>NC_141669.1:69497500-69870000 GCF_028749965.1 Puma concolor | reverse complement strand
GTTTGAACTGATTCTTGACTATATGAAAAAGAATATTAAATAGATGTATTTAAATTATTTAAATTCATTAAGTAAGGCATCTAAACCACAAAGTGAGAACCAGCTTCTGCAAATACTGTGAAATACTAATAAGGCTTTCTGAAAAGTAATTACACATCATATGTATATTGATAACATACACATATAAATTGGTAACATCTGCATGTTATCAATGAGGTAGTAATTCAAAGAGAAAGTAAAGAGAATTGTGAACAGGATGATAAATCTGAGGAAATTACAAAAATGTTAAGGTGGGTGTTAGATAAAATGAAAAGTCCTAAAAATTCAACTAAGAAAGAGATTCATGTAGTTATAATAGAAGGAACCAAAAATGAAAGATGCGATATTTGAAAGAATAATGGCTTAGAGTTTTTTTCAAGAATTGATAATAGACATAAGACTTCAGAATCATAAAACACAGCAAGAGTCAAGGAAGACTTAGAAATTCCATTAGAAAAAAGGAATGTTGGGGCGCCTGGGTGGCGCAG
This sequence comes from Puma concolor, assembly GCF_028749965.1. Classification (NCBI taxonomy): domain Eukaryota; kingdom Metazoa; phylum Chordata; class Mammalia; order Carnivora; family Felidae; genus Puma; species Puma concolor. Next base: position 69,869,473 of record NC_141669.1, on the reverse strand, counting down.
TCGGTTAAGCGTCTGACTTCAGCCAGGTCACGATCTCACGGTCCGTGAGTTCGAGCCCCGCGTCAGGCTCTGGGCTGATGGCTCAGAGCCTGGAGCCTGTTTCCGATTCTGTGTCTCCCTCTCTCTCTGCCCCTCCCCCGTTCATGCTCTGTCTCTCTCTGTCCCAAAAATAAATAAACGTTGGAAAAAAAAAATTAAAAAAAAAAGAAAAAAGGAATGTTTACTTACAAAATTAGGAATAGAAAGGCAACAAACGTCTCAAAAGAACAAGAGAATTCTGATACACCTTCAGCCTTGTATTTGAAATAGTGAGATGGGCACATCAAAACTCAAAGAATAACATAACTAGAAGACATTCTTGCTGTGTCACAGCTACATCACACATTTTTGCATTGTATTTTTTGCTGAATCATCTGCCTAGATGAGAGGTAAGTACAGCAGGTCTAACCAGAGCCTACCTCCAAATCATTCCAGACATTCTTGTGACACGAGCGTCAAGGCAATTGATAATTTGCGAAAAATATGCTTGGAATTATTGTTCTGTTTCATTTTATGGTTAAAATCACCTAGATTCATTACTTCTTATTTTCAATTTTGTCCTTTTTCTACTTTTGTCCTGATTATATTTTCTTACCAGGCCATGTTAATGTCGATGGCTTTCTAGTCTATGGATGATTCTCTTCTTATCACCAAAGTTTTACTGAATCTACATCTATGCATTAATGCACCAACATTAAATTATGATTTATGCCATGCTCATTCTAAGAGCAAGACATTGTGCTTCCAGACCCATTTCCCTACAGAGTGAGAACTTAAGAAATCTGTACTTCCTTCCACCCCAAACCCCCGAGATTGTGTTGACATAGTTTAGAATTATTTGGTCCTAGCTATAAATATTCCAACTCTATTTTAAGAATATTAGTGAACACATACCTCAAGTTCCAGTCATATTTTCATCCTAGATTTCTATTTGACTAGATTTATTATATATATTGATTATATATTAGAATGCATTTTACTTGGAGTACAGACTGTGTCTCTTTCTTAGAATACACAGTGGTATATTCTTTTCTTTGAGGTTTTCTCCTCAAAGAGTAACACTTTGTACAGAACCATTTTAAAATTATATTTCTTTTCTTTAACAGTCATTCATCATTATTTTATCATTTTCTAGTTGCAGTACTGAAAATGAGAACTTTAATGTTGTTTTGGGTTCTTGTTTCTTTGCCAATAATGTGTTCTTTCTATAGGTAACTGGGTGAAATTGTCTCTTTATAATTGAAGTTCAAAAGTATGTCTAAGATATAGACTAGTAAATTTCACTTCTATAGACTCAGCAAACACTTTTTTTTTTTTTTAATGTTTTCTTAATGTTTATTTTTGAGAGAGAGAGACAGAGACAGAGTGCGAGCAGGGGAGGAGCAGAGAGAGAAAGGGAGACATACAATCCAAAACACGTTCCAGGCCCTACCTGAGCTGTCAGCACAGAGCCCAATGCTGTGCTGGAACTCACACACCACCAGATCATGATGTGAGGGGAAGTCAGGAGTCTTTGGCTTAACCACTTGAGCCACCCAGGCACCCCATCAGCAAGCACTTTCAACATATATTTAAGTCTCCTTGTTCTTCAGGTTAGGAAACATCATTTATAGTAATAAATACTAAAATATTCATAATTGCTTTCCTTCTATGTTCCCTGTGTTTCTCAGTTTGGAATTTTTATTATTTAAATGACTAGTTTCCTTGACTTGTCCTACCACTCTTCATTTGTGTTTTATTATTTCCTTTTTAATATTGATTGATTGATTGATTCATTGCTCTTCAGAGGTGTTTATTAAAAAGCACACTTGCCCCTAGGCCCCTGGTTCTCATGGCTGGAAGCATCAGAGATGCCTCTGTAGGGTCAGAGGCACAGCTTTACTTTTGTATTTACACTTTCTGACAAGGGCTAAAACAAAGACCAAAGGGGTTTCTGCTTCTAGGGACCGTGGAAGCATGAGGCTGTAGAGGCAAGTAATGGGGCAGAGGCTCCCGGCCAAGGAGTTCCTGCTGTCAGAAGAAGTGTCCAGTGTCCACTGTCCCCACAGCAGCAAGTGTTTCCCCTCTGAGATCGGTCATTTGAGTACTGGGGGACGGGCAGGTGCTGAGGTATTCTCTAGTCAGCACTGAGTGAAGAAAATGCACATGGAGGGCTGTGCAACCGCCAGACCTCCTTCCCCTTTCTGGACAGTAGCTGTCTCACATTCCCCTCTCACTGTGGGCAGATGTAGGCTGCATGAGGTCTTCCTCCCCCAGTAGTCATACTTGAAGGGAGGCAGGGACTAGGCAGCGACCCGTGCCTCGCTGCCAATCCTTGACCTCATGGTGGGTGGGCTTGAGTCCAGGAGAAATTGGAGAGCGTGGCTGGTGGGAAAAGAGCTCTGTGCTTCTTCACTTATCCCTGTCCCCACTGCTCTGACACACAGTGATCCCTGGGCCCCCTGCCCACCAGAAACCAGGCCACAGGGTGCCCCACAGTACTGGTGGACAGGGCTAGTCTGCCAGAAGCTCACAGCTTGGGACCCCTGCGCCTTTGTGCCCCACCTGTGGCCCTTGGGCTCCTATTATTTCCTTTTTCAAGTCCTCTGCTATGATTTTTCCCCATTTGATATTATAGGATTTCAATTTGTTCTTAGCAGAGGTCCTCTTCTACAAATTAATTTTTGCACTCTAGTTGCATCATTTTGATGTTTCAATCTTTCTTATTAAAATTTTTGTTTTGTGCTTCTATTGTGTTCGCTCCATAGTTATTCATCTTGATCTTTGTCCTTTTCATGGCTCAAAATCCCTACAAGACTTTACATATATGTCTTTAAATCTACTCTCGGATCTGTATTTCTTCAACATGCATACAAATCAGACTCTTCAGTCTAGTATCTTGTGGTGTAAAATAAAGGGCACTGCTGTGGTTTTGTTAGTTTTTGCTCTGCATTTATTTCATTGTGTTTATTCATTCTTTCAGTGCACTTGTGTACTTTTTGCTAAGATGTCAAAGACAGCCTTCTCTGTTCTGTGTTGTTTTGTTTTTTTGTGTTTTGTTTGTTTTTTCTGTGTGTGTGTTTTGTTTTTCCTAGATGTACAGGGAGAAGGCATTCAGGAAGACCCACATTTTAGGACTAGTTCATTTCACACAAGCAGTTCACTTCCAGATCTACCAGCATTAGCAAGTCAGGAACGTTCTCCAAGTTATTCCTGCAACAAACCAGCTGGTGGAGACTCCTGGACAGTCCAAAGGCCCCTGACAGCTGGACTCTTATATGGAGCTATGAATTTCCTGGTTTTTGTCCCAAAGGGCAGGCAGGAATTTTTCTCTGCTGCTGTTCCTTTTCCTCTCACCCAACACTCTGAAGTTAAACCTCACAGTAGATAAGTAGAAGGAAATGGTGCTCTGTTGGCCTGCCTCGTCTGAAAAGATATTGCACAGCTCCAGTTATATAGCATTTGGAGCACACCATCTGCTGGACTGTGATAATTAGCCCAGCTTGGATACTGAAATCTGAAGCTCTCTAAATTTTGGATAATGTCAAGAAAAGGGAGAGAAAAGAATAAACAAAACCAAGAAGCATATGTTACCAAAGCAATGGAAAGTTAAGTGATGGAGGGCCAGGACTGTACTCAAATATCATTCCAAAGAATACATGCCTTTTCTTGATCAATCTTATTTACAGATTGTAATAAGTTCCAATTTTTTACATCTACTGGGGAATATTAGTTTTTTTTTAATTTTATTTGTCTTAATATCCTATCTTAGGAAATGAGAAGTTCAAAGGAATTTCAGTGATGATGAAATAAATTAATAGAAAAACTAATGATCAATCTCTTATACCTAGTCTTCTGTTTTGTTCAGCTGTTAACACAAATAAAAAGAAAAACAAAATATATTTAATAAATATGAATCACATGTTTACACAGTCATAATTTGCCCTCTCTTGTGCACCTGTTTAAGAATTATTATAGGAAAGTTTATATGAGCAAATCATACAAAATGGCCCTTTGCTCTAGCATAAGAAAGCTTCTAGCCTTCTGTCTAAAATATATCAAGTCTTAAACGCACCTTTGGATTACTATTTGAAAACACAGATAGAAACATTGTAAAACCATCAACTTCTACATTTTGAAATTCAGTACCAACACAGATATAGACATTGTGTTAAGGGCTAGTGTTGTATAATAAAACTTACATAGGCTTTGAATTTGGAGAGTCTTGGGCTGAAATACCAAATTCATTGTTTACATAAAGATTGATTACATTATTTGTTTAGAATGTAGTTCCCAAGCACCACACGTATTTTGATTCAGTTGCTCTAGGATGGGATACAAATGGTTCACAGAGGAGTGACCATATAATTTACTGTTTGCGCTGGATAATTTTGAAAGTGAATGAAGTGGCATTAACATTTAAGCCCAGGCAAATCTGACCATATGGTCAAACACAGAATACAACTGAAAAGCCTTGCCTTACTAATTTTGAGATCTTACGCAAGGTGTTCTAAAGTGGACATGTGAATACCTTTAGAACACATGTTCTAAAGTGGCTCATAAGGCCTTAGGGAAATCAAATTAAAAGACTGAATTAAAGGACACTATTGATAAAAACAAAGTAGTATTTTTAAATGTTTGTTCTTCTCTTCTTGTGCATTATGAAATAAGCAGAAGAAGTTAGTATATGCTACCCATGTGCCTACACAGAACAAATCTACTCTAGCAGGACACTGCTGTTCTTCTCCCTGTTGTGTGCTGAACACTCACCTAATCCATAGCTGCTCCTTCTCTAGAAGGTTGTAAAAATGGTAAATTTTCACATATTGATGTAATACCCTCATTGTAACTCAGAAGATATGTTTTGGTCCATAGAGAAGTGGTGAGAATGCTCCTCACACTGTCTCTTGATCCAAAGGAGCCCTGTGTATGCTCTTAACATCATCACGTCTTCCATGGTAACAAAGTCCTTTATAGAGAGTCTCAAATATGGTCCATGATGGAAGAGCAGGTTCACTGCCCTCCTTTCTCACTCTTCTCTTTCATAGGACACATATACAGACCATCTCACTACTGCTTTGTTCAAATAAATAAAACAAAATGTATACATAAAAATTTGGGTAGGTAGAGATCTACAAGTTAATCACACCAGTTGCCCAATGTCCACATGTGATCATTCAGATCTGCACAGCTAAAATACAAGTTACATGACTTTGTTTCTGTTTTTGTTTCTGACCTCATTTTCAGGTCAAGACACTTTCTTTCATTAGCTTATGAAAGAAAGATCCTGGTATATTAAAAAAAACTAAAGTGTAACCAGTCTGACTAGATTATTGTATGAAGGGCCTGACTTGTTTGCCAACCCCATTTGAGTTTCTGCCTTAGCTAGCCCATTCAGTTAAAATCACTGATGTGCTGGCTGTACCACAGGACAAACCCTGTCCTGACTGGGCATCAAGTGAGGATTTGTGATGCTGCTGAAAGTGTCATGGTGGAGGTGTAATCAGTGACTTCAACCAGCTTATTGCTCCAGCGTTATCTAATCCTTAGCCTTCAGTCTTCAGTTAACTGTTCAAGTTAAAGTTCCTTTCTAGAACTGAATATATGCTGTCCCCAGCAGTCAAGTCATGGCCCCCAGAGCAGCGCAAATCTGAACCACTCTAGTTCTCTAGGTTATTCCATCTCCAATCACTCAACCTATAACTAAATTTCCCTCCTTAAATGACTAATCCCCCAAATTCATTATGTCACTGCCTGGCCCAAATCCATTCTCATCCTAGAACCTCCTGCTTATCTGCTCAAAACATGGGATGAATTTTTTTGAATGGCATAGCTTTTGTGACCCATGGCTAAGTTCATGTTGAATCATTGGGTACTGTGTTTTGGAGCAAAGGCTGCTTCCTTGGAGAGAGAGCATCTGTCATACTGTGGCTACAGCATTGCCCCTAAGACTTTTATCTGATTATAAGTGGTCCTTTTCTCCTCCTCTCAGCAACACAGCTAAGGGTAAAACAGGAAAGACCAGAAAAAGTGAGGCCAAACCCTTGACCAAAAGACTATTCAAACATATGCCCTTTCAAGTCACTTCATGAGCTCTGCCCATGATGTTATCTGATGAACAGTGAAGCAGTTATGTTTTGTGCAAGTGAACAAGCTTGTAGCCTAATGTATGCCATGCCAGTCCAACTGGTTATTCTCTGCTATGATGAAAACTTGAGAATGCATCTGACATTGGGGATGAAATGCCTTATCTAATCTGCAAGTAAGTCTAATGTGTCATCTACAAGTAAATCATCAGACATATGTCCAAACAACTACAGGAAGCAGTTACATGGCTCTTTCTAAAGAAGGGGGGAGAAATGAAAAGCGATGAATAATAAAATTCCAAATGTGGACACTTGTAGAATAGGAAAGATGTTAGTGTTAATCTTGGGTCACTATGGCAGTCCTCCTGTCTTTGAACTATTTTTCTAATTTTCATTTCTCAGAATTAGAACCCTCAAAATTCTATGAAAGAGAGCTCCTCCTAACCAAAATATGTAATTACATAAATAAATAATGTAAAAATCGGTGAAAACAAAAGAGAAATTAACTGAAAAGATAAGCTTGCATATGTATTATCTGTGGGGTTTTTTTAAGCTTATTTATTTATTTTGATAGAGGTAGAGACTGGAGAGGCAGAGAGAGAGGGGGAGAGACAATCCCAAGCAAGCTCCGCACTCAACATGGAGTCCAATGTGGGTCTCGATTCCACAACTATGAGATCATGACCTGAGCCAGAAACTAAGAGTTGGATACTTAAACACCTCAGCAACCCAGGTGCTCATGTCTGTCTGTTTTTAAACCAGATGATTTCTCAAATCACACAATTAATGAATGGTCAGGTTGGGTATGAACTAGATTATATAACTGGCTTTCTTTATCAGTGAGGCTTTTGAATTTTATATTATTATTTCGTGAAGTGTTAATATTGCTTCTTATGGCATTTTTAATTATTTCAATAGGAAGAAAAGATTACTATATATTTATCATTGCTAATATAACTATCTTAGTTGTGACTTTAATTTTGTATAACTCCAGGAACTTGTCCATTTAGGTATCTTTATATCCATAATATAACTTATCAGAAAATACTTCTGAGAGAATTAGGTGACTGTGGGGAAAAAAAGGATGAGAGTAGGAACAAATCAACTAGACTACAAAATGCAGAATGGTAGGCATATATTTTTGACACTTCCCTAATATAGCTAAAGATACTGGCTATAAATGTGTGTTTTGACAAAATATTTCTTCAAATGAGTCAGGCACTGTTTGAAGCAATGTTCTCATTTCTTCTCATTTAAAGGCACTCTGTTTCACTATCACATTATCCTCCTAAACATGTCATTATTCTATCATGTAACAAATCTGGATCCTATACATATTCAATTAAATTCGACCCATATTTGCTGAGCATGTTCTGGGTTCAATTATTTGTTATAAACCATGGAGATCATAAAGTTCAGTAGGGTTCAGTTATTTCCTTCAAGATCCTATAATACTAGGAAAAAAAACCTAATAGGAAAAAAATCTGTAAACTAATAAAAATACAAAATGAATTAGGAGAGAAATAACAAAGTTTAATAAGGTTTTTGTGGATGAATGAATCTCCAGCTGAGGAGGGTGGGATTAAGGAAATTTTTATAAACACTAGGATATTTAATGTAGGACATGAAAGATGGTTAGATTCTGGGAGGAAAGTCATGCTGGACAGAAAAGCCAACAAGCAGTAGCATGATGAAGTAAAACAAGGTCTCTCTTCAAGTAATGACAATTAGTATTTATTTGTACTCCCAAGCATCGACTTTAGTAAACAGCTTATGAAAAAGTGCTTGAATGATTAATTAAAGAAAGCCATGAATTTGTGTACCGGTTTATCATTTCTCAGAGTGACTTGGCTTTCTGCTTTTGCTTTCAGACAAAAATAGATTTTCAGGAAAACTATTTTGTGATGTTTTTTTTTTTTCTTTCTGTTTTCATTCCCACATTTGGAAGCAATAGAAAAACAATGTAGTGGGCAGATGGAGAGGCACATATCAACTCTATTACCCAATAAATCTGGCATTGGAATAAGATTCCTAAAGCTCAGAGCCAGAATTAGACTGAACTGCCCTCCTCATGGAAACAGACGAGTCAGAGAGAGACATTCTACCCTAATATGTGAAATGGAGTTTTTTTATCTTTTTAAACGCACCAGATTAGTTCCTGTCTTGCACTACAGGCCTCTCTCTACTGACTTATGGTCTCAAGAGAAGTCAGGACTCCTCTGGCCTCATTTGGCTGAGGCATTTCATGTCTCCATCTATTATTATCCTCCATTCTCTCTTTTCTTATTTGTGCTCAAGCATCACTCAAAAATGCTGGATGTGTTTTAAATGTTAAGAACTGACCAAAAAGGGCACAAAAGCATCTTGTATGTAAAGCTAATTGAAAACCTCCTAGTTATCCTAAGGTCTATTTAGTACTATTTATCTGCTGGTACTATAACTACATTTCATTATGCAGCTATCCTTTAAATTTTAGTAAAATACCATTAATGCAGAGAAAAAATAATTTTCCTAAGATTAAGATTGAAAATCTATCTGCTGTGAATGCATGACTTTTGTGACAGTATGTGTACAGTCATAGAATAAGTTGGCTGAGAAGAGTGGGGATGAACAGGCAATCCCATCGCATTCAGCTCCCAGTACCAGCATTCCCCAGACTGTTTTCACACATGGTCGTTATAAGGATTATCTCAGAAGAACAAGGGACAAGACCACACACTGAAAAGAAATCTTGCTTTTTTTCCCCAAGTATAAGCTTTTCTCCTACCCAGAACCTGATTGAGCATTGGAGTTACCTAAGGAGTTAGTCGTAAAATATTTATGTTGAAGCCTTATCCCTGACCTAGTGAATGATTTTTTTCCCCCTGATGGTAGGAGTTTTCAGGTGGAGAAATGATGGGGATTTGGCTATTTAGCTGAGTATAAGAACCTCAACCTGTGTGCTCAGCCTCAATACACATTAGAAAATACTAAACTGCTTCTCATATTCCCTGTGCCTCCATCAACTCCCTGCCCTATTCCCTACAACCACATTCAAACCTTCCTAGGCCCTTAATAAGCTCATCTTACTGGTATATATGACCTTTTCCTGTCTTTTTTTTAGGAGTCATTAATTAACATCATGACTTTACTGATGAAAAAACACATCATTCTCGTTATATTTTTCATGAACAGATTATAGTCTATTTCCAAAATTTTCTATTGTTCTCCCCTATAATCTGGAGATGAAGAAAAATGTAGCTACTGTGTCACATTAAAGCTATGATAGTTGATGTTTAATCTCCACTTCTTTTATTAGATGAGCAGCCTGAAGACTATCTAGTCATGGTGAGCCCATTAAGTCCTTCATGGGCATTTCAAAATGCTTTTTAATTTAATTTAATTTTTATTTTATTAGAGGGTGAGAGTGTATGAGTGTAGAAGAGGACCAGGGGAAGAGAGAGAGAATTTTAAGCAGGCTCCAACTCAGTGCAGAGCCCCTGCTGCAGGGCTCGATCCCAAGACCCTGGGATCATGACCTGAGCTGAAATCAAGAGTTGGACACTCAACTGACTGAGCCACCCATGCACCCCTCAAAATGCTTTTTGAAGAGAATCGTTGGCTTGGGTATTTTGGAGGAACACAACAGATGGATACATTGTTCGAGATTCATTTGAAGTTGTCCTTTAGGTATCAATGACTTTGAGCCATCAGTTTTACCAGTCACACTCTTTAGACCAATGTTGTGAGGTGAAGCCGGTGTTTTATGGGCCAAATTATATCTTTCAACACCTAAAACCTATAATTTTTTATTTTTTTAATGTATTAATTTTCTTTATTTTATTTTATTTTTTTTTAAATTTTATATATGAAATTTATTGTCAAATTGGTTTCCATACAACACCCAGTGCTCATCCCAAAAGGTGCCCTCCTCAATACCCATCACTCACCCTCTCCTCCCTCCCACCCCCCATCAACCCTCAGTTTGTTCTCAGTTTTTAACAGTCTCTTGTGCTTTGGCTCTCTCCCACTCTAACCTCTCTTTTTTTTTCCTTCCCCTCCCCCATGGGTTCCTGTTAAGTTTCTCAGGATCCACATAAGAGTGAAAACATATGGTATCTGTCTTTCTCTGTATGGCTTATTTCACTTAGCATCACACTCTCCAGTTCCATCCACGTTGCTACAAAAGGCCATATTTCATTTTTTCTCATTGCCACGTAGTACTCCACTGTGTATATAAACCACAATTTCTTTATCCATTCATCAGTTGATGGACATTTAGGCTCTTTCCATAATTTGGCTATTGTTGAGAGTGCTGCTATGAACATTGGGGTACAAGTGCCCCTATGCATCAGTACTCCTGTGTCCCTTGGATAAATTCCTAGCAGTGCTATTGCTGGGTCATAGGGTAGGTCTATTTTTAATTTTCTGAGGAACCTCCACACTGCTTTCCAGAGCGGCTGCACCAATTTGCATTCCCACCAACAGTGCAAGAGGGTTCCCGTTTCTCCACATCCTCTCCAGCATCTATAGTCTCCTGATTTGTTCATTTTGGCCACTCTGACTGGCGTGAGGTGATACCTGAGTATGGTTTTGATTTGTATTTCCCTGATAAGGAGCGACGCTGAACATCTTTTCATGTGCCTGTTGGCCATCCGGATGTCTTCTTTAGAGAAGTGTCTATTCATGTTTTCTGCCCATTTCTTCACTGGGTTATTTGTTTTTCGGGTGTGGAGTTTGGTGAGCTCTTTATAGATTTTGGATACTAGCCCTTTGTCCGATATGTCATTTGCAAATATCTTTTCCCATTCCGTTGGTTGCCTTTTAGTTTTGTTGGTTGTTTCCTTTGCTGTGCAGAAGCTTTTTATCTTCATAAGGTCCCAGTAATTCACTTTTGCTTTTAATTCCCTTGCCTTTGGGGATGTGTCTAGTAAGAGGTTGCAACGGCTGAGGTCAGAGAGGTCTTTTCCTGCTTTCTCCTCTAAGGTTTTGATGGTTTCCTGTCTCACATTCAGGTCCTTTATCCATTTGGAGTTTATTTTTGTGAATGGTGTGAGAAAGTGGTCTAGTTTCAATCTTCTGCATGTTGCTGTCCAGTTCTCCCAGCACCATTTGTTAAAGAGGCTGTCTTTTTTCCATTGGATGTTCTTTCCTGCTTTGTCAAAGATGAGTTGGCCATACGTTTGTGGGTCTAGTTCTGGGGTTTCTATTCTATTCCATTGGTCTATGTGTCTGTTTTTGTGCCAATACCATGCTGTCTTGATGATGACAGCTTTGTAGTAGAGGCTAAAGTCTGGGATTGTGATGCCTCCTGCTTTGGTCTTCTTCTTCAAAATTACTTTGGCTATTCGGGGCCTTTTGTGGTTCCATATGATAAAACCTATAATTTTATAGGTTACCTCTCTCCTCCTATTCTCAGAGAAGAATTATGAAATTATCTCATGTAAGAATTTTCCATATTATTGATATCAGACTAGAAAATCTTCTGCCCCCCACTTGGAGGTTCTATACAGATCACACACACAAATACATTCTATACTATTGTTCATTTTAAAATTTTGTTTTTTTTTTTTTTTTTTTTTTTTTTTTTTTGGGACAGAGAGAGACAGAGCATGAACGGGAGAGGGGCAGAGAGAGAGGGAGACACAGAATCGGAAACAGGCTCCAGGCTCCGAGCCATCAGCCCAGAGCCTGACGCGGGGCTCGAACTCCCGGACCGCGAGATCGTGACCCGGCTGAAGTCGGACGCTTAACCGACTGCGCCACCCAGGCGCCCCTAAAATTTTGGTTTTTATTGTGCAGTGTTTTTCTTAGCCTGATCAATATAAATCAGAAACAATATAATTATCTTTCAACCCTCAGAAAATGTGTGCAGGAATATCTCTAGGTAATTTGGATAGTCAGAGTACTGGCTGATGATGGAAAGTACCGAAAACATAATTACAAAGAGTACATCAATTTGACTATTCCCTTGCTTCTTTAATATGCTCCTGCAAGTTCACAATATCTATGGTTCTTGTTTTTCTTTCACTAGGACATTTATCAGCTTTTAATGAAGCAGCTCTCATGCTGAGAGAGCTGTGTGTGTGTGTCTCTTTGTGTGTGTGTATGTGTGTGTGAGAGAGAAAGGGGCGGGGGGGAGAGAGACAGAAAGAGACACCAGGTGATGATCTGTAGAATCCCCAGATCACTTGGCACTGAGGATGCTACCCATCTGTTTCTATTTTGTTTGCTGTAGTCTCTTAGTGCAAACCTCAGGACATCTTTCCTAAATATACTCCCTGGTGTTTTCCTGTTACCACCAAACTCTGAAACCACATGCAGTTCAACACAGCCCTTTCATGAAGCTAAATATATCTTACAATTTTGAGATCCTCTGTGACTCTATTCAACAGTGAAGTGGATCTTCAGTTGTAAAAGGTTGAATACCCTCTCTGGAAGTCAGAACAGGAGCAATAGTGCACAAATATCTACTGTCATGATTTTTTTCTTTCATAGTTTCTACAGGCAGAATCCTGTTTAACATGCTTAAAATGCCAAATCAAAAGTTTTTCCTTCTTTTGTTTTTCTTTGATCATATGAGTATACCTTCAAAGAGAAAGATTGTGTTTTAAGCCCTTTTGTATGTGAAATCTCTAAAATGTATTCTAAGGGAGAGAGAAATTCCTTTATTCCCTTTTATTATTAGAGTATATTCTCATTGAAATATATCGATTAATGTTCATTATCTTCCTGAAAATTTGCAAACACAAATTAAAAAGAAAACTGAACAAACATGAAACCCTCTATAATACCACAAGGTAGGAGTTAATGTGTCCAACAGGCCTTATATGTAATAATTAAACCTATTATCCCAATTATCTATACATGCAATATACATTTAGTGAATTGTTCACTGATATTACTTAGTTCTTCCCCGACTACTTCACCATACAAAAGCATCTTCTTATCAAATTACAGTGAAATCTTACTAGTAAAGAATTCTTGGAGAATTATATTATGTAGGTGAGAGAGACAAGGGATAGCAGAGATTTCTGAATAAGTAGATTTTATTTAAATTGCATTTAAATGCATTTGGGATGCAGAAGCCTTTAATGATTTCAAAATTAAATGTGTTACTGCATTCCTAAACAGAGCATATGGGCATCAATTAATCATTTCTTAATGAGTCAGGTCCACATTGTATACTCAAATTCTGTACATGCTCTAAGAATTTGATGTTCACAGGGTTTAACAAAGTGAGAACTGTTTATTTTTTTCTACACTAATTCAGAATTTTCAATAAATAGTGATGGGAAAACTGGACAGCAACGTGTAGAAGAATGAAACTGGACCATTTTCTTAGGCCATACACAAAAATAAACTTGAAATGGATTAAACACTTAAATGTGAGACCTGAAATCATAAAACCCCTAAAAGAAAACAGGCAGTAATCTCTTAGACATCAGCCACAGCAAGATATTTATGGATCTGTTTCCTCAGGCAAGAGAAACAAAAGCAAAAATGAACTATTGGGAATATACCAAAATAGAAAGCTTTTGCACAGCAAAGGAAAACATCAGCAAAATGAAAAGGCAACCTATTGAATAGGAGAAGGTATTTGCATAAGGTATATCTGATAGGGGCTTAATATCCAAAGTATATAAAGAACTTATGTAACTCAACACCAAAAAAAGCAAATTATCTGATTTAAAAATGGGTAGAGGACTTGAATAAACATTTTTCCAAAGAAGACATACAGATAGCCAACAGACAGACACATGAAAAGATGCTCAACATCACTAATTAGAGAAATGCAAGTCAAAACCACAATGATATCACTTCATACCAGTCAGTATAGCTAGATTCAAAAAGATAAAAAATAGCAAGTGTTGGCAAGGATGTTGGAGAAAAGGGAATCCTTATGTACCGTCAGTGGGAATGTAAATTGGTGCAGCCACTATGGAAAACAGTATGGAAGTTCCTCTAAATTAAAAATAGAAAATTCTGTACAATCCAGTAATCCTGCTACTGAATATTCTCCCAAAGAAAACAAAACACTAACTCAAAAAGATATATGCACCCCTATGTTTATTGCAGCATCATTTACAATAACCAAGCAAGATATGGAAGCAACCTAATTGTGCATTGATAGCTGAATGTGTAAGGAAGATGTGGTATGTCTATAATGGAATAATACTCAACCATATTAAAGGAATAAAATCTTGACATTTGTGACAATCTGGATGGACCTAGAGGGTATTACGCTAAGTGAAATAAGTCAGACAGTGAAAGACGAATACCATGTGATTTCACTTCTATGTGGAATCTAAAAAAAAAAAACAAAAACAAAATAAATGAACAAGAAAAACAAGAAACAGACTTTCAAATACAGAGAACAAACTGGTTGCCAGAAGTGAGCAGGGTGGAGTGATGGATGAAATAGGTGAAGAGAATTAAGAGGTACAAATTTCCAATTATAAAATAAATAAGGAATGGAGATAAAAAGTATAGCATAGGGAATAAATTCAATAATACTGTAATAATGTGGTATGGTGACAGATGTTAACTACACCTATCATAAGGACCATTGAGTGATATGTTGAATTATCAAATCACTATGTTGTATACCTGAGACTATATAAGATATATTATATATATTTTGTATTATATATATAACATTGTATGATAATTATACTTCAATAATATAACTGAAAAATTGTATCTCAATAAAGCTGAAAAAAATGGTGTAATATAGACTTTTCTGACCACTACAGAGAAGTTGAAAATAAATTAAACATTAGTATGAGAAGCCATTTACAACTATTGCTTTATTAATGATATGGAATGAACAGAAAAGTTAGAATATTCCCACTTCTGCCATTAGGTTCCCCCAAATTTCATGATAAAAGTACAATTATTGATGGGCGCCTGGGTGTCTCAGTCGGTTAAGCGTCCAACTTTGGCTCAGGCCATGATATAGTTTGTGAGTTCGAGCACTGCATTGGGCTCTGTACTGACAGCTCAGAGCCTAGAGCCTGCTTCAGATTCTGTGTCTCCTTCTCTCTCTGCCCCTGTCCTTCCCCTGCTTATTCTCTGTCTCTCTGTCTCTCTCATAAATAAACATTAAAAAAAATTTTAGGTAAAAATAAAAGTACAAGTGATTGAGGAATTTACCAAAAGAATAAGACATACAGGGAAGATCATGAGTGAACTTATAAAAGCCTCTATAAGCATCTTTCTCAATGCTTCCTGAAATAAAATAGCTCGCTATCAATAGATTTTTTTCAATGTTTTTACACGGAACAATAATAATCCCAAATAACGAGTAATTTCCATCAGCTGATTCAGTTCTGTAATGAATGTGTGATGATGAGAGTGCACTCACTGCTGTTGACAGCAGGGATAAGTGGTGGTGACATGGAGGAAGGGAGGTTGAACTGGGCTTGGGGAAAGAAGCCCTCTGACATCACAGTTGCCATATCAACATCAAGATCATGGTCTTACTGAGGTGCCTGGGTGGCTCAGTTGGTTAAGCCTCTGACTAAAAGATCACTGCTTTACTATTTTCAAAAACACTAACAAAGTTTTCTATATCTGCAAAACTGTTGAAATCAATGTGGCTTATATTTGAGCCTTCATTTTCTCATGAAAAATAGGCTACAATCTTTTGATTAACATTTACTAAATCTTTTGCTGTTATTATCTGGACTTTCATCTTAAGACTCAGTAGCCAGATAAGGGCAGGGTTTTTCAGTGGTTGAACATTTGGGTAGGATGAATAAAATATATAGGGGCTGACCTCCCTTTAATTTTATTGTGTTGTTAAACAACAAAGACAAACTTCAGTGCCAACACTCTCTCTTCTTTCAGGCTGAGTCATTTCCTAAGAGGCTCCTAAATGCATTAGATTCCTGGCAGAAATGCCCCAGTGGTATTTTAATTATGTCCAAGCAAGTTGGAGATAGTCATTTATATCACAGGGTGTGTAGAATATTTTCAACAACCTCTTCAAGTCATTTACTGTGGGATAAAGTAAATTTTCAGCATCAAGTTTGATGTTAGGTATACCTTTTTCAAAGACACCTTTTATCATATTGAGAGAGTTAGCTTCTAATCCTACTTTGCTGAAATTCTTAGTAATTCATGAGTTTTAAGTCTTGTGAAA
Organism: Puma concolor; assembly: GCF_028749965.1. Taxonomy (NCBI): domain Eukaryota; kingdom Metazoa; phylum Chordata; class Mammalia; order Carnivora; family Felidae; genus Puma; species Puma concolor. The sequence continues at coordinate 69,853,243 of NC_141669.1, read as the reverse complement.
TACTTCTTTTGCAACTATTATGACAGTGATACACTTTTTCCTTTCTTTTTTGCCTATTAATATAATGGAATGCATTTGTTGATTTTCAGATATCAACCATAGTGGGTCATATTTTATTCTTCTTATATGTTGCTACATGCAATTTGCTATTATTTGTTATTTTGCAATTGTTGAGTTCGAAAGGGAAAATGGTTAACAGTGTTACTCAAATTTTCTTTATTCTTTTCACTACTTGTTTCATCCATTATGGAGAAAAAAGCTTGAAGTATGTCCAACTATATTTGCATATTTCTCCTTTAATTATATCTGTTTGCCCCATGGATTTTGAAGCTTTTTCATTGTTGTTATTAGGTGCATTCACTTTTAAGGTTGCTATATCCTCTCGTTGATTTGACCCCTCTATCAGTATAAAATGTGTTTCTTTTCCCTGGTAATATTCTTAGCTCAGAATCTACTTTGTCTGATGTTAATATATTCCATCCAGCTTTCTTTGCTAAGTATTTTTCCGGTATATCTTTTAAAACCTCCTACTTTTAAGATACTGGTATATGTATATTAATATGGGTTTCTTATACATCAATATAGTTCGGTCTTATTTCTTATTCAATTTGATCTCTGCCAATAATGTGGAGTTTTAGATCACTTCAGTTAGGTTGAATATAATTATCAGTATGGTTGGCTTTGAACCTACCATTCTGCTATTTGTTTTCTATTTATTCTATTGTTCTCTGCTCCTTTTCCCCCTTTTTTCTTACTTTTCTTTGGGTCAGTTGTGTACTTTTTACAATTCTACTTTTTCTTTACTGTTGTCTTATCACTCATATCTCTTTGATAGGAAAATCTAGAGTTCACAGTATACATTTTCAATTTATTGTAATCTACCTTTAAATATAATGCCACTGCCTAGCTATAAAAAGTAGATAACAAGACTAACATCTATTTCACCCTTCCTGTGTTTTTGATGTTATTTTTATTTCCATGTTATGAACTATACATTTTATTTTTTTGTTCACACAATTAACTGCTTTTAATCAGTTGTTTCTAAAAAGTTTTTTTTTTTTTTTTAATTTACATCCCAGTTAGTTAGCATATAGTACAAATAACGATTTCAGGAGTAGACTCCAGTGATTCATCCCCTGTGTATATTTAACACCCAGTGCTCATCCTAACAACTGTCTTCCTTAATGCTTAGCCCATCCCCCCACGTAAAACCTCTCCAGCAGTTGTCTATATTTAAGAGTCTCTTATGTTTTGTCCCTGCCGTGTTTTTATATTGTTTTTGCTTCCCTTCCCTTATGTTCATCTGTTTTGTATCTTAAATTCCACACATGAGTGAAGTCATGTTATTTGTCTTTCTCTAAGTTCTCCTAGCATAATACACTCTAGTTCCATCTATGTTGTTGTAAATGGTAAGATTTCATGCTTTTTGATTGCCAAGTATATATATATATATACACATACATATACACACGCACCATGTCTTCTTTATCCATTCATCTGTTGATGGACATTTGGGCTGTTTCCATACTTTGGCTACTGTCAATAGGGCTGCTATAAACATTGGGGTTAAAGAGATTTAAATAAATATATTTATTATGTAATTATAATTTCTTTCATTAGTCTTTAATTTGCATATATTTAAATTCTTACCTGATATCATTTGTCCTCTTTCTGAAGAACTTCCTTTCACATTTCTTATAGTTCCAATTTGCTAGTAATAAGATCTCTCACATTTTATTTCTCTGAATAAATTGTTATTTCACTTTTACTTTTGGAAGCATTTGGGTTTTTTTGTTTGTTTTTGCTTTTTGTTTTTTAAACAGCCAGGTTAGCAATTTTATAATTTTCCCCCCTCACAGGTACATCATTGATATCATTACAGTTTTTTCTAACTTGCATAAATTTTTAAAAGAAGGCTTTTTCACATTTAACTTTGATTCTTTGTACTTAACAGTTTTGTTTTGTTTTGTTTTTAACCTAAGGCTGATTTTAAGATTTTTCTTATCATCACTAACTTTTTTTTCTCCCAAGTTTTTATTTAAATTCCATTTATTTAAATTCCAATTTTATTTAAATTTAGTTAACGTACAGCGTAATATTACTTTCACGTGTAAGATTTAGTGATTCATCACTTACCTACAGCACCCAGTGCTCATCACCCATTTAACCCATTTAAGCCTACCTCCCCTGCAGCAACCCTCAGTTTATTCTCTGTTAAGATTCTGCTTTATGGTTTACCTTTGTCTTATTTTTACCTCATGTTCATTTGTTTTATTTCTTAAATTCCACATATGAATGAAATCATATATTTGTATTTGTCTGACTTACTTATTTTGCTTAGCATAATACCCTCTAACTCCATCCAAATCACTGCAAAGAGCAAGATTTCAATCTTTCTAATGGCTGAATAATATTCCATTGTGTGTGTGTGTGTGTGTGTGTGTGTGTGTGTGTGTGTGTGTGTTTACATATATATAACCACTATATTATATAGCCCTAACTTGGCTATTGTTGATAGTACTGTTATAAACATCACTGTGCATGTATCCCTTTGAATTAGTATTTTTGTATCCTGTGGGTAAATACCTAGCAGTGCAATTTCTGGATCATATGGTAGTTCTATTTTTATCTTTTAGCAGAACCTCCATACTGTTTTCCAGAGTGGCTAAACCAGTTTGCATTCCCACCAACAGTGTAAGAGGGTTCCCTTTTCCCTGCATCCTTACCAACATCTGTTGTTTCCTGTGTTGTTAATTTTAGCCTTTCTGACAGGTGTAAGGTGATATCTCATTATAGTTTAGATTTATATTTCTCTGATGATGAGGGATGCTGAGCATCTTTTCATGTGTCTCTTAGCTATCTGATGTCTTCTTTGGAAAAATGTCTATTCATGTCTTCTGCCCATTTGTTAACTAGATTATTTGTTTTTTGGGTGTTCAGTTTTATAAGTTCTTTCTATATTTTGGATACTAACCCTGTATCTGATATGTCACTTGCAAATATCTTCTCCCATTCTGAAGGTTGTCTTTTAGTTCTGTTAATTGTTTCCTTTGCTGTGCAGAAGCTTTTTAGCTTGATGAAGTCCCAATAGTTTACTTTTGCTTTTGTTTCCCTTGCCTCAGGAAACGTTTTGAGTAAGAAGTTACTATGGCCAATGTCAAAAAGGTTACTGCCTCTGTGCTTCTCTATGATTTTGATGGCTTCCTGTAACATTTTGATTTTCATGTGTTCTAGTGTTGTTTTCTTTATGTTTATTCTGATTGGGGTTTGTTTAGCTTCTTAGATGTGTGAGTTTAGTTTTAACAAATTTAGATAATTCTCTACTCTTTGTTTTCACAACTACCTTACAGTTTCCCCTTTTACTGGATCCAGTTGCACATGTTAGAATATAATTATTGTCTCACAGTCCACTGTGGCTCTTTTTATGTACAGTCTTTTTCTTTAATCTCTGTGCGTCATTTCTGCTGCTGTGCTTTCCTGTTCACTGATTTCTTCTTCTGTAGTGTTTAATTTGCTACTAATTCCACTCAGTGTACTTTTTATTTTATATGTATTTTCTTCTTTATACATGCTAATTTTGTAATGTTTTATATCTCCTATTTCTCTCTTCACCATGCTTATATTCTTTTTTACCTTTTTCTTGAATCTATGGAACATATTTATAATATTTTTATATTTGTAAATGTCTTTATTGTGTCATCTCTTATTTATGAGCCTGTTACTATTAATTAAATTTTCTTATGGCTTTAAGGAATATTTTCCAATTTCATTAATTGGACACCTAATATTGTGAATTTTATCTTGTTGAATGCTAGATTGTGTTGCATTTCTTTAAGTAATATTGAACTCTTTTCTGTCACACCATTAAGTTACTCAGAATCAGTTGAACCCTTACTTTTAAGTTTCTTAAGGTACATTCAAGCAGCCAGTAGTTGAGAGTACATTTAATCCCTCTATTAAGGTACCTTCTGAGATTTCCCCATCTGTTAAAGATCTTTCAGCTTTGGCCACTGGAAATAAAAAAACATCCCAGCTTTGTGTAGATTCTGCAAATTCTTCTACCTACTCATTTCCAGTGGTCCTTTCCCTGCTCAAGTAGTTTCCTCTTACATATGTACAGATCAGAGGTAGGAGACTCCTGGGTAGATTCTAGAGCTTTTATTTCCCTTTCTCTCTCTTACTCTCTTGCTCTCATTCTCTCCGAGCTTCCTCCTCTCTGGTAGACTGTTTTGCAAAATCTAGCTACCCACCCTGTTTGATGTTTAATCTCTCTCTTTAGAGACAAGTTTTCTTGGTTCTTCTACTTGGATTTACCTTCCCTATATTGCATTGTAGGGACTACCTTTGGCCAGTGTTTCCAGTCTGAGATGATTTTGCCCCCTAATGGACATTATTTGGTAACATTTTAGTTTGTTACAATAGGGAGATGCCACTGTATGTAATGGATGGGCCAAGGCCAAAGATACTGCTAAACATCCTATAATGGACAAGACAGCCCCATGACAAAGAATCATCTGGTCTAAAATGTCAATAGTATCCAAACTTGACAAATCTTGTTCTAGGCAGTTTCTAGGGAATATTATTCTCTCATGGATCATAATCATGCATTGCTCAAGTCCCAAAGCTATATTTTCTTCTGTTTTCTCCAGTTTTCTAGTTGTTCAGGGTAGAACTATAAATCCAGTCTCTCCTAATGCATCATAGCCCAAACTGGAAATCCTTCTTGCTTCTTGATAATAATTACATGTCCTTTATCCTCCTACTTTCTCATATACTTACATTTATAAATAAAAATCTTCATAGATCCTTTGAACCTGAGATTCCAAGTTTAATTTTTCCTTCTGATCTTACTTGTACTCACAATACATCAAGGCGTGGGTCACAATTGACTTATATTTGAAGATGCTTACTTGGTATAATGGAAGTAAATGACAGCATGGGAAGTAAATTACACCTCATTTCAATATCTCAAGCTTCTCTCAAAGCCCACAGGCTATAAAATATTCTTCTGAAGTTTTCTGGAATGTGCCTGCCTCCTACCTCCAGACTCCATTCCCAGGAGCTCTTAGCTTGGTTCCATTAGGCAGAGGCACATTTCTACCAAATTTATGGAGTTTCTGGACAAGCTTTAGAAAAGAGGAAAACATGTAGAGAAAAGCCCAGAGAGAAAGTCCTTGCTCCTGCACTTAGTCTATAGCACATCTTTCAAGGTCCTGATTTTAGTCCTTGAATTTGATTTCCTCTCAGGATGGTTGACATTCGGAATGATCATTTTTGTCAGTGGAAACCTCTAGCTGTGGATAAAACCTCATCCTATGAGACATTAGTACATGTCTCAGTATTGATTATTATGTAACCTTTACCAAACCCAAACCAGTCTGTTACCATGTTTTCCTCAAAGTATACTGAAGAGTATGAAAACTGTCTTTTAGTCTTTCTGATTTTCTGGAGGCAGCTATTCAAGCAAAAGTGAGAACATGGTTAATCTAGTGCAGCAGTTAATTGCCTGGAATGAAACAAAACAATTTCAGTTGGTATCTTAAACTTATGAGTTCTGTGACTTGAAAGAAACACATGTACCCATGTGGGTCTCAGGGCTTCCTTCTATAAAATTGAGAGAACATTATGTTAAATTACTATTATTCTATTATAATAATAATGCATATAGTAATAACAAAATAATATTATTACTATATTATTGTTCTATAGAGAACTATTTATATAGTACTATAGATAATATTATAATATTGTAAATAATATATATAGTACTATAGTACTAAAGTATGGAATGACAATAATAATACTATTGTGACTATTTGAAAATATTTTTTTAAGTTTACTTATTTATTTTGAGAGAAGGAGAGAGAGCACAAGCAGGGAAAGGGAAGAGAGAGAGGGAGAGAGAGAGAATCACAAGCAGGCTCTGCACTGTCAGCATGGAGCCAGACATGGGGCTTGAACTCATGAACCATCAGCTCATGACCTAAGCCAAAATCAAGAGTCGGGTGCTTAACCAGCTGAGGCACCCAGGTGCCCCACTATTTGAAAACATTTTGCACTTAATTCAACTTAATTAAAACAGTTAAGCAACATTAAATAAAAATGTACAGGTCCTAACAAAGTTATAACTTAATTCAAGAAACTGTGGCTACAGTTTCTCTTTAAATGCACTGCAGAAGAAAATGGACACATGGAATCTGATCACTACTGGCCTCTGTTGTAAAGACAAAACACTAAAAGAAAAGGACAAAGATATATCTGCAAAAAACAGAGTAGGAAAAGAAAAAAGAAAGCAAAGAATCGGGGAAATACTACTTTCCTTGAGAATTGAGTAGCTCTTTCATAAATGTTAACCCACTCAGTTATTATAATAAAACTACAAAGCAGCTATGTTTATCATACTATTTTATAGAAATGTGAAGTTTGGAGAAGTTCAGAAATACATTTCAGAACACTCATAAGTTATTCTACCAACCATCTGAAAATAAGGTTTCTAACTGTACCATATTTTTCCTAAGGGTGACACGTTAGTCAAATGCTTCTCTCAGAGAAAATAGGTGAGAGAACGCGCAATGAGCTTTTATTTTTCTTGAATCTCCACTCTGACATAGTAAAAATTCGTCATAATGTGGCAGAAAAATTAAACGTTATTTTCTTATTAATTCAAATTCAGTGCTCAGACATTCCAAGACTTCTTTAAATTATTCCTAAACAGGCTAAATACCCAGCTTTCAAACAGCCTACCAACCTCTCATTTATTTAACAAAGGCTGTCAAACTGATTTGGTATAACAAGCAGTAGCATGTTTTTTTACGATGCCTAATAGGAAAGAAGTACGAATATTTGAAGTTCAAAAACATTTAAGGTCTTGTTTAAGGATTTGCCTTCAAGAACATCCATTTATTCTCCTTTGAAGAAGAGATGTTTATTATAGAGTTTAGGAATCCCCCATTGGGTCTTAGCAAGACCCTGGGCAATCTCAGTCCGTTCACTGGCTTAAGCTACATCCCAAGGCAAAAAGAAAAAAAAATGTTTACTATATATCTAGCTGCAAAGCTATAATGAAAACTGAGCTAATACCAAGAGTGTTTTGAAATTATGGAATGAAAGATGATAATTATATTGTGATCAGTCCTGCAACTGCCAGAAACCATGAACTACATGGTATAGTTGGGATCTAGCCTGTAAGTGAGAGAAATCAGCATATGATTCAAACCCATTTTGATTTTTGTTTTTGGCCATTATATCAACCAGAACAAAGGTCAAAGCAAGAATTAGTTACCAACTTACCAAAAATCAATCATCAAAACCAAATTGTGTACTTTTGTGGGTTTTTTTTCAAATTGCATTAATACTCATTTTCACAATTTCTTTAAAGGCACCATCTTCACCCCTCTCTCCCTCCATCAGATGATATTAAAAGACTGTACTGGGACAGAAGCAAATAAGAAAGAATGAGCACATAGTTTTAGGTGTGTTTCCATTGATATTAAAAAAACAAAACAAACTTCAACTCTAAATACATGAAAATGCATGAACGTCTGATAATCTCAGGCTCACATTATTTCCTCTTTTTCAGAAATTGGGGGTGGGGGGAGTGGTGGTTATTTGAGTGTGCAAGTTATTTGGTTATTTGAATATAAGTGAGACCTAGAGTGACTTAATCAGAGCCATAGAGCAAGAGAGCAGTCAAACTCAAGCAAGCTGACTATAGCATAACAGAATGTAATCTTTTTATCATACTGCCTGATGCTAATTGGCTAAGGAAAAGGAAATCATCTAAATCTTATACACTGAATAAATATTCTTATTGACAGCAGTTATCAAACTATGATCCAAATTAGTTTAGGAAGATGAAGAAGTAGAAGAAAAAGATGGAGGAAGGCAGTGGGAGAGGGCAGGAGGAGAAGGAGAAAGTTATTTGCCTTTTTTCACTATCATTCTTTCTATAGTGCACGACAGAGTTTTCTAGGGGGTCTGTCTCTGTGATGTGTGGTATCACAACAGAGTAAATGCCAGAGAAGATCTAAAAACCCAGCTGTCTCCTATGTAGGTAGACATTAAGAAGATTTGTAAAAGATAAAATAATGCCACTCATCTCACCAAACTGTCTCTGGTTTTCTTTTGAAAATTTCCATAGAATATGTTACTTATTTTAACATGTGTTTATTTCAAAATGAGTAAGACAAGATTAAAATCTCTAAGTTTTAATTTCTAATGTGGTAACTATTAATAGGAAGCCCAATAATTGATAAGAATGTAAAGGGATTCTAAGACCAAAATGTTTGATATAGAACATTTCACCTAAACACCATTTCACCTGCCTGGGTTAAGTGGCATTATTTAGAAAGGATAGATATTTTTAAATAATGTATTTGAGATACATGTATGGCCTAATCCATCACCTTCTATAAAGTCCTTCCCAAAATTCATTCTGAAAAACCTTCTTTCAAAGAACCTGTACAAAGCCTAATTTGGTCTGTCCAAGCTTTGAAAATGTCTCTAGTTCAAAATCAATGGAGTGGTTCATTCTTATTAATGCAGGATCAAGTTGGTTTTGACTTGATACTCAGTTCTTTATAATAACCCACTGAGTGCATGAAACTAAATGGGAAAAACCGTATTGAGCAAAGTAGTGCTCTTAAAGTTTTCATAACTTTGTGTTGCTAGGAAACAACTTTACCATCAGTGCAGAGTTTAAACTTGGAGCATCTGCTTCATTTAAAGTCTGGCTTCCAGGCAGTATAGATTGCATTGAGCATTGGGAGGGGGGGAAAAAGCAAAAGAAAAACCAATTACTTTCTAAAAACGACAATGTTAAAAGTCTGGAGAGCAGAGAGTCTTATGTTATATTTGTAATTATATCCTTTGGAAAGTGTTGCTTGAAGGGTTGCCTTTCTGCTAACTCATAAAACTGAAGTCCAGAGTAGAAATCGGCATCACTCAGCTTCAAAATATTAAGAAATAAAGTAAGAAAAAGTGATGGTATCTCAGCTTTTGAGGAGAGAGGGGTGGGGTGGGAAGGGGTGATACACTCTGTGCAGTTGACTTGAATTTTATTTCATTTTTCTCACGTAAAATTACTAGGTTAGAGAAATATTTTATGATGTGTGGAGGCCATATATTAGAACCTTCCTCCTGGTTCTTTGCTCTTTCTTTCATAGTTCAGCACATGGTGATCACTCTATGACAGAGTAGAGAAATATCATGTCACCCATTATTTGTACAGTTTATGCAGACTGATACAGTAACCTGGCACCAGTTTTTTTAAAGTGAATTTGCCTAAATAAATTAATACTAACATTTTCTAGTGTTCCATAAGGGATAAAGGGATAAAGATATGTTCCCAAACCAGTGAATGGTGTCAATGTTACTGTGGTCCAACAAAAGCAAGGCATGTGATTATTTTTAAGTTAAAGAGTCCAAGTTCTAAAAAGCCAAATGACTTCTTCACTTTCACAGCATTTCACATTTACACTCCTGAGAATTTACACACACACACATACACACACACATACAAAAAAAAAGAAAGAAAAAAAGAAAAAAAATGTCAAAGGTAAGGGAAGAACCAAATAAAGAAGGGCAGGAAGAGGATTTTATAGTTTTTCCAGAACCATTAACTCATTTGTCTGACTACCCTTTTTCAAGTGTCTCATTTTACAGTTGCTTTCTAAAGAGAGGAAGCAGTTTTTAGTATAACTTCAATCTGGGGAAGTACTGTGGATCGTCAGTGTTCCCAGACTTCCTGCTGAGGACTGCTGCTGGAGTCTGTTCTGATTTCACTGTGGGCAATCCATGGTGAGCAGATCTCAACACCACCTGCTGTTTATAGATGGCTTCACCTGCCTGGCTCCCTCCTGTCCCACTTGACTGAAGTACACAAGAGTGGTCCTCCATCACTGGAGACTTTATCCATCACCTCTTACCCATGACGCTGATCCACCTTAAGTCCAGTGGCTTTATTTTATTGTCTTTGGATTTTCACGTGAATTAGCAGTTTATAACTTTGCCTCCCCACTGACAGCAATATCTAATTTATATGGCTCTGGCCCTAGTTCCTACTTTCCACCCTCTCCTTGCTCCTCTCCCCAGTCACAATCCTAAATTCAGGCTGCTATTTGTTCTCTGGTTAAAACCCTTAGCTCTTTCAATTGAAAATAACATACCCTGTATTTCAGAGCCAACACTTACATTTGGTATCTCCTCTATTTCAACAAATTAAATACTTGTGTCCATATCTTTATAAATATGTTTTTCATTTAAGAAATTTATTCTAGGGGCACCTGGTGGCTCTGGGTTAAGCATCCGATTTTGGCTCAGGTCATGATCTTGCGGTTTCGGAGTTCAAGCCCCCTATTGGGCTCTGTGCTGAAAGCTCCAGATCCTGGGTCTCCATGTCTCTTTGCCCCTCCCCTGCTCTCTCCTCTCTCTCTCTCTCTCTCTCTCTCTCTCTTCCCCTCCCCCTCCCTCCCCCCGAAAATAAATAAACATTAAAAAATTAAAGAAAAGGAATTTATTCTGTTTGTATTACCTACCTGTTGAAAGATCATATGACATTAATTGCTTTTGGATTTTTCTCTTAGATTTTATAATTTATAAATTTCGTTTTTTAGATAAATTTTATTTTAACTAAAATTTGAATTTAGTTGAATGAAATTCCCCTAGGGTAATGTGATAATATATATTGATTAACTTTCATAGTTCTGTTGTTAAAATGAAGAAAAGTTGAAGTAAGGCTTAATACATTCTCATAAAAATTACATAGTTTTCTTATCTCATTTCATACTGGCTGCCAAAATATTCAAAGACAGTTAATTTTATGAATAAGAATTTAATTTTTAAAAAAGGGCAAAAAAATTACTAAAATCTGCCATTAGTTGTATTAATAGGGCAAGATTTTAAAAATCTGACTTCAAATATTAGAGATAGGCTTGTAGAACAATTGTTCTGCTAATGACTGGAAATGTACAAGGTTAGCCACATATGAACAAATTTATTGTTACATTTGAGTCTTGGAAGATGACTGAAGTTAATGTGGCTGAGGTATTCTTGTTCCTAAAATAAAATAACTCTTTAGAACTATTTGAAAAAGGTTTTGATAATTTAAAAAGGCTGGCTTAAAACTTACCTCCTGAAGGAAGCCTTCCCAGATAAATCTATTATTACAGATGTCTATTTTTCTATTTTGCCTTTCACTTCCACTGTGTCAGCCTTTGCCTTCTTATCAATCATTTTGGTAATCTTTTGTACCTGATGTTATGTTTACAAGCCCTCAGAGATTTTCCCTTCCTGTATTATGAAGATAAGCATCTTTCTCATTGGTACCATTCTTGAACCTGGACAAAGCATTCTACACACATTTGGCGTTCAATTAGAGCCCCTGATAGATTGTTTCTGTTAGTTTAAAAGTGAGCTAAGGGCTTAATTTTAGTGAGCTGGGTGCCTTAGTTGGTTAAGCGTCCAACTTCAGTTCAGGTCATGATCTCATGGTTGGTGAGTTTGAACTCTATGTTGGACTCCGTGCTGACAGCTCAGAGCCTGGAGCCTGCCTCAGAGTCTGTGTTGTCCCCTCTCTCTCTGCCCCTCCCCTGCTCGCTCTCTCTGTCTCTCTCTCTCTCTGTCTCTCTCTCTCTCTCTCAAAAATAAAAATTAAAAAAAGTTTGTTTTTATTTTTTATTTATTTTTTTTAAAGTTTGTTTTTAAATAAAATAATAACATTTTAAAAAGTGAGCTATTACCTGGGAAAGAGTTTCTGTGGAAAGTTGTACAAAAATATTTTAAAACTTTAATTATTCATAAATAACATTAAGAGAGGAGGACAGGGGAAGGGTAATTAGGTAAATCTCAAATATATTTCTTGTCTGCTGACTTAAATATTTTAGTTTCATTTAAAGCATTAGTTTAGTTGGGAGGAGAAAGGGATACTAGTCACCAACTATCTTTCTGTAGCCCTAGAATTTAAATTGCTTATTGAAGGTATGAAACAAGCTTTTCATATTAACCCTTAAGTCTCATGAATTAAGGTTACCTGCTTTTTAACTTTGCCTTGAATAACTAAGGCTCTTTGCTTTTCTTTATTACTTTGTTGAATCTCATTGTTTTTCCTCAGCTAACTCTTCCTTCCTTTTCCTATCATTTCTCCATTTATGGTAATATGCTGTTTAGTTCATTGTATTAGAATGTTACGCTGCGTTACATAGCTTATCATTACTTACCTTTTCTAAAATCTTGTGGCTCACATTTGAAGACAATTAGAAATCTGAGACCATGTTTTCTCTTATTTACAGCGATATTACTGACTCTTACTCCAAATATGAATTGTTTTTTTCGTCTGGCATGATTGTTATATATAGATCTTGTTTATTTTACCTAAGCAATGTGTGACTATCAAGGAAGCTTACTGACACTTTTTTTTAAAATTAGGATATTGAACAAAATTCTTTTGCATACATACTCAAGTACAGGAATTATGTGAAACTCTTTACATGCTCTAGGTCACTCAATCCTAATGAAAATAGTTCTCACTCCAAAGTCTAGTACTTTTGAATACTGAATTGAAGTTATTTGGTGGCATTTAATAAGACAAATTATTTTCACATAGTAGTTATCATATGGCTTGATTTATTCCTTCAATACTCTTTAAAAAAATAAATGTAGAAGGTTGTGGGAGCAAGTCCCATGTCAGGCTCTGTGCTGGGCATGGATCCTGCTTGGGATTCTCTCTCTCTCCCTCCACCCCTCCTCCCCCTCAAAAAAATAAATAAATGTAGATCCACTTTATGATCAGTATCATTTTCTTACTTTCTGAAGAAAATCTTTTAATATTTCTTATAGAGGAAATCAGCTGGCAATGAATTCCCTAAATTTTCGTTTGTATTAGACAGTCTCTCCTTTCTTTTTGAGGATAATTTCACTGAATGTGGAATTCTAGGTTGGTGGGATTTTTTCCTTCAGTCCTTTAAATTTTTCACTCCAGTCACTTCTTTTTTTTTTTTTTTTTGCTTTTTTTTTTAAGTTTTTATTTAAATTCCAGTTAATTAACATACAGTGTAATATTATATTCAGGTATACAATTTAGTGTTTCAACACTTACATATGATAACCTGTGCCTTTCACAACAAGAGTCCTCCTTAATCTCCATCACCTCATTAACCCAGCTCCCCACCCTCCCCTCTGGTAACCATCAGTTTGTTCTTTATAGTTAAGAGTCTGTTTCTTGGTTTGTCTCTTTTTCTTCCTGTGATTCTTTGTTCTGTTTTTTACATTTCACATATGAGTGAATTCATATGATATTTATCTTTCTCTGACTGACTTGTTGGCATAATACACTCTAGTTCCATCCTTGTTTTTGCAAATGGCCAGATTTCATTCTTTCTTATGGAAGAGTAATATTCCATCATAGATAGATAGATACATAGATAGATAGATAGATAAATAGATAATCTCGCTTCTTTTTTTTTATGTTTGAAGTTTTAATTTAAATTCTAGTTAGTTAACATATAGTGCAATATTAGTTTTAGGAGTAGAATTTAGTGATTCATCACTTACATATAATACCCAGTACTCCATCCACATGTTGATTGTATGATTTCTAATGAGAAGTAATTCTTATCCTTGATTCTCCATATATAACAAGACTTTTTTCTCTGGTTTCTTTCAAGATATCCTCTTTGCCTTTGGTTTCTTGTCACTGAAATATGATTTGCTTCAGGGTAGCTTTTGTATTTATTCTTGGTGTTCTCTGTTTCCTGGATTTGTGGTTTGGTGTCTATCATTAATTTGGAAATTTCTTGGCCATTATTTCTTCTATTGGCCATCATACTTTATTAATGCTAGTATTATCTCTTCCTTTTTTTTTTCCATTCCTTTCTTTTTTTCTCTTTAAGCATTCCATTTATACATATACCACATCTTTAAAAAAATGTCCCATAGTTCTTGATTGTCCTCTCTGTGTGTGTTTTTTTTCCCCATTCATTTTTACAGTTTGGGGATCTTCTAGTTACCAATTTTTATGCTCACTGATCCTTTTATAATCTGTGTCCTGTTAGCTGATGGGCCCCTGAAAGAAACACATTCTGTTATAGTTCATTTTTTTCTAGATTTCCTTTTAACTTTTTTTCTTAGTGTCTTCATCTCTCTGCCTATATTACCCAACTTTTTATTCAATTAGAATACTTACATTAGTCACTGTCATTTAAAATTTCATGTCTGAAAATTCCACATCTATGTCATATCTCTTCTAGTTTTGATACTTGATTTATCTCTTCAAAGTGTGTTTTTCCCCCTTACCCTTTGGTGTACCCAGTAATTTTTTGTGGAAAGCCAGACATGGTTTATCAGGTAATAGGAACTGAGGTTAATGGGTCTAATCGTGAGGCTGTATTTTTAGTGCTTTTAAGAGTGAGACTTTGTTGAATGTTTACTGTAGGTATAGGTGTCAGAGATTTCAAATTCCTCTAGTGTTCCCATTTTTGTCTCTTCTCCTGACTTTGGGTTTTTCTTTCAGAGATAATCTGTGTCATGCAGAGGTCTCAGTTGTGATTCATTACTATTACCCTGAAGCCCTTTTGATATGGTGGTAATGTGTGGGGAAGAGAGACTATTCCATAATCTCTCAACTAAATCTCTTTTATTGAACCTGTGCTTCTGGCCTGTGAGTGGCCTATAACCTTTACAAGCTTTTGTTCTTGTATAAGTTTTCAGCCCCTAGCCCATCAGACAAGACAGGAAGGCTAGAGGAAACTGGACTAGAAGAATGTTCTTCTCCATGGCTCTGGACAAGGATCTGGTAAGAACTCTTCCCCCCAGAGAGTAGCCCTTTGCTACAGAGAAAGCTCTGGGAATATCTTGCAGGGATTACTCTTCCCCTCCTCTGTCAGAGCCACAAGGGGATCTTCCTCAGATGTTCACAGTAAGAACCTGGTGAGGTTCCTGGCAGAAGTGTGGGGTTTCCTCTAAGCCTGCAGCCCCCAGGAGTCCTTCATTCTGACTCTGATCCACATTCAGCCTCTAGCAGTTTGTGAAAATTACCTTTTAAGTGTTCTTCCCAGTTTATGGCTCTAGAAGTTTCTACTCCAAGTAACCAAATCTCAGCTGTGACTCTCTGTAGTCTTGTGTCTCGTGTGTCAAGGTGGCTGTTTGCCCTGTAACTTCAGTTTTCTGATGAAAGCAATAAAATGCTTTGGTTTTTCATTTCTCTAGCTTTTTGTTGTTATAAGAATGGGAATGATGACCTCCAAAATCTTTACATGGAGTTGTTGCTGATTTTTAACAATATATATTTATCCAAACAACGTTATTCTGCAAACTATTATTGAGCATCTCATCTATGTCAGGCACTGTAATAAATGTAGTGGCCATAAAGAGAAGCCGATCAGACAGCGTCTTCAAAATCCCTTTCCACTCATAAGGTAGCTACTGAGTTCTTGCTGTCCCAATTAATAGAAAGAGTGCCAGGATTCTCTAAATAAAAGCTGTCTTCCCATTTCTGTATGGGTGACACACTGTCAGATGTGTAAATTCTATGCAGAGGTATTTGTTTCCTCCTCCTGATGTCAAGCTGTTGAGTGTGATTTGTACTTCCTGCTGCTTTGCTTCAGGCAAGGGAGGAGGTGACAGCTCCCATTTGAAGAATTAGACTAATTGCAGTAAACACCCGAGGTTCTCAAGGAATGTGCAAATATAGAAAATCAATTTTATAGTATTATTATCCAATTTTACAGGGTATAATAATATATTTATGAAGCCTTAGCTTCAAATATAGAAATAGAGATGATGAACATAAACAAAAATAAGACCACAGTAGGCTCTATGCCCAGAAATCCAAAGCAATAAACTAAGTGCAGCAGAAAAATATGGCCAAAAAGGAAGAGTTTTCAAACGCACAAAAAAGTGCTTTCAAAATACTTTCTACCGAACTGAAAGAGGGTTGAACATTGCAAGAGTTTTCCACAGTAAAAGACCTTTTAGAATGTCTATATGAATCCTTTAATTTAGCAATTAGGAAATTGATGATCAGAAATGATATCATACTTGCCAGAGCTTGAGATTTGAGCTAGAGTTCAAGTCTCCTCAGTGCCAGCTGTGGTTTCATCTACACAGCTAAAAACTTTATCTATGGCTTCCTTTCCTTTATAGATAGGTCTAATGCAGTTCCATAGCAGGATTTAGATAGACAAAATAAATCATAAACAATGGACACATCAATATAAGCAACTAAGATACATTCATAAGAGTGATAAATATGGTGCAGAAATCGACTGATGAAGTACTTTGTTTTATTATTATATTTTGTCATATCTAAAATAAAAATTTTGGTAAATTCCCTACAGACATGTATCTCTATTAGATAAAAAAAAAGTACATATATTGAAATAGAAACGATTCACAAATCAATAAAAACTCTTCTCCCCAACAAGCAAGTTAGTTTTTAAATTGAATTAATTGTTATTTGGTGTATAGATTATTAGTAGCTATTGATAAATACCTTTGAATCAGTATGTGTGTTGGCTTCACTCTAGAAAGTACTGCTCAAGTTTTCAAAATGCCAGAGACAGAAGATAAAGCATGCCTGACCAATTAACACTGGCTTTTGGAATTGAAGTATACCAACATCACTATTAAATTCTATAATTGTTCATCTTTGTTTTAAACTTTATTTGGCATTTTATTTTAAATTTTTTTTTAACGTTTATTTATTTTTGAGACAGAAAGAGACAGAGCATGAACAGGGGAGGGTCAGAAAGAGAGGGAGACACAGAATCGGAAGCAGGCTCCAGGCTCTGAGCCATCAGCCCAGAGCCCGATGCGGGGCTCGAACTCACGGACCCTGAGATCGTGACCTGAGCTGAAGTCGGAGGCTTAACCGACTGAGCCACCCAGGCGCCCCTGGCATTTTATTTTAAAGACATATTTGTATTTGTGCTTCCAAAGTGGCAATTTAAAGTCTTCAGTGCAGCAAAGAATTCTCATCTTGGTTTTTCTTCAAATTGTTAGGTATGCATGAAAACATATGGTGTTTCTTTTTAATCTCTCACATGTGTTTTTCTTATTCTAATTATAAAGTCAATACTTCAATATATTTGAACACAATCAGAAAGTATTATCTTGGGGCACTTGGGTGACTCAGTCGGTTAAATATTGCACTTTGGCTCAGGTCATGATCTAATAGTTCATAGTATGGAACCCTGCGTCGGGCTCTGTGCTGACAGCTCAGAGCCTGGAGCCTGCTCCAGATTCTTTGTCTCCCTCTTTCTCTGCCCCTTCCCCACTCACACTCTGTCTCTGTCACTCTCTCTCTCTCAAAAATAAATAAACATTAAAAAAAATGTATTGTCTTTTGTAGGCCGGAAAGGCAAATCAGAGTAAGAATGCATGTGTGTGCTAGAGGTGGGTAAGCCAGGGAGAGGCAGAGGATGGGGAAGGTAAAACAACAGAAACCAAGAAAGCATGAGAAGAATAGAGACTGGTTATGAACTCAGAGAATGGATAGGATAAATCATCAATGAACCCAGATAGTCAACTGAAAGAGAGGAGAACTACAACAAGTAAATGGACCCAGGGAATTTTTGTAAACAGGAGATTGATATGATAAACCAGGGGCTGTGGGAGTGGAAATGGAGACCTATCAGAGATTTGGAGTAGAGGAAATTGACAGAGAGGAGCAGAATCTGTATTTATTCATATCTCCTAGGATGTTGCTTCTCAACTTTGAAGTATCTACAAATCACCTGGGGATCTTGTTAAAAAGCATATTTGGAATCTCAAAGTCTGAATTGAAGCCTGAGATCTCTTAACAAGCTCCCAGATGATGTTCATGATCTGGGTACATGGACCACACTTTGTATTAGCAACTTTCTAGGGCATTTATTTTATTTTATCTCTGGCAATATTCACCAAAATAGGAAAAAACTCCCAAAGTAACTGGGCTGTGTTAGTTATTATAATTGGCTTAATAAAATGTAAATGGTATGAAGCCAAAATGTGAGCTAATTCCATTCATGGAATATTTAAGACTTCTGTTATTTTAACAAGTGATATGAAGAATCTAAGACACAAAGATTTTTTTCCTGTTGGCCTTCAGTAGTTTTTGCTTGTGAGATGGCATTTAGTTTGTTCATATATAGTCACAGATTATGTCAAAAAGGCAATCTCTAAAAGATGAGTGGTCAGCTAATGTTCTATATCTTTCTATACCCATTTGGCTAGATCATAGTGTCTGGGACTTGTTGTCTTAGGTATAAAGGGAAAATGGATTGGGTTACATAGTTCCATTTCATGTAGACAGCAATATTTTTTAAACTCATCTAAAAATGTGCTAGTGTTCTGATATTAGTCGTTTAATTTTTTTTAATTTTTTAATGTTTTTATTTATTTTTGAGACAGAGAGAGACAGAGCATGAGCAGGGGAGGGGTAGAGAGAGAGGGAGACAGAATCTGAAGCAGGCTCCAGGCTCTGAGCTGTCAGCACAGAGCCTGACGCGGGGCTCGAACTCACAGACTGTGAGATCATGACCTGAGCCAAAGTCCGATGCTTAACCAACTGAGCCACCCATGCGCCCCTATTAGTCATTTATTTAAATTAAATGGCATTTTGGGGGCACCTGGGTGGCTCTTTAAAAATTTTTTTTCAACGTTTTTTATTTATTTTTGGGACAGAGAGAGACAGAGCATGAACGGGGGAGGGGCAGAAAGAGACGGAGACACAAAATCGGAAACAGGCTCCAGGCTCCGAGCCATCAGCCCAGAGCCTGACACGGGGCTCGAACTCCTGGACCGCGAGATCGTGACCTGGCTGAAGTCGGACGCTTAACCGACTGCACCACCCAGGCGCCCCTCGGTGGCTCTTTTAGTTAAGCATCTGACTTCGGCTCAGGTGGTGATCACACTCACAGTTTGTGGTTTCAAGGCCAGTGTCAGTCTCTGTGCTGACAGCTCAGAGCCTGGAGCCTGCTTCAGATTCTGAGTCTCCCTCTCTCTCTGTCCCTTGCCTGTTCACGCTCTGTCTCTCTCTCACTCACTCTAAAATAAACAAACATAAAAAATTAAAAAAAATAAACTAATTAAATGATAATTTGGAATAGGGCCTTTTGAAACAGAAGAAGCACACTCAGCATCTTCACTGAAGGTAAGAAAGTTAAGGTTTAAAAAAGGTGATTTGAATTGATCAAAAGCATAAGAATATTCTTTTCTCTGATGAGGAAAACACGTTTAATATCTGTAGGAATTTAGAGTCAAAAGAATTTGCCATGTGTAAAGGCTGACACATTATTAACATCCATATTTCTGTTTATCATCCATCGGATTACTCAAAGCCCATTGTTATACATTGATTCTAACTCTCTGTTATTGAAAGCGGAGTATCATTATTTACCAAAGAAGGACTAAATTACCTATCCCTACTGATTCCGTAACTTCCCCTTGGATGGGAATATAGACCTCAGTTTGTAAAAACTGTTCACGAAAAGTGCGTTGTAACTTCCCACTTGCCCACTGACCCCATGTGAGTCACTCACCCCTTGGGGTTATTCTCTCAAGAAAATAAATCGGGGCTAGAGTTTGGGGAAGGGGAATCAGGACTGAACGATGTCATCTGTCTCTGGTTTCCTAATGCTATTACAATCTTAATAAAGATACTATAAAGAACAAGTATCTTTTGAAAGGTTAGTATAAGCTAACATATATTGAAGGAAATAGGTCTACAATGACTGAAACAATTGCATGAGACACTAATTTTAGTTACTAAATTATGGGCAGAAATATCGTGTAACTACTCTTTAATTACATAGCGTTGTTGATTATTTGCTGAATTATTTTTTTTTTTAATTTTTTTTTTTTTAATTTTTTTTTTTTTTTCAACGTTTATTTATTTTTGGGACAGAGAGAGACAGAGCATGAATGGGGGAGGGGCAGAGAGAGAGGGAGACACAGAATTGGAAACAGGCTCCAGGCTCTGAGCCATCAGCCCAGAGCCCGACGCGGGGCTCGAACTCACGGACCGCGAGATCGTGACCTGGCTGAAGTCGGACGCTTAACCGACTGCGCCACCCAGGCGCCCCTATTTGCTGAATTATTGAATGATTACCACGGATGCCGAGATAATTACTCAGGGCCTGATTCAGTCTCAAAGTGTCTCTGCAGCTGCAGAGGCTGCTGAAGCCTGGGGATTTTTCCCTCTGGTTGACAGCTTTGCAGACTCTCCTTCCGTTTGAAGTCATAAGCCAGACTCTCCTTTGACTCTGTCACCTATATCCCCAAATAGTGACCGGTGCATAAGGGCACTTAAATGATTTCATGTCAAATCTTGGCTTCACTGAAGGAGCCTAGAAATATAATTCTTGCTGCTAACCAAAAGCCCAAGAGAGGAGTTACCTAACACCCTCTTATCTGCTCTAAAGCACCCTCTCTTCTCAGTATTATCCTTCTGTTTTGTTAACTCTTTTTCAACTACCTGTGGAATGTTCTCTGTTTACTGATGATTGATCTCTTGGTTTTATTGAGGTAGAGTTAACAAATAAAATTGTATGTATGTAAAGAGTACAATGTCATGATTTTATCTATCCATCTATTAAATATTAAAAAATATTAAAAAAAATTTTTTTTTAATTCCACACAAAAGTGATACCAGCATTTGCCTTTCTCTGTTTGTTCTATTTCACCTCCAAGTTTACCCATAATGACCTCCAAGTTCACCCATGTTGTCACAAATGGTATGACTTCCTCCTTTTTTATGGATGGATATCATTTTATGTGTGTGTTTGTCCATGTATCACACTTTCTTTATCCACATATCTGTCAACAGACACATAGGTTGTTTTCGTGTCTTGGCAGTTATAAATAATGCTGCCATGAACATGGTGGGGTAGAAATATCTTTCTCATTTAGTATTCTTCTTTTCTTTGAATTCGTATCCAAAGTGGAATTGCTGAATTATATGGTAGTTTTATTTTTAAACTTCTGAGGAATCACCATATTGTTTTCCATACTGCTTTATGACTTTACATTCCCACCAATAGTGTACAATTGTTCCCTTTTCTCCATCCTTACCAACAGTTAATATCACTTGTCTTTTAAATAATAGCTAACAGAGGTGAGGTGATATTATGGTTTTGATTTACATTTCCCCAATGATTAGTGATTTTTAGCATCTTTTCTTATAACTGTTGGCCATTTGTATATCATCTTTGGAAAAATGTCTTTTTAGGTTCTTTGCCCATTTGTGTAATCAGATTTTTTTTTTTTACTATTGAGTTGTATGAGCTCCTTATATATTTTAGATATTAACCCCTTATCAGATATATTTGGCACATATTTTAGCCCTTTCTGTAGCTTACCTTTTCTTTTTGTTGATTGGTTTCTTTGCTGTGCGAAACTTTTTAGTTTCATATTATACCATTGTTTATTTTTCCCTTTGGTTACCTGTGTTTTTAGTATCATATTTAAAAACTCAATGCTGAGACCAATGTCAAGGAGCTTTCTTCCTATGTTTTCTTCTAGTACGTTTATAGTTTCAGATCTTACATTAAGTCTTTATTTTTTATTTTTTTTTTTTAATTTTTTTTTTCAACATTTATTTATTTTTGGGACAGAGAGAGACAGAGCATGAACGGGGGAGGGGCAGAGAGAGAGGGAGACACAGAATCAGAAACAGGCTCCAGGCTCTGAGCCATCAGCCCAGAGCCTGACGTGGGGCTCGAACTCACGGACCATGAGATCATGACCTGGCTGAAGTCGGACGCTTAACCGACTGCGCCACCCAGGCGCCCCGTTACATTAAGTCTTTAATCTATGTGAAGTTAATGTTTCCAAATTGTGTAGATAGGGATCCAATTTCATTGTTTTGAATGTTTTCCTAACATTGTTTATTGAAGAGACTATCTTATCCACATTGTGTATTCTTGGTGCCCTTGTTAAAATTTAGTTGACTGCAAATCCATGGTTTATTTCCGAGAACTCTATCCTGTTCTGTTGTTTTATGTGACTGTTTTATGCTATACCATACTGTTTTGATTATTCTAATTTTATAATATCATTTGAAATCAGGAAGTGTAATATCTTCAGTTTTCTTCTTTCTCAAGATTGCTTTGGTTATTTGGAGTCGTGGGTCTATAAGAATTTTACTATATGTATTCTTAAAAAGATTAGGATTTTTATTTTATTATTTTTTGAATGTTTATTTAGTTATTTTGAGAGAGAGAGTGTGAGTGGGGGAGGGTCAGAGGAAGAGGAGAGAGAGAGAATCCCAAGCAGACTCCATACTGTCACGACACTGTCAGTGCAGAGCCCAGAGCAGGGCTTGATCCCACCAACCATGAGATCATGACCTGAGCTGAAATCAAGAGACAGATGCTAAACCGATTGAACCACCCAGATGCCCCAAGAGTAGGATTTTTCAATAATAATCTGTAGTAGGGTGAAGTCTCCATAATAAAGCAAAACAAAAACAAAAACACTAAATCAACAAAAACAATAATCAAAAAACAAAACCAAAGTTAGAAAATGAGGAAAAAAATGTTTGGTTATATGGAAACTTAAAATTTGTTTATTTCAGTAGTTATTATAAGGTTTACATCAATTGACAATGAAGTAATGTTTACAAACCATTTAAGAAAAGAGGTTAATATCAATAATATATTCATTTTCTGTAAGTTAATAACATCAATAAATAGTCCCTAACATAGGTAAAAAAAAAAAAAAAAAAAGAAACTTAAAAATAATAAATGCCAATAACCACACAAAATATGTCCAATCCCTATAATATTTTTGAAAATACTAATTTTATTTTAATGTATATTTATTTATTTTGAGAGAGAGAAGGAGGGAGAGTACTTGGGGGAGGGGCAGAGAAAGAGGAGGAGAGAGAATCCCAAGCAGGCTCCATGCTGTCAGCACAGAGCCCAATGCAGGGCTCCATCTCACAAACTGTGAAATCATGACCTGAGTGGAAACCAGGAGTTGGACACTTAAGCAACTGAGTCACCCAGGTGCCCCCAAAATACTAATTTTAAAATAATGCTGTTTTCTGCCGTTAGATTGGCAAAAGTTGGAAATATTGACAAATCCAATACTAATAGGGTGAAGTTAAGTGACTTCTTTGGTCCACTGTTGATGAGTACATAAATAAAAGAATTTTGCTAAATAATTAGGCATTATTTAAAATTTAAAATATGCATAATTTGAAGTTTTCCTCCTCACTTTCTCTCACACTTTATACTTGATTCATAAGAAAATTCTAACTCTATCTTTAAAATATATTCTGAGCACACTAATACTTACTAATACTTAGTACCAGTCTAACTTCATAACCTTTAGCTTGGACTCATACAGTAGCTTTCCAAGAGTCCCCTGTATCTAATGACTTTCCTTGTGATAAGTTCTCGGAGCAGCCATATCAGGTCATGTCACCTCCTCCCACACCCACCATGATCCTGCATCTAACTTCCCTTTAAAACTCCCATGTATCTTCCCTTCACACTTAACTGCAAGACCTCATTGCCTTTGACATGGAACTTACATGATCCAGCCCTTTGTAATTCTCTGACTTCATGTGTTAACTGCTCTTGCCCTTGCTCTCTGTAGTCCACACATACTCACCTGTTTGCTATACCTCAAACCAACATCCTCTTTCTGACCTTCACACTTACTGTCATTTTGTCTGGAGTCCTTTTCCTCTGTTCATAGTGGCTGTCTGCCTCAAGTAACTCAGGACCCTGAATATTATTTCCTCAGATTTTCCCTATCTATCTAACAGAGCAATCCTATACCCTATCGTCATCTACTTGCTTTATTTGCCTTTCTTTTTAAAAATTTCACAATACTACTACTGCATGCCATTATATTCTCTATCTATGTGCATACATATTTACTGTCTTCCCCCTCTAATAGTAGGTAGGGTCCAAAAGAGCATTTCTTAATTGCTGTATCTTCAGCAACTATAGTAGTACCTGGTTCATACTGCACACTCAGTAAATATTTGTTAAATGAGTGAAAAGATACATGAATGGATAACTTCTGAATATACAAACCCACTACTAGGACTCTATCCTATTTAAGGAAGGGAAGCTGCTCATATATTCATGTTCTTGGCTATTTCTAATAGAAAACGTTGGAAATAATTCATTGATATAAATGTTGAATAATTTGTAGTTCACACACGCTAAGAAATACTGGAAAACCAATTAAGAAAGAATAAGCTAGTTCTGTATGTATAGATCTGAAAATGTATCAATGATACTTTGTTAATCCAAAAAAGTAAACTACATACCTGACTAAATTTTATTGCATAGATATTATTTATGCTATCATCATGCATATAGGTTTTAAAAATTGGGGGAGTAGCCACAATAATTTTTTAATTTTCCTTAACATATCCCAAAGATAATTTTGCAATTAAATCCATCTTGTTTGAATGTTATATTAACTTTGTAAGGGACATGATAGTAAAGAAAATAATGGCTGCATGATTTTATACTTTATGCAACATGATTCTCTATCTTCAGAAATTCAAATATAGAAGTACCAGAAAGAAAAACAATGAGATACATATGTTGATATACTTTGTAATTCTTCTGTCTTACCTTTCTATTGTGGAATGCATACAAACATGCATTAGTTTATCCAAAGTTTGGAAAATTCCAATGTTAGTGCATATTGTTTTAAGAAAAAACAAAGCAACAAGAAAAAAGTAGAATTAAAGTTGACTGCTTAGGTGATCAGCGTTTGATAGCTTCTGTTTATTTGATCCCATTACTTTTCTTATTACCTATTTTTCTTAGCTTTTGGTCAGCATTTAGAGGTTAGCTCATCCATTGAAGACAGTAATTAATAAAATATGCATGGTGTTCTTGTTTTTCTGAACTAATTCAAAGGAGCTGTATTTCAAAGCTAAAAAGATATTTCTCTACCAGAAAGTTTTCACTTTCTTTAGATAAATTCATTTACCAAGAGTTTACATTAGACTAAATTAAATGCATGTGATGTAAAGATGAAATTCTATCATGAAAGATGATTGATGACAGTTATGTTAAAAGAGTGTGAGGTATCCTTTCTCTTGCCAAGTCAGTACTATTATCTTTTTTAAATTAAAGCTAAATAAAGTGATATTAGATTTTAGATTCTACAAAATCAACCATATCAGAATCACTCTCTTCTCCATTAGTAAAATTATTTGCCTTAGTTCAAAATGGCATGCTATTACTTCTGAAACTGTGTTTAATTTTTAACACGTCTTTTATAAAACTTTCTTGCTCTGCTTTATTGCTACCCAATAATTCTGGAATATTTTGTTGAAATTGATCTCTGGTATTCACAGATTAAGACATTTAGAAACCCCTGATTGATATAAGTCAGATGTTCAGAACATGGGGACAAGTGGTATTTACTAGTGGTAGAATTAGTAATTTTAGGGCAACAAAAAAGAACTTACACGCAAGTAGTATTTTTATGCCTCAGATCTTGTGTTCACTAGAGGGTAGTTCTGCCGTAACAAGACCACTGCCCCACACCCATAGTAACTTTGGTTACTTCTTTATTCCCTGGAGATAAAGATGTATTTGTAAGTTTTCCAGGCAAGGAGAATACTAACTGATGCTCAGGAAGTGAGGATAAGACAGTAGGTCTCATCCTGTATCTGGCTTATATACCTGCATCCTTAACTAGACCATCAATCCCTAAGGACAAAGACCCTATTCATTCATCTCTATACTTAATCAGCAATGTTCTTGACTTAGAATATGAAATGATGAACGAATTAATTGCTACTTAGGATGATCTGAATTATTGCATTGCCTTAGAAATAAAGACTATGGTTAAGGATGAAACCATAGTAATGTGTTGTGGCCTAAAATCAATGTTAATCATTCCTTATTAAATCTGCATGGCCCCTTTAGTCACATTCAAGTTTCATTGAGGTAAATATTCCTATTATTCCTAATAAGTGAACTCTATTTCTAGATGTCTATGAATAGGAGAGCTTATAGCTAAATAAAGCTAGGAAGAAAAAAAATACCCTGCTCATTTGATTTGCCAAAGGAGCTTAAGGACCAGTCTTTATCTTTTGAGTGTAACCTTGCTGTATCTTTGGCTGATACTCTGATTCAGCTTTTTGAGCAGCTTTTTCAGCTTCCTCAGAGAGCTCATCTGTTGGAACTCTGTATTATCATCCTAACATTCAAGGCCTGCCACCCTCCCACTTGTTAACTTGTCCACCTTAGCTTCTAATAATCAGCATAACTTACTTTCTCTAGAGGAGTTTGCACATCTCCATACATAGTATGTAGGACATCTGGGTGAGGGAATAGGGGCAACAGATGAGCATTTGGGTCCTCACAGACTCTGTAAAATGATATACACATTGTATTTTTACCCTGGAAAGTAAGTCCGTAGCTCTTTAGTAGCTTTACAGTGGAACCTGCGACCTGTGCCAAACAATTTAGAACCATTTTTTACTCTATTGCCTGTGTTTCTGCTATTACTTACTCCTAAAGTGCCCATTTTTAAAAAAAAAAAAAATCAGCATCTAACCAAACTCCACGTTCAAATGTAATCTGTCACCTATGAAAATTTACCCAGAGTTGTTTTATCAATCTCTGAACATGTAAAAAACCTAGTATTTACTTATATGGTCCTACATTATTAGTAAATTGTTGCATGGCTATCTTAGCCTACAGAGCCTAAGTGTCCATCAACTGATGAATGGATAAAGAAAATGTGGTAGGATGTCACATTTTAAGAAAAAACTGAACTCTTTCTGTACCATAAAAAGAGCTAAAATGAAACAAAACCAAACCAAAAGAAAGTTATTGTGAAAGCTATTTATAACTGTGAACAGGTAGTTAAACAGTAATTTCTTTACTGATAAGGCATGTTATCAATTTATATTCTTAGGTATATGGAAACTAGTACTTAAGTCTATTAAAAAGTTGATTGGGTTGTGGCACCTGGATGGCTCAGTCGGTTAAGCGACCGACTTCGGCTCAGGTCATGATCTCACAGTCCCTGAGTTTGAGCCCCGTGTCGGGCTCTGTGCTGACAGCTCAGAGCCTGGAGCCTGTTTCAGATTCTGTGTCTCCCTCTCTCTGACCCTCCCCCGTTCATGCTCTGTCTCTCTCTGTCTAAAAAATAAATAAACGTTAAAAAAAATTTTAAAAAGTTGATTGGGTTCACAGAAGGAAGTGTGATTTGTAAAAAACAAAAAAAACAAAAAAAAAAGAAAACACATATCTGCAAATATTTATGGGAAAACTGAATAACCTAACAAACAAATCTATGTTTGAACTCAAAGAGGTTAAGGATCTCACATTTTCATTCAAGGTTTAGGAAACAGAGTCAAAACTGAGCATATTCTCACTTCTAAAATTTGAGCAAGGTCCACTTCAAAAAATGTTTAACAGAAACCATCTTGCACTGCTGGTGGGAATGCAAACTGGTGCAGCCGCTCTGGAAAACAGTGTGGAAAATTTAATTTAATAAAAAATTAAAAATAGAGCTATTCTATGACCCAGCAATAGCACTACGAGGAATGTACCCAAGGTATACAGAAGTGCTAATGCATAGGGGCACACGCATCCCAATGTTTATAGCAACGCTTTCAACAATAGCCCAATTATAGAAAGAGCCTAAGTGTCCATCAACTGATGAATGGATAAAGAAAATGTGGTTTATCGTCAATGGAATACTACTTGGCAATGAGAAAGAATGAAATCATGCCATTTGCAGCAATGTGGATGGAACTAGAAGGTATTATGCTGAGTGAGGTCAGTCAGAAAAGGACAGATATCATGTGTTTTCACACATGTGGATCTTGAGAAACTGAACAGAAGACTATGGGGGAAGGGAAGGGAAAAAAGAATCCAAATAGAAAGGGAAGGAGGCAAACCACAAGAGACTATTAAATACAGAGAACAAACTAAGGGTGGATGGGGTGATGGGAGAGAGGGAAAATGGGTGATGAGCACTGAGGAGGGCACTTATTGGGATGAGCACTGGGTGTTGTATGTAAGCCAATTTGACAATACATTATATTCATTAAAAAAAAGAAAAATGTTTAAAAGTGCTTTAAACTATGTTTTCTTGAAACAATCCCATCACTAACCCACTGAAAAGTATATTCAGCTTTATGCCATCCAGAGGTAATTACTCTGAGAGGACCAGAAAAACTACACATTAGGTATCTAAGAATGTGTAGGATATTAGGGGAATAGCAAATATATGACAGTATGTCAGTGAAATAATAAAATGAATAAGTATCTCAAAAAATCAAAACTCTTTGTTATAGTTGTATCCTAATCCTTTATGCTCTTGATTTCATAAGAAGAAGGGACATTATGAATAATAAAGACAGATACATGCAGATATAAGATGATACACTTATCATGCTTCTACTTATTTTGTACAGTAAATATTCATTGATTGAATAGTCAGAACTCTTGCATGCAAAATCTATAGGCCAAAACAGAGCAAGTGTTCATACATAAGAATTTTTCAACAGTTTGTCATAGCCAACAGAAATAGAAATGTACTAATTAGATGTTCTTCCTTGACAATATGCATCAAAATGGATTCTGCAAACTGAAAAGTTCAGATCGATTATCTACATTGATGAACTTAATACCTCACCAAAGTGGAAATTGAATTTTCACAACCGTTGAAGTCTAGGGCTGCACGAAACAGTAACCATTTGCCTAAAATTAACATCTGGTATGTGTTTATATAAGGAATGTGACTATCAAATCTTGCAATGCATATCTCAGATAAAAAGGGTCATTGAGTGGCATTGGATGAATGTAAGTAGCCCTTAAATTTCTCTTTATTTCATGAAATATGTGGCAATATGTTTGTTTCATTTTTATTTTAAAACTGTCACAAACTTTGCATAAAACATACAAAAACTTTTTTTCTCCACCTTTTGAGCATAAATTACTGACATGATGTTCCATCATCTTCAAATATTTTAGTGTATTTCCTATAAACGTGTATTCTTCTATCTAGTCATATTACAATCACCAAAATCAGAAAATTAATATTGATACATTGGTACCATCTACCCTGCAGCCATCATCAGTTTTTGCCAAGTGTCCCAATGGTGTCTTTTGGAGAAAAAATAACCAGCCCAGGATCAAATATTGCATTTAGTTGCCATGTCATTTTAGTTTTGTTTAGTCTTTCCTTGGTTTTGATGACCTTGTAGTTTTGAAGATTACAGGAAAATGATTTTGTAGAATGCCTCTCAATTTGGCTTTCTGTGATCTTTCCTCATGAAGACATTACAATTATGCATCTAAGGCAAGAGTATTACTGAAATAACGTTGGTTTTCATTTTGTCCTATCATTTAGCAGATAACTTCAATTTGTAAAATTACTGATAAAGTTAACTTTGATCATTTGGTTAAGGTAGGGTCTGTAGGTTTTTTCACTGTGAAGTTACTCCTTCCTTCATCCTTTTTAATACGTAAGTGAAGGGTAAACTTAATGAAAATATGTAAATATTCTATTCTTCGTTCTTTTAAACATTTATTTATATGAATATGGACTCAGGGCTTAAATTGTAGTCAATGAATTATCTTTTATTATTTTATTTTATTATAACTAATTACTTTGATATTCAAATTGCCTAAGATTTGGCTCCTAGGAGGTTTTTCAAGCTAGATTCTGTATCATTTTGATATGTCTGCATCATTTTGGGACAGTCTTTATGCAAAAAAAAAAAAAAAAATGTTCCAGGATCACCTTTTATTATCCCTGTTGTATCCCTGCCAGAAAACAAACAAACAACAAAACAAAAATTTCTCCAGAAGCCCTAATAATTCCTTAAGTTGAGAATGACATATAGAAACCAAGATCTGGAAGATAGTTATCCCGATTTCTATTATCTGAGCTCCTAGGTTCAGAGGACAGAATTAGTGAATATGCATATACTTGTGTGTTCTCATGTGTGCATATGTGTGTGTACTCATGCTCATATTATTATATGCATATCACTTAGCGTGGACTGCTATAACAAAATGCTGTAGTCAGGGTGACTTAAAAAACAGACACTTAGGTCTCACAGTTCTAGAGAGCGGGAAGCACAAGACCAATGTTCTGGGAGATTCAGTTCCTAGTGAGAATCCACTTCCTGGTTTATAGATGGCTACCTCCTCTCTGTGTGCTCACTTGAACTTTCTTCACGTATGCTCATGGAGAGAGAGAGAGAGAGAGAGTGCATGTGCTTGTGTCTCTTTTCGTAAAAGGGCATTAATCCTACCATGAGGGTCCCATTTTTATGACCTAATCTAAACCTAATTACCTCCCAACAGCCTCACCTCCAGTACCATCACATTGAGATTAGGACTTCATCATACAAATTTGGAGAAGATACTGTCAACCCATACCAAAATACATTTAGACGTACCCTATATATGTATATACACTCACATGTACATCTTTATTTCTGTATCTACTTCTCTGTATTGATCTCTCTGTTTACTCTATGAACAGTCTAAATCCAATATTACAGGTGTCATTCCAGTTTTCTTCCTTCCATATTTGTAACTATTCTTTGACAACATCTGGAATCCATTATCCTCAATATTTACTTATTTGATTGACATTCTCCTACATGTAACCAGTCTCCTTTTGCTACTTCTGCTCTACCCCCCATCAAGATTTCTTTATCATCCTATTCTGAATCCAACACCCAATGCCAGGCCACCACCACCACTGCCTTCTTGCGTGGATGCCCTCCTCACCCTGCTTGGACACGAACATCCTGCACCAGGCTTTTGTCATTGCTACCCCATCAGTGACACTCTCTACACCTTGCTCTATCTGCCCTCCTAAGGTGACACGCTCTTTACCCTACTCAGTCTCCAGTGCCCCAGGCTGGAGCCCTACATTGCTATCTTCATCCTGTTTAGTCTCAAACCTTGTGGCAGATTGTGGAGGTTCCTGTCCCTGCTCTCACATCATGGATGCTTAATTTGCTTAGCTAAACTATTGGCTTTTGAAAGGGAGGTGAGGGGCAAACAAAAGAAAAAAAAAACACAAAAGAAGGGAAGAGGTAGAGGAAGAGAAAAAAGAATGGCAATAGTTTTTTAAAATGCATATCAATGTATCCTTAAGAACAACACAAAAGAAATATGCCTGGCGATAGATCTTAACACTTTTTTTAGGTTTTTTTGTTTTTTTGTTTTTTTTTTTTTAGCTCTTACCACTTTAAAATTCCCGAAATCTTATACATTGTTGGAGTCAGCATGTTCTATTACATTGAGTAATAGGGCGAGTGAACACTTCTAAATAGATTTAGAGGTTCATAAGCCACCCACAGAAAGTGCACACAAAGGTTTTCAACACAATGTTTATCTTTAGGTTCTGCCTAGGTTCAATTCGAGAAGCCCTAAATGATCATTTATAACACAAGACCAACATTCAGCAAGCATCTATTGAAAACATTTCATGGGAAAAATTTTGTGGATGAAAACACAGATATCATCAGGGTTATCAGAGTTATTTACAATATTTACTATATTTGTGAGTGTTATGTTACCAGAGTTATTGGGTTTAAAGCAAGTTAAGACAGTAGTTAAGAATATGTACTCTGCAGCCAAATGTCCCAGTTCAAATCCTGGTTTAGTCACTTATTAACTGTATGATGTTTGACAAATTGATTAACATTTCTGTCTTTCCATTTCCTCTCCTATTAAATGGGAATCATAGAAGTAACTGTATCATTGACTTGTTGTGAGGTTTAAATATCATAGTTTTCTAACTGGCACAAGAGTTTCTGGCACATATTATTGACTATGTAAATGTTTACTGTTATTTTGGGGATAGGGTGGAGATAGTAGCTGCTTGCTAAGTCTGCTAGTATTACACAGGGAAGGAAGCCTGTCAACCTGAAGTGAAAATGAGTTAAAATAGAAAAAGAAATTTCTTAGAAGGCTAGATCTGTGAATGTGTATAAACAAAAATCTGGAAGCTAGGTCAGAAGGAAAACTGTGTTTTATGGAAAGTTTAAATGGCATTACCATTTTGAGAGGAATTATATTGCTGACTGCTTATGGGGGTAAACAACTGAAAAGACAAGAAGGAATTTTACACACCATTTGCTAGGGTAGGCATGTTTTAGGCAATTAGAGTGATATTTTCTAACATTGGTTAAACTGTAATTATCAGCACTTAGGATCCAATCAAGTAGCTTTGTGATACTTCTCTGGCACAAAATTACTGTTATTTTTACTTTCCAATCTCAAAGTTACATATAAATTAGTGTTACAGATTTAAAGTAAAACAACAACAACAACAACAACAACAAAACCAGGGAAGTAATTATCCTGAGGTCTCAGTCTCATACCTGAGATTCAAAGGAGAAAAATAAAGCATCATTATTTATGACATCTGCATTCTTCCTGCCCAGCCCAACATACTTTAGTGGAATCCAAAAAGATGTGTAGAGAGATTACAACATTTACACAGAATCTGGTTTCACTATTTTTTCTATGTGTTTGTGACTTTTAGGAAATCAGGTCTGAGTTTTATTTTGGCATTTACACCTACTGTCTGGAGTTTTCTAAGTGTACACGAGATAAAATATCACCAGTCTTGCATAATACTTGGCCCATATTAGGCAATAAAGCATAACATTAAGCAGTAATGCCACCCCCCTTCTAAAAAGGGCAAATAATGATTTTAAGAGCCTCAAACCTATACAAACGATAATCAGATGCAGATTCAGTACTTCAGTACTTTTGCGTTACTTGCCTATGGAAAAAGAGGGAAGGGGAACAGAGTTTGCCATCCCAAATATGTCTCTTGGCATAAGGATATTTTGAGCTGATTACTTTTTTTTTTTTTAATTTTTTTTTCAACGTTTTTTTATTTATTTATGGGACAGACAGAGACAGAGCATGAACGGGGGAGGGGCAGAGAGAGAGGGAGACACAGAATCGGAAACAGGCTCCAGGCTCCGAGCCATCAGCCCAGAGCCTGACGCGGGGCTCGAACTCATGGACCCTGAGATCGTGACCTGGCTGAAGTCGGACGCTTAACCAACTGCGCCACCCAGGCGCCCCAGAGCTGATTACTTTTTTAAGAAACTGAGGACACAGGCAGGGGCAGGTAGATAGCATAAATGTATGATGGGTATTAAGGAGGGCACTTGATGTGATGAGCACTGGGTGTTATATGTAAATAATGAATCACTAAGTTCTCCTGAAATTAATATTACACTATATGTGTAGGAGATCATGGAGAATAATTTCCAAAGCTGTGACTCCCAGAGCAAGGGTGAAAAGGTTCCTTTTATTTCGGGTTAGGATGGATATTTAGATGGGAGAGCCTTGTCATCGTATGTGGAGGTGGACATAAGATCACACATGTGCCTTAAGGAAACATGCCTGTATATACATTGTATATTATGTAGATAAGGCTGTGCTCCTCCTTGAGTGGGAATGTCAGTATTATAATGAGGTAGTTAATTGTTGGTCATTTCAGAGGTCACCCATGATCCATCTGCACAGGTGCAAGTTGGGACTTTAGCTCAAACTGGTCTGGGTGGGCTGGGCCACGGAGTTCTTACTCCAGGCATTCGTTATTGCTTGGGGGGTAGTTTTGGTTTCCATTATGGAGTACTATGCTCATAGGATCTTTTGCCTGAGTTAAGGAATAAGCTGAAACAAAGAGCATAAGGAAAATGTGGGACAAATGTCAGTGGGTACAGGCAGGTGAGCTGTAAAGGTTAGGTGTTAAGGTCCAGCTGGTGACACTAAGAATTTCCATGACCTCATAGAATTTATTACAAAATTTGATTTTTTGCTATTTTGGATAGATAGATCAATAGTATACTACATCTATTTAATCAAAGGTATATACTGTATTTGTTAGTTTTGCTGTTATGACAAAGAATCCCCAAATGTCAGACATTTATGTATATTCTTATCAAATGGTAGGGGCTATGACTCAGTTGCTATAGCACTGCCCTATGTGTCTTTTAATTCTGGAATTCAGGAGCATTCTCTAATTAGAACATAATATTCTTATAGCAAAGAGAAATGAGTAAGTGGCCTGGTAGAAAACACAATGACTTTAAAAGCCCCTGCTCAGATGTGGCACATGTCATACCCACTCACATTTCATTGTCTAAAATCAGTCACTTGGACAAGCCTAACAATGTCATGGAGATATAGATTCCTCCAGCAAACATATGGCAAGTCACAAGGCAAAAGATAGGATTGTATATGCCTCTAACAACACAAAAAAAGTGGGGAATAATAATATAATTTATGATATATATTCAACATGTATTCTTTTTTTAAAAATTTTATTTAAATCCAAGTTAGTTAACATATAGTGTGATAATGGTTTCAGGAGTAGAATTTAGTGACACATCACATATAACACCCAGTGCTCTTCCCAAGTACCCTCCTTAATGCCCATCACCCCACCTAATCCACCTTTAGCGTTCATTAAGTATCCTTGGTGTTAGCCTAGCCAAATGTCTTCATTTCTCAAAATTCAAAAACTGTTAAACAGTTCGGATCAGTTTTTATATTATAATCAGACTGTTAGAACATAAAAGAATTAAATTAACCAAATAGATTTACAGTTAGATTTTTTATACAGTTAAAAAAAAAAGAAAAATAGATCTACCTTATAGGATTTTTAAAAGGGTTGAAATAAGATAAGTGAAACTTCAAAATATTTGATATAGAATACCATATATAGCAATAAATGTTATTTTACATCCGGTTTCTTATATGGAGTCAATAAATGATGATTTCTAGTTCCCAAAATATTCAATATAAATCAGATATGTAGTATGTAGCAATGAGTGTAATTTATTGGGCTATAACAGTGAAGATGAAGTATGTAATTGTACGTACATTTTAAAAAAATCATATAGGCATTATATTTCTTCCACAGAGAATAATGAAACAAAAGGAGGTGGTAGAACACTCTAGGGCTCCGTTGGGTACATTTCATGCCATATTATATAATCTAAACCTTTTTAGAAAACATTTGTTTATTTATTTCTGAGAGAGACAGAGAGAGTGGGAGACAGAGAATCTGAAGCAGGCTCCACACTGTCAGCACAGAACCTGAGGTGGGGCTCAAACTCATGAAACGTGAAATCATGACCTGAGAGGAATTAAGACGCTTAACTGACTGAACCACCCAGGTTACTAAATACATTTTTTTAGGGGTGCCTGGGTGGCTCAGTTGGTTAACCGTCCAACTTCACCATGGGTTATGATCTCATGGTCTATAAGTTTGAGCCCCGCATTGGACTCTGTGCTGACAGCTCAGAGCCTGGAGCCTGCTTCAGATTCTGTGTCTCCCTCTCTCTCTCTGCTTCTCCTGCTTGTACTCTGTCTCTCTGTCTCTCTGTCTCTCTCTCTCTCTCTCAAAAAATTAAACATTAAAAAAATTTAGATAAATACTTTTTTAATTGAAGGATGTAAATTGTTGGGGTATAATTTTTTTAAATTGTATTTGGCATATTGTTACTGTTGAAGGATTGAGTAAATAAATATTGAACAATACTGAATTTAAACATATATATTTTATTTACATCTCTAGGTCCACACACAAAAAATGTCCTCTCTAAACTATATCCTCAAAAGGAATTCCTAGCAAAATTTACTTAAGACAGCATTTTTAGACACTAAGAATCTGATCAAAATGTGAAGATTTGTTCAATTGTACACATTATTAACTGGTGCACCTATTTTACCCCAAATATTTTACGCACTTCGTTTTTCCAAATTTTTGTGGGAAAAATCAATACAAAGTGGAAGAAAAAAAAATCTGGTCTTGGAAGTGATAGGTAAAGTCACTATACAAAGAACTGCGTAGAATTTATAAAGGACAATGACCAAGACTGCCTTAAGACTCCCTTAGCTTGACTAAAGTTTAAAGGGTTTTCTTCTTGACTATAGACCCCTGACTTCATTTGTCCTAAAGTATTTACTTTAGAAAACTTGGCATTGTAAATTCTTTCTCTGTTCCTTTGAAGTGTAGATTTTCTCTCCAAGATCTTGCCAGTTTTAGTAAAACAGGATTAACTTTCTGTGGACCTGGGGGCTTCTCCCTCTGAAATGTAATCATCAAGAAAGTTATCACCCTGTCTCCCAGTCTCTGTGGGAGGGTAGGAGCCTAACTTAGTTAAGTGCCTATTAGCAAACATAGATGACCCAAACACATTGACCAAACTCTCCACCTAATGTCCTCCAGTACTTTTCCACTAGCTAATCTCAGTGCTTAAAATTTTTCTATGTTTTGTCTCAGGGCTTTTGAATTCAACCTCTCTACCTTATTGCAATAGTCTTAACTCCTATTTCAATAGCTTAAATAAAGTCTTCCTTGCCTATTTGACTCTAACTGGGGTAGTTTTTTTAGAAATGACTGTGTCCTATGTTGGTTTAAATACTTTCCTGACTAAAGGCAGGGAGATATACTAGAATATACTCTTGATGTTTTTAAACTCCTCAAATGGGAGTCACACAGTGAAATGACTTTTAAGATCTTTGAAAATATCATGTGATACCTGCTCCCTTGTTTAAAAAAAAAAAGTTATGGGACACTTACATCACATCCCAAAAAAACCCCACACTTTCTAAGTGCCATCATTTGTGTGAGAGTGACTCACGCTTCATGAAGCAGCCAAAGAAAATTAAATTTACTTCAAGTCACCCAAATGCTGTTTCACTGATCAGTGTGTGGCAGAAATAATACGAGAGACGTAAATCCATTTTCCATTTTATAAAGACAAGGCTTCTGTAATGAGATGGACTGCAGAGAGCAGCATTATCATATATTGTCATTGAAATATATTTCCCTAGTGGTTTTAGCCAAAAAAGTATGAAATTGAGATAGAAAATAAAACAGGTGATACTGTAGACAGAAGGTTGGTGAGCACGTATCTTTTGAATTTTGTGACTTGCTTAACAAACAGTTGGTTTTCTCATTGATGGGAATTCAGATTAGATCTTTGGATGTCCTGAATTTGAGGTGATGGAGGTCTATGTGTGTCAGAGATTCGTATCAGCTTCACTGTACCCATCTACAGGCAAGATAGGAAGCAGTAAGTACCTGGAGATAAAGAGTCCTGCTGTTGATTGAAGGCAAAAAAGAACTAAATAAGGTTTTATAGTGAGGGGTGGGGGAGTGGGAGGTGGGCAAACCTTTCTCATTTCTGGAAGAAAATTGCAAACTCCGTGATGCTATCTAAATTGCTTTGAGATTATTGAGGAACGTATTAGTGCTAGAGAACATGATCGGTACCTACTTTATCTTTTGCTCTATTTTCTAAGGACATCAAAGCAATATATATTTTACCCAGAGCAAAAATTAGTAAAAAAAAATAATAATAATTTGTTTCCAAGTGCTTTAAGAAGGTACATTACCTTTTATTGTTTTTAGTCTTTCCACAGTTAAAGATAGCAAGTTTAGGATCCTAGTGGAGGGCTATTTGTAATGAGAAGATGAACTAAAGAAATAGAATTACTTTGTTTCAGTTTTCTAGTGCTGATTAATTAAAAAAGGAATTTTTAAAATCTGTTATCTATGTATCTATTCACCCATTTATTCATCTATTACATATTTGTTAAATATCCATCATATTCATATAGAATATGCATATTTAGTAGCGAGTGTAGTGTCTGGTACTTAACAGATACATATTCATATAAATAGAAATTATAGTTCAACCTAAAATTTATTTTAACTTTGTCATTTGTGATGGCCATTTATAAAGATGTATTATATTTCAAAGAATGTTGTGCTCATTTTCTCAAAAATCACAGGAGAAAATTGAGTGTAATATGTCAAGGGAACCATGAACCATCCTATAGAAGCAAAGCAGGGGTATTTCTTATCGTCTGCAGATTAGAAAGCGATTTCCTCAGCTTTGAACACCTGGAGTGGGTAGACTCTCTCTTAGAAAATATCAACACCAAGTCTTAGGTCATCACACTTTCAAAAGAAAAATTACATTATTTCAACATCATCGAGGGAGAGAATATAGACTTTAGTTTTTATAGCTTTGATTAGCTTGTAAGTTTTAAATTATTGTATGATGGCTACCTTGTAATATCTCTTTTTAGGGAACATAGGATGAATACCATTTTAGTACTCTAAATAATAAAAGAAAGTTGTATTTAGTCATTTTTATCATTAAAAAAGAAAGTCTGTTATCTCAAGACAATGAAAAAATAATCAGATTGTTTTTATAAAACATGACCATAAACAAATATCTCTTTTATATTAATGTTTACATATATCTCCTTGAACCTTACCCAAAAAAAGTTTAAGAAATTAGTGAGAAATAGTGTTAAGTAAAAAACAAGTAGAAAATAACATAAATATGTTTTTAAAAATAAAACAAAACATACTAAAAACAAACATATAAAACTCAGGCTGTTGTTCCTCCAAAAAATAAAACAAAAAGCTGGATATTGTGTGCATTTCCTGATTAAGAGACACTCTATTAATTTAAGTCAGGATAAATCAGAAACCTTCCCTTATCTCAAAGTAAAATAAAACATTAAATTACCTATATATATAGCTCACATATACTCACATTGATAGGGCTTATCAAGATAGGCTCACAAAAAAAGATACACCATATTGCATGAACTCTTGTAATAAGCAATCTTTGCGAAGCACTGTTTCTAATAAAAGAAGCTATGGATGGGGGAAATACCTTGTACCCATGTTGGCGTGTATACTTTATTTAGTCATTTGAGAAGTAATTGCTAATGGGCTCCTATGTATAAAACACAGTTCCAGTCACTAAATGATATAAAGACGAATCTAATCAATAAAGTCTATGACCACTTAGATAGCATGGAACTGCATTCTACTGTAGCACTGTATCAGAAACATTCAGTGGGATGAGTGCCTCCATCTAAGGCAAGTGGCTGTGGACTAGTATATTCAATGGTTGATATCGGGGCCCCGGATGGGAATTCTGCTTGGTGGGGGAGCTCTACCTAGGTTTCTAGCTCAGAGAATAAATTAGATACTGTTTATGAGGGTGAATGCCAGCTTGGCGGATCATCCTAGAATTGTGTCTATGATAGGAGCCCCTGTGCTACCTCCATTGTTTATAGTCAGTGGATCTGTTGATCTAAATATTAGTTTATTCACTCAGCACACATTTGTTGAAAGGTTACAAGATGCCCAGCGCTATGCTAACAATGAAGGAAATAAATAAATGGAAAACACTCAAATCCTGCACTTGAGAATTTGTAGAAATTCCAAATTATCATAAATGTATAGAATATATATAGTACTATATTATTCAATAGAAGGGGTAGAGGTATGTGGGAGCTCAAAAATGGATGTGAAGATCAGGAAAGGCTTCAAGTCTTTGTAGGATCTGACTGTGGAAATAAGGGCAGAGGGATTCCAGCCTTAAATAGCAGTGAGAAAACCCAAGTTTGTCAAGAGTGAATTTCATGACTAAGAAACCTGGGAAACAGAACTAGAAAGTTTAGATGGGGATAGATTCAAAAGAATTGCATTTGATTATTATAATCTTTTGTTTCGTTCTGTAACAGCTTCATTGAAATAAAATTCACAATATACAATTCATTCATTTAAAGTATACAAATCAGTGTATTTTAGTTTATTTGCAGAATTGTACAGCCATCACTACAGTTAAGTGTAGAACATTGTTTTTCATTCTTAAAAGAAACCCCATACTCATTAGCAGTGACTTCCCATTACCCCAACCCACCCCTGCCCCCACCTCTTTAGGTCTAGGCAACCACAAATCTACTCTGTCTGTATATGTTTATATCTTCTGGGCGTTCTGAACAAATGGAATTATACAGTATGTGGCCTTTTGAGTCTAGCTTCTTCATCTTCGGCAAACTTTTTCAAGTTTCATCCATGTTGTAGCAGGTATCAGCACTTTATTCCTTTTGTTTTGCTGAATAACATTTCATTTTATATGTATGCCATATTTTATTGATCTATTCACATGTTAATGGACATTTGAATCATTTTAGTTCTTTTGCTATTATGATAATGTTTCTCTGATATTCATATACAAGTGTTTTTATAGACATATGTTTTTATTTCTCTTGGATATATACCTAGAACTGGAACTGGAGTCTATGTTGAACCAATTAAGGGCATGCCAGGCTGCACCTTTTACTGTCCTACCAGTGAAGTATAAGGTTGAAATTTCTCCACATCCTCACCACCACTCACTATTAAATGTGTTTATGGTTATAGTCATATTAGTGTGTGTGAAGTGGCATCTCATTGTGGTTTTGACTTTCGTTTTTCTAATGACTAATGATTTTGAGTATCTTTTCATGTGCTTAATGAACATTTGCTGATTTCCCCGGAGAAATGCCTCTTCATATCTTGTAACCATTTTGTAGATAGCTTATCTGTCTTTTTTTGCTGAGTTGTAAGAGATTTTTATACATTCTGGACACTGGTCTTTTATCAGGTATATTATTTGCAAATATTTTCTACTTTTCTGTGGGTAACCCTTTCATTTTCTTGATGATATTCTTTGAAATGCAAATTTATGTATTTTTTCTTTTGTTGCTTTGCTTTTGGTTACTTCTCATATCCAAGAAATTTTCTTATCAAAGTTCATGAAGATTTATCCATATCTTTCTTTTAAAATTGTATATTTGGCTTTTGCATTATGTCTATGAATTATTTCTAATAATTTGTAATTTATGGGTGAAGAATTACGGGCACAAATTTATTCTTTTGCATGTAGGTAAACATATGTCCCTGCACCATTTATTGAAAATATTCTTTTCCTATTGAATTGCCTTGGCATTCTTATCAATTAACCACTAAATATGAGAGTTAATGTTTGGATTCCAAATTCTATTTCATTAATTTATATTGTTATCCTTATGCTAGAATTACACTATCTTGATAATTATATATTTGTAGTAAGTTTTGAAATCAGGATCTCTGAGTCATCTAACTTTGTCTTTCTTTTTGAATATTATTTTGACTATTATTTGTCTATTATTCATAATTTTGTATGAATTTTAGGATCAACTTGTCAATTTCTTTAAGAAATTAGGTAAGATTTTGATAGGGCTTGAATTGAATCTGTAAATTTTTTTGACGAATATTATCATTTTAACAATATTAAGTTTCCCCATCAATATCTTTGAGAATATCATTGGGATATCTTTCCATTTATTTAGGTCTTTTTGAGGTTTTTCAACAATATTGTTTAGGTTTCAGGGTAAAATTTTTGTACTTTTTTGTTAATGTTGTTTTTAGGCATTTTATTCCATTTTGTGTTACTTTGAATGATATTATTTTTATTTAATTTATGGAAATTATTTTAATTGTCTTAGTTTCAAAATGGAATTATATTTGTATAATTTACAGTTTATTGCTAGCCTATAAAAATAAAATTGATTTTTTACTCTGGTCTTGTACCCTGCAATATTGCTGAAGTTTTACTCTAAGTTTAGTAGTATTTAGCTACAGATCATACTTGGTATAATTTTAATCCTTTTACGTTTATTGAGGTTTGTTTTATTGTCTAACTTACGGTTTATCTTAGAAAATGTTCCATGTGCACATGAGAAGAAAATGTACCTTCTCTTATTGTGTGGAATGTTCTATAAGTGTCTTCCAGATCTAAATGGCTTATACCACTGTTGAAGTATTCTGTTTCCTTGTTGATCTTCAACCTAGTGTTTCTGTCCTTGCTTAAAAGCGTGGTATTGAAATCTCAACAATTAGTGTTAAATTATCTCTTTCTCCCTTCAGTTAAGTCAGCTTTTGTTCTATGTATTAGGGAGTTCTTCTTTTTTAGGTCCATATGTTTATAATTATTTTCTCTTCATAATTTATTGACCATTATATCATTGTAAAATGTCCCTTTTTACTGAGAGTAATATGTGTTTTAATGTTTATTTATTTTTGACAGAGAGAGAGAGAGACAGAGATGAGTTGGGGAGGGACAGAGAGAGACAGAGACACAGAATCTGAAGCAGGCTCCAGGCTCTGGGCTGTCAGCACAGAGCCCAGCGTGGGGCTAAAACTCCCGAGCAGTGAGATCATGACCTGAGCCGAAGTCGGATGCTTAACCAACTAAGCCACCCAGGGGCCCCTAGAGTATTATTATTTTTTTTAATCTTAAACACCATTTTGTCTGATATTGGTTTAGCCATGTTAGTATCTTATGGTTGCTGTTAGCAGGTATATATTTTTTCATCCTTTTACTTTCAACTACTTCGTATGTTTGAATCTAAACTGTATCACCTATAAAGGGAATACAGATACACAGATCTAGTTTTTTTGTTTATTTTTCAATCCAGTCTTATAACCTCAGCCTGTTGATTATGTTATTTAATCCACTCACATTTAATTTTATCATTAATATGGTTGATTTCATCTGCCATTTTGATTTTGGTTTTGATGTATCCTGTGGCTTTTATTTTTCTATTCTTCTTTTTCTACTTTCTTATTCATTAACCGAATCCAATATGATCTTCTGATGCCCATTCTAAACTTATTTGTGTTACATTCTGCCTAAACCTGTTGAATAGTCAGTTGTTGTTATATTAAAATTACTTGTTCAGACAAAAAGTTTGCTAATAAAAATTATGAGCAGAATACATTGATTGCATAAGAACATCCT
Organism: Puma concolor; assembly: GCF_028749965.1. Taxonomy (NCBI): domain Eukaryota; kingdom Metazoa; phylum Chordata; class Mammalia; order Carnivora; family Felidae; genus Puma; species Puma concolor. The sequence continues at coordinate 69,810,624 of NC_141669.1, read as the reverse complement.
TAAATCCATAAGAGTAGAGTCAAAATAATGTATAATTCACAAGTTCACTATTCCACTGTTACTGAAAAATTTACATACACCTCATTGTCATGTTTAGCAGTAGGATATTTATTGTGTCGACAATGTTTATTCAGTGCTTTTCCCGTTTTCATAAAGTGCATCTATTATGAAAAGGAAAACATAAATAAATACATATATTATAGAAAGGTAAGCAAATAGATAAATACCAAAAAAACAAATATTTGGAGTAACATTGGTTATCATTTTTAAATGTTACAGTACTGAGAATCTATTATGCACAATAAGTAACATTTCCTGTGGATTGAATATGTTGTTTGATTACATCCTGCTTTTGGATTAATTCAGAATGATGTCTCAATTATAGTTAGATTCCGTGAATATTTACCTTGTCCCATTATACCACAGTTCAATTTACTTGGATTTCAAAAAGTCACAGTCTTATTTCATTCTGAAAAAAAGTGCAAACTTAGTTTATAAGCATAAAAAGAACTGAATTTTCAAGTGTTATATTTTTAGACTATAACAAAATGTGTAGAAACACTGCCCACACATAAAGACATGTAAACAGCCGATCATTTCTAAGAAGATTACACATTTTTCTTTCCTCAGTTGCAAATACTGAAACTATTGGAAAATAAAATCTTTTAAATCACATTACCCCTATTTAGCACTGCCATAAGATAATTAAGAATTCACCTGAAATGTAAATGGAATTGATGTAAATAAAAATATGTTACTTAATCAGATGCTATTTTATTTTATTTTTTAATGTTTATTTATTTTTGAGAGAGAGAGAATGAGCAGGAGAGGGGCAAAAAGAGAGGGAGACACAGAATTGAAAGCAGGCTCCAGGCTCTGAGTTGTCAGCACAGAGCCTGACATGGGGCTTGAACCCACAAGCCATGAAATCATGACCTGAGCTGAAGTCAGACACTTGACTGACTGAGCCACCCAGGTGCCCCAGAGGCTATTTTAAAGTTAAATTCTACTCAAAGGCCACACAAGTAAACCGTCTTCTGAAATTTGATGAATAACAGATATTTATATAGGCAGATAAAGTGTATTTCATTATTTGCTGTGGATTTTCAATTGAAGAAAGATATCTGTAAGATTTTACATTTTATAATGTGGTTCTTGTTTCTGTTTTTGTTGTTGTTATACCTATTTTTACTGCATACCTACTACTTGTAGATTTCCTACTCCAAAACCATAACTAACGTGAAAATGCACAATATTCAAAGCAATTGATCAATATTTCCAATCAATTTTCAATCAGTATTAATCAACTTTAGGGCAAAATTTCTTTTTTTTTAATGTTCTATAGTATAGACATTTTCTTACATAGGTCTGATAATTTTCTTGCTACACTGACTTTTTGATATTACTTTTGTAAAATAGAACTTTTACACCATTTACATTTGCACCATAAAAATGGTTTTGATTTTTTGTTCTGTGTTGGCAGTCACCTTATTGAATGTTCTTATTTGCAATAGCTTCTCTGTTGTTTTGATTGGATATTCTAGGCATGCAATAACATCAGTAGCAAATATAGATAAAGTTACTCTCTAAGAACACCTATCCCTTTTATTTGGATATCTTGTCTTTATACGTTGTTTGAAACTTTTTGAAAAAAATGTTAATGGTAATGATAGAGACTCTTTTGCTTCTTCCTAATTCATGTGGGATAATTTGCCATTTTACCACAAACTGAGAATTTAGGCATTGTCTTTTATAATGAGCATAATAAAATCCATTAAGTATTCTCATTTGGGGGCTTCATATTTAGCCAGAAATAATTTAGGTTTTCATCCACTGGCTCTTTCTTTTGGATACCTCTCAAGATACCTTTTTGTTTGTTAATTTATTCGTATATTGAATTAAATTAATAAATTTCTTAATATTGTACTCTTAATTCCGAGAATGATAATGCTTGGTCATAATACTCCTGAAATTCAATTTATTTAGGCTTTTAAACATGGTATGTAAATACTACCTTAGCCATTTTTTTTTTTGCAATTTTTGTGGAATCTTCTTTTTTCTGTTTACTAGGGAATGTGTTAAATAGTGCATGTGTATTTTTTTTAAAAGTATGAAACAATTTACACATGAAACCACTGACTTCCATTTCCCCTTCTTGTGGTAAAAGTTAAAGATACTCACAGAGTAACAGAACAGTATAACAATCACTTATTTCCAAAAGAACATTTTTGTGTTCATTTATATCTTGCAATTCTGCTTCTTTTTTGCCTTCAGTGTTTTTTTAATAAGAAATTTTAAATAAGAGATTTCACATATGTCAGTTGCATGTCTTAGCTGCTTAAAATACGTGGGCAACCATTTTTACTGAAAATTATGATTTCTTTCTTTTTAACCCATAAGCCTCTTATTCATTTTTCTTGGCTTCCTTCTTTCATTAAGACTTCCGATGCAATATTGATAAGTACCAATGATGGTATTCTTCTCTTGTTCCTAATGAAAATGCTAATAATATTTCACCATTTTTTTGGGTTTGGTGCAAGATATTTATTTTGTTTTTGGTGATAAAATATTTATACCATCAGACTTACCATTGTAATCATTTTTTTTTCAACGTTTATTTATTTTTGGGACAGAGAGAGACAGAGCATGAACGGGGGAGGGGCAGAGAGAGAGGGAGACACAGAATCAGAAACAGGCTCCAGGGGCGCCTGGGTGGCGTAGTCGGTTAAGCGTCCGACTTCAGCCAGGTCACGATCTCGCTGTCCGTGAGTTCGAGCCCCGCGTCGGGCTCTGGGCTGATGGCTCGGAGTCTGGAGCCTGTTTCCGATTCTGTGTCTCCCTCTCTCTTTGCCCCTCCCCCGTTCGTGATCTGTCTCTCTCTGTCCCAAAAATAAATAAACGTTGAAAAAAAAAGAAACAGGCTCCAGGCTCTGAGCCATCAGCCCAGAGCCTGACGCGGGGCTCAAACTCCCAGACCGCAAGATCACGACCTGGCTGAAGTCGGACGCTTAACCTACTGCACCACCCAGGCGCCCCACCATTGTAATCATTTTTAAATGTACAATTCTGTAGCATGAAGTACATTCACAGTGTTGTGCCACCATCAGTACTATCTGTTGCCAGAACTATTTCATCCTCCCAATCAAAAATCCTGTTGATATTCTGAGGAGAGTCTGGGCCCGAAGTAACATTTTTCGAAGAGCAACATGGATTGGTGTATAGTAGCCGTATAAACAGTGTTCGGGTAACAAGAGCAAGGAACAAATGCATTTGGTGACGGGTTTGAGAAATTACCAGAGAAGACGTGAAATCAGCTCATGTCTTTGAAACATGAGCTGATTAGCAACAGGTGAAGAAAGCAGTACCGAACATCCCAGGCTGTAGAGAGATTAAAAACAAAGACCAAGAGGAATTAAAGCTCATACTATGCTTATGAAATTGTAAGTAATCGAGTAAACAATGGGTGAGGACAGTGGATGAAATTGCAAGAAACAGGATTGTAGGGGCACCTGGGTGGCTCAGTTGGTTAAGTGTCTGACTTCTGCTCAGGTCATGATCTTATGGCTCTCTCTGCTTGTTGAGTTGGAGCTCCGTGTGGGGCTCTATGCTGAAGGCTCAGAGCCTGGAGCCTGCTTCAGATTCTCTGTCTGTCTCCCTCTCTCTCTCTGCCCCTCTCCTGCTCATGCTTGTCTCTCTGTCTCTCAAAAATAAAATAAAACGTTAAAAATTTAAAAAAAAAGAAACAAGATTGTAGAGGATTTTTAAAACTGCATGAGAGTAGGACTTTATCCTGCTAGTCCCAGAAAGTTTACTATTTTTAACCTACTGCGTATTATGAAAATACCTCTACTTTTGGATTGCTTTTCTAGTGACACTGTGATTAGAGAAAGACCAAGTAAAGAGACAGATAGGAATGATGTTCCAGTTGTGAAGCTCTGATACAGGTCAAAGGGAAATGGAAATGAAAGAGTGACACAATAGGTATTTTAGAATTAGGTTAGGTAGCACCTGACTGTGTCTGTGACGCCACAGCGTCCCTCAGTCACTTTTCTTCCTCATCTGCCTTGCTGTCCCCTTTCAAACTGTCGCTTTCATCATTCCTCTTTAAGACATATCTTGTATTATGCAGTCTTCTACTCAAAGCTACCGATGTTCCTCCTCCATAACTGAAAGAAAAATAACCCAATCTTAAGTTGGCATTTAAAGAGCCATCCTGATCTAGTTCCGTTACCTTTCTGGACTTGTTACATTTCTAAGTTTACCTTGTGTTGCTGTAAAAGTAGTCTCTCCTTTGTAAAATAATCACCACAGTCAAGTTATGCACCATAAATATATGCAGTTTTTAGGTCAATTTTACTTTGAAGAAACTGGAAAAAAAATAGAACAACAAACAGTTGTTGCAAAAAAAAAAAATGTCTCATCCACTCTCTGAAATTGTGTATTTTCTACTTTCTTTTGTCTTCATTCAGCTTAACAAAGTCCTACAAATACTAAAAACTCAATGCAAGTATCATCTCTTCAGTAAAGATGCATCAATGCTCAACTACATATATCTTTTCTAAATTCTCTGGGTATTCTGCTCACAGGTTTTTTTCATGTGAGGAGTTACTTTATATATTGTCTCCCATGTAGTATCTCTGTATGACATTTCCTATGTCTTCATTTCATATCTACATCTCCTTACAGCACCGGGCATAGTGTCTTTCATAGATTAGATGCTTTAAAATGTTCATTGAATTAATAAATTGATAACACCTGTTTGTGTTCCATTATACTTAGTATAAAATCCATTCTTTTACAATGGCCTCAAATTCTTTCCCTGACCTGGGCTCTTTTTCTCTACAATCTCATCAACCACCAATTACCTTTCTATTGGCCATCCACAGCAATCTTATGCCCACCTTAAGCCCTTGATATTTATTGCTTCCTCTGTACAAATGTTCCCCTACCAGACAAATCCTCAACTGTTCCTTCTTATCATTCAGACCTTAGCTCGCCAGTAAGGTCTTCCCTGACTGTACAATATAAATTATCATCATCTCCCCAATGACTCTTAATCACATCATGTATTTTCTTTTCTTTCTATTTTTTTGTATTGTTGCTACCTACATATTTAGACTTTTAAATTATTATTTTCCCTCTATATTTTCTGAAATATAAGCTTTAATAAAGCAGAGATCATGTCTGTCTTGACCATCCATGTATCCCATGAGCCTATAATTTTTATACTTGTACTCTATACATGTTTGTTAAATAAGTTACCATATTATACCTTTCAAATTCTTCTTCTAACTAAATCTAAAGTGCATTGTAAACTGGAGATGGGGATACAAAAAAATGACTTAATAATTGTCTCCTGCCAAACTTAGTTACTCCCAAGCCTACCATAAGGAATCAGCTGATCAAATTATTTTAAGAGGGATAATCTGTTTTTAAGGGTTCATGAAATATCCAATGGGCATAATCATCAAATCAGATCTTCCCACTTGTAATCCACAAATGGTCTAAAATTCCCAAATCATTTATCTTTCCATTTGAGAGGATATGCTAACATGACTTGAAAAACAATCCCAGGAACGGGTTTTCTTGGCAGGTTAAAAGAATGTACATTAACCGTAATATATTTATTTTTTTAAATGCGTATTTATTTATTTTGAGAGAGAGCATGCATGAGTGTGCACACATAAGTAGTAGGGAGGGCAGAGAGAGAGAGAATCTCAAGTAGGCTTGTGGCAGTCAGCTCATAGCCTGACATGAGGCTTGATCTCATGAACCGTGAGATCATGTGACCTGAGCTGAAATCAAGAGTTGGATGATTAACCAACTGAGCCACTTAGGTGCCCAACCATAATATATTTCTATAATTGTGTGATTTCTTTCCCATTTCAACATGTAATATTATTATTTATTATTTTTGCTTGGCTTTAAATACAATTATTTTTAATGTTCTATAAATATTTTAAAATATTTGAATCCTATAATCTTTTACCTTTTCATGAGTCTTAATCAGATTATAGAGTTACAAATCATATATGCAAAAATTTGGTTGGACTTAGATGATGACATCTGTGATTAATGAATCTTAGAAGAGAAGGTGAAGAAAATCACATCTTGTTAACCCCTCTGAAAGTTTCATCTGCAAGAGTAATAACAAATATACTCTTTATTCTTCTCTGTTTTATTTTTTAAATGTTAATTTATTTATTTTGAGAGAGAGAGCACAAGCAGGGGATGGGGAGCAGAAAGAAAGGGAGAAAGAAAATCCCAAGCAGCCTCCACACTCAGTGTGGAGCCGACACAGGGCTTGAGCTCACTACTGTGAAATTATGACCTGACCCCAAATCAAGAGTCAGACCCTAACCAACTGAGCCACCCAGGTGCCTTATCCTTCTTTGTTTTAAACCAACAAAAATGCAGTGTAAAATAAAGGGTGTCCAGATATCACATTAACAATCCAAAGGTTAATACTTAATAACAATAGGTTCTTTTAATGGGAACAAACAATACTAAGCATGTTGCATGTTTTCTTTCATTTAATTTTTACAATTTTTTTATTAATTTGTAATATTAATATACTGTCTTTTTTAAAATTTTTAATGTTTATTCTCAGGAGAGAGAGACAGAGTATGAGCAGGGGAGGAGCAGAGTGAGAGGGAGACACAGAATCCAAAGCAGTCTTCATTCTCTGAGCTGTCAGCACAGAGCTTGACATGGGGCTTGAACCCACGAACCATGAGATCATGACCTTAGCTGAAGTTGGATGCTTAGCCAACTGAGCCACCCAGACACCCCTAATATACTGTTTTTTTTTTTTTAATTTTCATTAGTTTTTTTAAATTTATTTATTTTGAGAGAGAGTGTGTGCGTGCACATGAGTGGGGGATGGGTAGAGATTGAGGGAGAGAGAGAGAATGCCAAGCAGGCTCTGTGCTGTCAGTGTAGAGCCTGACATGGGGCTTGATGCTAAGAACCATGAGATCATGACCTGAGCTAAGATCAAGTGTCAGATGCCTAACCAACTGAACCACCCGTGTGCCCCAAATTTTTCATTAGTTTTCTTTTTAAGTTTAAGTATAGTTGACATAAAATGTTGCATTAGTTTCCAGTGTGCAATGCAGAATTGACAACTTTATACATTATGATATGTTAATCACAAGTGTAGCTACCATTTGTGCTGTTACATCACTATTACAATATCATTGACTGTATTCCTTATGCTCTGCCTTTTATTCCCATGACTAATTCATTCTATAACTAGAAGCCTTTATCTCCCACTTCCCTTCACCCGGTTTTCTCAGCCCCTTACCCACATCCCCTTTAGCAACCCTCAATGTTCTTTGTATTTATATGCCTGATTCTGCTTTTTGTTTATTCATTTGCTAATTTGTTTTTTTTTAAGATTCTACATATAAGTGAAATCATATTGGTATTTGCCTTTCTCAGTTTGACTTATTTCGTTTATCATAATACCCTTTAGATACATCCATATTGTCTCAAATGGCCTGACCTCATCTTTTTATGGCTGCATTATATTCCATTAGATAGATATTAGATACAGATATATAGATATGTCTATATAGATAGATAGATAGACAGACATACATAGACATACATACACACACACACACACACACACCACATTTTCTTATCCATTCATCTACTGATGGACACTTAAGTTGCTTCCATATCATGGCTACTGCAAACAATGCTGCCTTGAACAAGGGGGTGCATATATTTTTTCAGATTCGTGTTTTTGTTTTCTTTGAGTAAATACCCAGTAGTGGAATTACTGGGTCTTATGGTAAGTCTACTTTTTTAAAAATTTTTTTAAATGTTTATTTATTTTTGAGGGAGAGACAAAGTATGAGCAGAGGAGGGGCAGAGAGAGAGGGAGACACAGAATCTGAAACAGGCTCCAGGCTCTGAGGTGTCAGCACAGAGTCTGATGTGGGGCTTGAACTCAAGAACTATGAGATCATGGCCTGAACCAAAGTTGGATGCTTAACCGACTGAGCCACCCACACGCCCCCAAGTCTATTTTTAATTTTTGAGAAATATCTATACTGTTTTCCACAGTGGCTGTACCAGTTTACATCCCCACCAATGATGCACAAGAGTTTCTATTTCTCCACATCTTCACCTATTCTTGTTATTTCTTGTCATTTTTATTTTAGCCATTCTAACTGATGTAAGGTGATTATCTTGTGGTTTTGATTTGCACTTTCCTGATGAGGAGTGATGTTGAGTGTCTTCCCTGATGACACTAAGGCCTAGAGAGGTTGAAAAAACCGCTGAGGTCATATGATAATATTGCACAATTTTGGCAGTCAAAGGGAAGTCTTTCTTCTTAACATCCATGCTCTTAACCATTTGGACATACTGCAAATTTACTACACCGTGCCAGCAAAGAGGAGGAATGTTAAAGCCTTCCAAATATCAAATAGTGCTTGCCCACACTTCTGGTTATTGGAGAATAGTCCAACATCCTACAACCAGCCTGTAAGGCCAGGCCATACCATCAAGACTTAAATCTTTCATTATTCGAACACATACTTTTGTGAATACATAGTATGTGCCTATGTTATGTTTCACGTACAGTTCTTTATAACTTTTGGTATAAATCTGTGAAATGTGCATTAATTTCCAAAGTTTATTTGGTCAACCTCAATGCTAAATAACTACTAAGAAGTTTGTGATCAGAGGAGGTGAGTTAGTGTATGCTCATTCATACCAAAGCAACATATATACTTGTGTCTGTGTGTGTGTAAAATGCTTCTTAAAGTTGATGACAATAATAAAATTTAAGTGTTATCATTTCCATTTTACAAAGGTAAGCAACAAACAACTACAATGATGTAGGCCTTCAATGAAGGGTCAAATTAAAGAGAAGCAGATAATAAATGATTCAGTGAGAGAGTTCATATTCCACTGGGCTGAACAGAGAAGTCTCCTTCTGTTCAAAGTGTTTTAGCTGAGTCTCAAAAGGCCATTTCAGACCAGGTACAGGTGTAAAACAGAGGTGCAAAAGTGGGGGAAGTCATAATATATCATACAGTTATTGCTGAAGAGAAGGAAACAGTACCAACAAGGATAACAAAGACTCTGCTTTGTTCTTCAATTCGTTTGGATCTTTTCTTTTTAATATTTTTTTTTTTAAACACAGAGATTTGGCATTTTCCTGATTTGATATGTGTAAACTGAAACATCAATCACTTTTTAATGTATTCAATACCAACTTTCCTCCAAAATGTATCTTCTTATAGATTTTAAAAAATGAAAATAAAACTTCCTAATAGTATTGACTCCTCAAGGTCTCCTACGTTAACTCCTGGATTGACCAGGCGGTTTGGAAAATAGCATTATGGAACAAGCAAAAAATAATTATAAAATTTCTCCTATTTTTAGGAAAATAATTGAGTTGATTCATGGTTTAATTATCTGTGTCATTTTGTACAGCGGACTGGAATAACGTTTCTCCTGAATTACTAATAAAAAAAATACTGTAGGCTTAGTGAGTCAAATAAATGGTTAAATATAGAACAATCTGGGATACATTTAATATTAAATTGGATAAAAGTACTAATTGACAGTACTGGAGCAGAAAGTAAAATAAATGAAATTAGCTCTCATCACTTTAATTGGTGTTTGGTGAATTTAGAAACATAAACACTTGAAGTAAATCTTGAACAGTCATGTTTAGAAAAGGTAGAAGGAAGCAAAATAATGCAAAATGAACATTGACTAACAGTCATATCTATCTGGCTACATAGTTAGACATATATGTGTTTATCAAGCCTATTTCTCATTGTGTATACAATGGTTCCACTGTTAAATGTCTTCCATAAGATAGTTGACAATGATAAAAGATAAAAGACAATGACAGATAGATTTCTGTTCACAAGAGAGAGTAAATTTTGGACCATAACCAGAAAGTTACTTCCCACACCAAACAGCCCCCACCCCCATTACTAAATAAAATAGATAGACAGAGGCAGATATTGGAGCATTAGATAAAGTGTATCACCGTACATTTAGGAAAATGAAGTAAGTAGCAGTAGACCTTTGCAGAACATATTTAAGAAAAGTGAAACTTCCTTACTAATAAGTAAATAAAGTCTACAGTATTAATCTACTATATTAATAATCCCCACTATTCATTCATCCACCAGAAGTACAGGCTGATGTATCCACGTTGAGAACAATGGCAGAGCCGAGCAAGCAAACCCACTCCCCACACCACATCTTCTGAGAGCCTGTGCACGATGGCAAAGTGAACTCTCCTGGCCTACACCCATGACAGTGACAGCTCAGTCTGTCTCAGCAGCAGCAGCAGCAGCAGCAGCAGCAGCAGCAGCAGCAGAATCCCTGCCTGGCAGGTTGCATGCCTAGGATGACAGTCCTGGTCTGCTGCAGTATCCACATCAGCAGGTTGACTGTCACATACCAGAGACAGCAGGTTAGCCAAGCCACAGTGGCAGCATCAGCAGAGTTTGGGTGGAGTTTTATCCCCAGCTCATCCCTACTGGGAAACCCAACTGGCAACCGTAAGTAGCACAGAACAAAACACACAGAATAACCATTGCCAGGGCTCTGGAAACTAACCTCATTGGAATTACAGCTAACAAAAGTAGTCAAAGATCTACATACAGTGCCTAATAGTGTGAATACCTGCTAACCCAGGCATTTTAATTGGGATCACTTGTCTCCTATGATAATGTGAAAAATGTCAAAGATGACAAAAAATCTCTTATAATACAATGAACAAAAACACAGCTGGAAAGATAAAACCCATCAATGGGCATCAACACTGAGATTATTCACATGTTGGAAGTATGTAACAAGAATTTTATAACAATCATAAAAATGCTTTAAGCAGTTATAAATCTTCTTGAAACAAATTAAAAAATTAGGAGAAAATCTTAGAAAAGAAATTTGTTAAAAGAAGAAACAAATGGAAATTTTAGAAGTGAAAAATATAATAAACAAGTAAAGACCTCACTGGATTATCTCAAAGCACAGTAAACACTACATAGGATAAAATTAGTAAACTTGAGGGAAAAGCAATAATTAACTTGACTGGTGCTGTTATCATTAAACAAATTTAATTTGTAGTTATAAAGCTCTTTCCTCACCAAAACAAAAACAAAAATTAATAACAACAACAAAAACAAAACCCCTGTAGGTTTACATGTTTTCACTGGAGAATTTAAAGAATTAACACAAATTTACACTAGCTCAGTAAATAGAAGAAGAGGGAACACTTCCTACTCACGTTGAGGCCGATATTACCTAATACCAAAACCACACAAATATGGTACAAAAAAAGGAAACTACAGACCAATATCTCCCGTGAATTTAGATGCCAGAATTCTGAACAAAATATCAGTAAATTGAATCCACCGATGTATAAAGAATTAAGTACCTGGATCCATGGCGGTTGATCTCAGGTATACAAGGATAGTTCCTTTTTTTTTTTTTTTGAAAATCAGTCAGCATGGTTCACCATAACAGCAGACTAAAGAAGAAAACTTATGTGATGATATCATATAATGCAGAAAAATCATTTGGCAAAATCCAATACCTACTCATGTTTTAAATTGTCAGCAAACTATCAGTAAAGGAGAACTCACTCAACTGAGAGATTACCTACCAAAAACCTACAGTTAGCTTCATCTTACCTAATGGTGATAGACTTCTTTATGTCTCAACTTGAGAAGAAGGCGTGGACTTCTGCTAGTACCATTCATACTTATCATAGCACTGCAAGCTCTAGGCAGCACAGCAAGGCAAGAAAAGGCATATAATTGGAAAAGAAAAAATAAAACTGTCTATTTGCAGATTACAGAATTGTATACGTAGTGATTGCTAGGTTTTAGAGTGGGGAACATGTGGTAGTTATAGGAAGTTACACGTGTGTTAAATTTGCGTAAAAGTGTATACATACACTCACATCAGTGCATTTATAACTGGTAAAATAAGATTAGGCTCTGTGGATACTACTAATGCCAATTACCTGGTTGTTGTATTATATTGTATTATATTATATTATATTATATTATATTATATTATATTATATTATATTTATTATATTATATTATATTAATCATATTAGATTTTAATATTGGGAGAGGCATGGAAAAGGATGCAAGGGACTACACTACATGTTTCTTTGAAACTTCCTATGAATCTATAAGTATTTCAAAATCAATTTTTTAAAAATATCTGATTGCGTCATAAGCTGCAATTCAAATGAATTGCTTTGCTGTCTTTATTAAATCCTAATAGAATATCTTTATTATATTCTTATTATTTATGAGATACTTACAGTCTCTCAATTCTTCCAGCAAATATTACCCAATGTTGTGTGAGAAATTATTTTAACATCAAAATATTTTAATATAATGGAGTAACACTTTGTTCTCATTTTTAAATTCATGTTTTCAAAACTATAAACATGGTAATCTCTATGGATTGTTTCACTTCAAAAAAAATTCTCAATTTGGGACCTCTTTTCTTATCTGAAAAGGAGAGTAATCATATTTCTGAGGACCTATCTCAGTATGTTTGGGCTGCTATAACAAAATATCTGAGACTGGGTGCTTATAACACAATGTTGGAAGCTGAAAGTCCAAGATCAAGGTGCTGGAATGGTTAGGTTCTAGTAGAAGGCCCTCTTCTGGCCTTCAAACTTCCCACTTCTCACTACGTTCTCAAATGGTGGAAGAAGTGATGATCTCTCTGGGATCTCCTTTATAAGGGCACTAATTATAATCATAAGGACTCTGTACTCATGACCTAATCACTTTCCAAAGGCCCCAGCTCCTAATACCATCATCTTGGGCATTAGGTTTTCAACTTATGAATTTTGGGGAAACACCAACTATCAACCTATAGCTAGACCATTCCAACCTTTACTGTTAGAAAAAGCATAAGGACACACAGGTGGTGAGAATTGAAAAAGAAAAAGTTTGAGAGAGAGAAATGAATGGTTTGGAATACTTGACTCCCGGGGAAGCAACTTAAATTATCTAAGGCAAAGTTTCCATACTCCATCTTTTCAAATATGAACATATTTCTCTTTCCCTGAAATATGAGTAGCAGGTCAATCTGAAAACAAACAAGAAGTTTGCTGCTGATCTGTCACATTTTTCTTTGAGTGCATTTAAAGAACTGAGAGAGTGCTAGGGGCTTGGCAGCTGGGTTCTTGTCAGCAAGCCATCTCTTGCTTGGTTGGCAAGATTAAAAATGGTTATTGCCTTAGGAAGTAAAGGGTAGCCTGGAGGAAATGGCCTGAAGGAAACTAAAATGCAGCATTGCAAAATCAATAACATTGCAGAAAGGCTATTTAGTCAGCAGAGGACCTTCGGAAGATCTTTCTGTTCAGAAGGTATAGTAGCTGCAGTGACGAGTTGCAAAGTAAACAAGCTCACGAAAATTTCAGAAAATATTTTGAATGTCAGTGCTTATTTTCCACAATGATACTACAACATCCTAAAAGAGAAAGACACTGGTCTTTCTTGTCTTGCTCATAATATTATTCCTTATATATAATAATACATACACCTAATATTACAGTTGGTATACTAAGTTTCCACTCGTGGGATTTCATTTTGTAAGAGGATGCATGTGTCATCTTGACTAGACTCTTATTCCAATCTGTCTAATTTAAACCCGAACTTGAGATATCAATTTTTTAAAAAGCAAAACCAGTAAACAAGGTCAAGGGTCAAAGATTTCTTGTCACTAGAGAAAGTGTACAAGCGAAGGAAGTTGTTTCCATAAGCATATGCAACCATGAGTACAGATGGATGAAACAAACACTGGGACTACCCAATAAGGTAAAGGGTGGTAATGTAGAGATGAGCAAGTGAGAGTTCCATGTGGACTAAGGAGAGTTACTTGTTGATTAACATGAGGCCTAGTTTGACCACATCTAAAAGACGTAACGGGCCATTGAAACATATCCATGAAAGCTTCACGTAAGCTATGTAATGGTGGCAAAATAAAGCCTCATGAAGAATGACAAAAATATACTGAAACTTTCTAAACTATAATGGTTGAGGGATGCCTTCAGAATAATCATTAGCAAAGGATCTCTGATTAGGTTGAACCAACTGACCAGTATGAAAACAACAGACATGGTATCTGTTGATGCCAGAGAGGCAATGGGAGAAAAAGCAGTGTCACCCAAGCTCTACTGCTGTGTCATAGAGATAAGGGCTCCATTTCTACCCACTGAATCCTATGGAAAGATAGGAAACAAAATAAAGACATATGAATGGACTGATGTAAACTCATCAGCCTTCTTCAGAAACTATCTCCAGATCCAACTGCTGAACCCTCCCCCTTTTTATTTTACAAAGAAGAGATTTTAAGTAGAATATGTACTTGTGAATGAATATATTGAAGTAATATGTATATGTATAAATTCAGTTAGATGTGAGAAATAACTGTGAGGTCTACATGATTGCTATGAGATATGGAATATTTCTTTTTCTTGTAATATTTCAAGTCCCTACTTTGGTGAGGGTCAGCAGGAGATCTCTCAAGAAACAGTAAGGAAGAAAATCCATTTTTGGAGACTGTAATTCTCCAAGTATTCTATTCTCTTCAGTGGATTATACAAAGTGCCAGGGACTTAATATTAGAGTTAGGACTTTTAAACTGCCATATATTAGGCTAAGAAGGACTGGCTGTTGTTTACAAATGTATTCTAAAATTTATTGCAGACACAAGAAATAAATGCCAAATGAAGACTGAATTCATTTAGTAACTGAGTTCAGAATATTTACTGAAGTGTCACTAGAGGACTGTATCCATTTATCACAACTAATCCTGGCACTATCTGCTAGTTGTTGATGAATAAGAATAATCTATAGCCTTTCAGTTATTCGGAAATCATATATCTGCTGAGGGACTTGTATTTAAAATATATAAAATCCTTACAACTAAGTAATAAAAGGAGAATAAACAATTTAAAAATATACAAATGATCTGAATAGACATATTTATAAGGAAGATATACAAATAGCCAGTAAGCACATAAAAAACACCTGACACCATTAGTCACCAAGAAAATGCAGATCAGAAACATAATGAAATACCATTTCACACCCATTAGGATGACTGTTATCAACAAGTTATATAGTAACAAATGTTAAAGATGTGGTAAGTTTGGAACCCTCATACCATGCTGGTGGGGATGTAAAATGAGTCAATCACTTTGGAAAACAGGCTGGCATTTCCTCAAAATGTTAAAATTAGAGTTATCATATGATCCAACAATTATACTCCTATTCATATATCAAAGAGAAATGAAACACAAAAACTTGCATATAAATGTATATAATCAGCATTATTCACAATAGTCAAAAGATAGAAACAAACCAAATAAATGTCCATCAACTAACAAGTGAATAAAGAAAATATGGCATATCCATATAATGATAATGCTATAATATTTGGCCATAAAAAGGAATGAAGTACTAATGTATGTTACAGTATGGATGAACCTTGAAAACATTAGAAGTGAAAGAAGCCACTCATAAAAGATCACATATGATATGCTATTCCATTCATAGAAAATGTCCAGAATAGAGAAATCCGTAGACAGAAAGTATACTAGTGGTTACTTAGGGCTGAAGAAGGGAGAGATAGGGGAAGTGATAGCTACAAGTATGGGTTGTTTGTTTGAAAATGAACTAAATCTGACTGTGGTGATGGTTGCACACATCTGTGAATACATTAGAAAGCGTTGAATAAAATAACTTAAGTGAATGAATTGTAGGGTATGTGCATTATATCTCAATAAAGCTGCTGAGGAAGAATGAGAAGTAGAAGGAGGAAGAGGAGGAGGGGAAGGAGAAGATCATAATGACGAAAGAAAAAATCTGTAGCCACCCAGTTAATTCCTAACATCTTCCAGATTTTGGTGCTGAGATGGTGGGGTGCAGAGAAGGAAAGACACGCCCTGCCCAGCTAGGCAAATGCGTTAAAGCACAGCAACATGAAACAAGGAAAAGACCTCATCCTTTAGAAACTGAAAATGACTCACCGACAAGAGCTCATGTGATAAAGCCTTCATATCTGATAACAAAAGACAGGAGAAAAATAATAGAATGTACAGTATTTGATAAAGCATTGAACTCTAAAATATGGAAAGACATTTAGTATCAGAGACATTCAATGCAGAAAAATGTTGGATGCTACAGATCCATCATGATTCTGTAAGCAGTTGCCTTCAATTACAATTCACTTGCAATGCGAAACTGTTTTTGTTTTGTTTTGTTTTGACTCATTACAAGATATGTTTCCTGCACTCTCAATTAGGTTTTCAATGGATATATAACAAAGTAAGAATTCTGAGACCAGAAATAGTTTTTTTTTTAAAAATTAAATGAGCTAATTCCCAGTTAATTACAATAGAGGTATGACAATTTATTGGGCGAGTAGATAATATAAATGTATTGAAACATAATGAATATTTCTCTGAACTTCATTAGGCTTTCATATACTCATTTCTATTTAATTATAACTAAATCACCAACATTTATTGCCGAGTTAGAAACACTTTCGAATAATAGCCTGGTTAATACTGAATTAAAGCACAATCCAATGGAAGTCCCTACATAAAAACAAATGAATTAACTAGAAATAAATTTGTCGTTGTAAGTGCTAGAAGAGTTATAATTATGTCATTATTTCAATATGATACGCCGAAACATTTTAGAACCTTTTTTCAAAACAAAAAGGGCATATTTAAAAAGTTAATTTTGCTGTCTTATGTGGTTTCTCATATCAGTAAAGTATTTTGCTTTAGACCATTTATCATTTGAGCCATTTTGTACTCAATTCTCCTAGCCCCCTAACTGAATTGGCCTTAAGTTTCAAGAGTTACAGATGAAAATAAAACTAACAAATTTAAAGTGATTGGATTAGTGGGGTGCCTGGGCAGCTCAGTCAGTTAAGCATCCAACTTCAGCTCGGATCATGATCTCATGGTCTTTGAGTTCGAGTCCTGTGTCAGGCTCTGTGGAGCCTGCTTCGCATTCTGTGTCTCCCCTCTCTGCCCCTCCCCTGCTCATGTTGTCTCTCTCTCTCTCAAAAATAAACAAACATTAAAAAAATAATTTAAAGTAATTGGACCAAAAACATTCATTGTCATAACAAAAGTCATAACATCCTGTACAGGGCTGAAGAAAGTGAATTTAATTTTTCCCATTCTAAAAATATTACATTTAATAGAAATTTATTTTTCAAGATACTAAATTTCTTCAAGATACTCAGTTTACTTATACGTGAATAAGAATGTGATTGCAAATTGATAAGTGTTCCATTCTGATGTTTGTTTTTTTCAAAACACAATATTTTTTGCAGTAAATTTACTGTACCGTGGGGGCACCTGGATAGCTGAGTTGATTAAGTGTCTGACTCTGATTTTAGCTAAGGTCAGGACATCACGTTTGTGATTTGAGTCCCATATGGCGCTCTGTGCTGACAGTGTGGAGTCTCCCTGTTAATAAATGTTAAAAATAAACATTAAAAAATACTGCCACTTACTTAGTGGCAAGCACACTACTGATCTCTAGGACTTACCTTTTCTATGAGAATTTTCCTTCATGTATTTTGAGAAACATTTTGGCATGTTGATCAAAATTTGCAGCTAGTTCATATATTTGAACACAGAATTTAAAATGAACCTTTGCCCTTTCTTTTTAATCCTTTCTAACATATCGCTGCCATGTTGGCACATTGTATGCCTAAAAAAGAGTATCGGGACTTAATTGATTAAGTCTCAGTTATTAATAGATGGGATTTGGAATTACAGTGGTGTAGCTTTAAACTCAGGGCTGCAATCTCTGAGAGGTGGCAAAGCCCTCATCATGCAAAGACTGTGAGGATCTGGGTGGCATATTTAATATTAGGGTTTCTCTCTTCTCTGTAGACTCTAGCAACTAGATGCTTCTACTTGGACATCTCTGTTATCTGAGGTGAATATTCTATTTTGTCCTTCTCAATTAACATCCAGCTTGCTGCCCTGGTTAACTGTCTGATTTGTATCCAAATGTGATTATTGTTGAGACTCAGACCTCCTGTCTACGGCCATACCACCCTGAACCCGCCTGATCTTGTCTGATCTCGGAAGCTAAGCAGGGTCGGGCCTGGCTAGTACTTGGATGGGAGACTCAGACCTCCTAAGGTCTCTTCCTGCATCCTTGAATTGGAATCCTATTTAAAAGTTAACTGGGTCCCTCAGGACAGGAGTCCTTTCTCCTGGAATTCTCTTTCTCCATCCATCTCTTGAATGTCACTCAACATTAAGCCCAGACCCAAACATCATAGTCACAGCAGGGTTATTCCCTCTGCTCCAAACTTTATCACTACACTTCTAAATCAAAGCAAGCCCATTTAATATAATGTCATAATATATGTCTAGGTATGAACATTCCCAACTACATCAGGAGATCTTCAGGATTCACTCTTTGCCTTTGATCATGAAATGCTGTCAGGCAACGTCAGGTGAACTTGAGTTGCAAATAGAGGAGGAAAACATTGTACAAAAGCATTTGGGAGGCTTAGAAAAATACAAAGAACCCTATAGGATAATTCTGAAAGTTTGTTTTTTCTCTGTGTTTTGATAGAACTTTCTCAAAGGAGAAAAGTAGACATGGTAAGCATTCAAAGCACAGTGAGTAAAGGAGTTAATAATGAATGAGTGAAGTGACTCTTAATGTCATTATAAGGTAATTTTGTAACAATAATTTTTTAAAAAATCCAAAATATGGTACAAGCACATATAATTGTCACTAACATATGTGGACACTGGCCTTCCCCTCTGACCTCTCATTCCTGATTAAATGGATCTTTCTGCCAATACATACAACTTTGTTTTTGTATTGTAGTTATGTTTCCGCTGTTAGAATACTTTTCTAGATCTAAATAATGACCCTGTGTCCAGGTGTGGGATTACTTTACCCCGTAGCAGAACACAGGTCATAGGCGACGTAGCAGGAAAAATGGAAGACACAAATTCTGACACATCTCATTTGTCCAGGGTTAGAAGGATAGTTTTCTAGGTACCTTAAGATACCTGGGTAAATTTGCATAGATACCTCCTTGAAACTTTGCCATTTGGATACCTTGGACGTAGGTAATCTGCTTTTCTTTTTTGACAAAGAATAAAAGTAAGTATTCAGAACATAACCATTAGTCTGCTACCATCTAAATATGTCTAGATCCTTAGGCTTTCCAAATTTCCTCAGCAGAATTCCAAGATAAACTATTAAAAAAATATATCTCACCTAATCACACCCCTTTATCTTTTTGATCTATACATTATTTTTGTTGTGTTCAAAGAAACAGATTCTACCCTAGAAAGAAAAATAAATCAATTCTAGAAAGAAGCAAAAGATGAAGCATTATAATTATGAACTAATCGGTCTTAGAATTAAAATCTTTCTGTCAATCTGGTTCAGTGACCTATGGAAAATTATTTAACTTTTTTTAAACCTGTTCTGTAATAGGAAGATACGATCTGTATCGAAAGATTGTTGTGGGAATTATACAATGCAAATAAAGAGAGAATTGTGACTGGTATGTAGTAAATGTTCAGTACATGTTTGTTATTATTTTTATTTTTAATGGCTCCCAGGAACAGACAACTACCACAGTATCACCTCATTTGTTACTAAACATATATATATATATATATATATATATATATATATATATACACACACACACACACACACACACATGTACATGCATACATACATACTAGAAAACACAGGCTTTGGAATATTAACCACATTCCATTTATCACAACACAAATCTTGTAACTTTTCATTTTAATATAATTTCAAATGTATAGTTAATTGACAAGAGCAGTACCAAGGACTATCATATGTACTCTACTCAGATTGACCAGTTATGTGTATTTTGCTGTTATGATACTTTCACTTTTTTTTTTTAATTTTCTTTTAAGTGTATTTGTTTTGAGAGACAGAGAGAGCAGAGGAGAGGCAGAGACAGAGGGAGAGAGAGAATCCCAGGTAAGCTCCATGCTGTCAGTGTTGAGCCCGATGCAGGGCTTGAATTCATAAACCATGAGATCATGACCTGAGCTGAAACCAAGAGTTGGACGCTTAACTGACTGACCCACCCAGGCACCCCATGATTCTTTCTCTTTCTGTCTTTGCATCTGTGAATATACATTTTTCAGAGAATGACGTATAATACATTATTTTTATATAATTATTAGTTATATATATTTATTAATAATAATTTAGAAAATACTTATATAATATTTATACACACATTTCCTAAACCTTTTGAGAGTAATTTGTATACATTGTGGTGCATTACTTAAAAAGATATAATGTGTATTTCCTAGGAATCTGAATATTCTCTTACAGAACCAAAATATAATTAAAATCAAGTGGATTATTATTTATACAATTCTATTATCTAATCCATACTCAATATTCAAATTGTATCTATTGTCCTGGTATGTAATTGTAGTTTTTATTTTGATCCACCCCTCACGCCCCCAGACTTCTTCTTTTTTGATTTTTTTAAATCTCACATCTAAGTTAGTTAGCATATAGTGCAACAATGATTTCGGGAGTAGATTCCTTAATGCCCCTTACCCATTTAGCCCATCCCCCCTCCCACAACCCCTCCTGTAACCCTCTGTTTGTTCTCCACATTAAAGAGTCTCTTATGTTTTGTCCCACTCCCTGTTTTTATATTATTTTTGCTTCCCTTCCCTTATGTTCATCTGTTTTGTATCTTAAAGTCCTCATATGAGTGAAGTCATATGATATTTGTCTTTCTCTGACTAATTTCACTTAGCATAATACCCTCTAGTTCCATCCACGTAGTTGCAAATGGCAAGATTTCATTCTTTTTGATGGCTGAGGAATACTCCACTGTATATATATATATACATATGTGTTTCTGTGTATCTCTATCTCTATATATGATATGATATGATATGATATGATATATGATATGATATAGATAGATATATAGATATAGATATAGATATAGATATAGATATAGATATAGATATAGATATAGATAGATACAGATATCTCACATCTTCTTTATCCATTCATCCATTGATGGACATTTGGGCTCTTTCCATACTTTGGCTATTGTTGATAGTGCTTCTATAAACATTGGGGTGCATGTGTCCCTTGGAAACAGCACACCTGTATCCCTTGGATAAACACCTAGTAGTGTAATTGCTGGTTTGTAGGGTAGTTCATTTTTAATTTTTTGAGGCACCTGCATACTGTTTTTGAGAGCCTCACACCCCAGTCTAAGAACCTCTATGGTCTCCATTAATTTGGAACTATACTTTAGCTCTTCTTTGTTTTTTCAATTTTTTTTTTTAATGACATGGACATTTCGAAGAGTAAATATCATTTATTTTGTAGAATGCCATATATGATTAGACTGTTATACAATTTTGCCAGTAAAACCACAGAATTGATGCTATTCCCTCTTTAGTGTATCTTCTCAGAGGTGCGTGATAGTGGTCAGTATGTCCCATTATTGATTATGTTAATTTTGATTACTATGGTAATTTGTCTGACAGGTTTTTTCACTTTACAGTCGCTAATTTTTTCCTGTATTTAATAAGAGATTTGTGGGAAAATAGTTTGAGAACTCTCATTCCTCACAAAGCCTTCCTGTATTAGTTTTCCCCATTAACATCCATTGATTATTCTTGCCAGGATAAATAACTATTCTGATAATTGCCAAATTATGATTTTCTTATCACAATCTCAGTTATTCCTTCTATCTTTCCTGAAGAGATTTCCATTTTCTATGTATTTATCTGATCTTTCATTTATATATTTATATCAATATGGACATGTAGAATATTATTTTATTCAATGAGTTTAATCCATTACGCTTGGTATTAATTTTGATTCTCATGTTATCTAAAATTTAGCCAGTGCGGATCTCTTCAAGTTGGCTTCTTGTTCTCACATTCTGTGAGCATTCCCTTTTGTTCTGAATCAAAAAGATGTTTCTGCCTTATCCTGTATGTTCCCATTTCATCCCTGAGATAAGCAATTTTTCCAAGGAGACCAGACTCCTTTTAAGGCAAAATGATATTTTATAGTCAGGACCAGAGCTATAAGTCATTATTACTGGACCATTATTTCATCTAGGCCCTCTCAGTGGCAGAGCTAGGGAGGTGTGTGTTTATGAAGACAGATGTAAGCATGTATCTATTCCTTTATATCTACCTTTATATACTAAAACCATGAGTTGATACTGATATCTCCAATTCCATCCAACACCATAGGGTGCATTTTAGCTTTTCGCCTTTTCATATTTTTAACTCATTTCCCAAATAGTGAGAAACTTGGTTCCCATTTTCCTTACTATATGTGATTATTCTCCCAGCAATACAAAACACAGAAAATAGTTTCAGAACTGCTCTTCCATACCACTGTGAAAAAAAAACCTACTTAACCATAGCTCAGTATTGGTTTATAGCTCTTTTTGTCTTTAGACTGATAGTGTATATTGTAAAGACAAAAATTTTAAAATAAGAGGCTTAATTCTCCATGATTAAAGAAAAAATGGTCAGCAGCACCTGGGTGGCTCCATCAGTTAAGCATGACTCTTGATTTCAGCTCAGGTCATGATCTCACAGTTCATGGCTTCCAGCCCCACATTGGGCTTGGTGCTGACAATGTAGAGACTGCTTGGGATTCTCTCTCTCCCTCTCTCTCTCTCTGTCCCTCCCTTGCTTGCGTGTTCCCTTTCTCTCTCTCTCTCTCTCAAAATAAATAAACTTAAAAAAGAAAGAAAAAAAGGACAGAAACAACCCACTTCTCCCTTTTCTTAGGATGTTTTCTTTTGTAAACTTGTTATAAATGTGTGTAAATCTGTTTTTTTTTTTTTTTTTAAGATTCTTGTCAGTTTCACAATCTAGGAACATTTTTCTTAAGGTCCTGGGACTGTAAACAAATAGCAATTGAAAAAATTCTTTTATCCTCCATGGAAAGGCAGTTTCCATGGAAGGGCAGGATCCTAACTTCAGCTGGCACCTGGCTCTAAATGGCAAATTTATCTGCTTTCATAGAGATAGAAGAAATTTATTTTTCTTTTGTATGAGGTCACTTAACTAACAATGATGGTTATCCCAATTACCAGGTAAATGTAAGATGAACTATATGTAATAAACTGTGCAGTCAAGTACTCTTACTTGAGGACTAGTTACTTTTTATCTGGAGAACATGTATGGAATGGGTTGTGTCTGCTTGGTAATTTAAAAAGGTAAAATCTCTTTCTGTCTTGGTGATGTCTAGGGGATTGCCTATGGTACACCTTACACTCTGATTTAACGCTTATTCAATAATAAAACTGTTCTTTTTTCTCCACTACCTTCATGGAGGTTTTGGGGGGGTGAGGAAAAGATTTTGTTTTCAGTTATATTTCCCCGACAATCATCAAAACTGTGTTCAAGTTAGTTAATTCTCACTTCCCCTTAGTGTGGTTGTATATTCACTTGAAATAGAATCAAGTTCATTTATTTCTGTTTAGGTTCTATTTTGTTCCCTTTTACTTGTTGATTGTCGAGTATATAAAACATCAGTGAATTCTAAAGTCAATGTTATGTACAAAGTTTTATGCAAAGAAATGTAACCCTACCCGCCTAAATCTTTCAACTTTATTCCTACTCATCCCTGTAGTTAAATAATTTTGTTATATCTGCTTCATGCTTCTGGTGTTTCTGTTTACAAATATAAGCAAATACATATATATTTTCTCATTTCCTCTTCTTTCCTACACAAAAAGTAGCATACTATATATACTTTGCTTTTTGTACTTAATACATATTAAGAAATCGCTCCATATCACTTAAGATCTTCCCCCTCATCTTTCCTAATGAATGCATTACACTAACTGTGTGAACATGCTATATTTTGTTTAACCAGTATTTTATATTCGGGCATGTAGGTCATCTACAATATTTTGCAATGACAAACAATGATAGGAAAAATAACCTTCTGCCTATGCATTTTTATATTGTTAGAGTTGTATCTTCATGGTAAATTCCTGGAAATAGGATTTCTGGCTCAAAAAGTAAATACACACGTAGCTTTACATAGATACTTCAAACTCCTTTCCATAATGGTTGTACTGATTTGCATTCTCACCAACAATATCTGTTTTCCCACAGTCTCACCATTATAATGTATCGTTAAGCTTTTTAGTTTGTGTCAGTACGGTAGCTTAGAAATGATATCTTGCTACAGTTTTAAATTGCATTTTTAAAATCATGAGTAATGAACATCTTGCAATAGTTGTTAAAGGCCACTTCTGTATATTTTATGTGAATAGTCAATTTATATCTGTTTCCTGTTTTGTTTTGTTTTTAAATTTGGGTTTGCTTTTGTCTCCAATATTTAAAAAGATTTCTTTAACATATTAGTCTTTTATCTGTGATAAATGTTATAAATATCATCTTCCAGATTGTTTTCTTTTGACATTGCTTAAGGTATTTTACAGATTGAGTTCCTCAGGAAGTACACAAAGATTGAGACAGAAATAGGTATATAGGAGGCTTTATTAGGCAATACTCTTGAGTTTAGTAACTATGTAAGGGAAAAGAGAAGTTGAGTCATTGTGTGTTCTCCTCTCTTCTACACCTATGTGTCTTTTGCTGTGGATCATTCAGGTATTTTAGAAAGTAATAATGACAGTCATAAATAACAACATCTAAAATAAAAACAATAAAAGGAAGCATAATATTTGCCTCCATTCTCTGTATCATGGCTATACTTAAAGAAGTGGCAAAAACAGGTGAAAAATCAAGGTAATTTTTAAAGTCGTCTTAGAAAAATTCACAATTTAATCAGAATATTTTAGATGGTCTTGCATCACAGGCAAAAAGGATCAAAACATTTGGGAAACATAAGAAAATACAAGTAGAAAATTATGAAATTTTTTATGATATATTCTTAAAATTTTCCATATTTTAATTTTAAACTTTTCTATTTGATCAGCTTAAATTAAATTGATGAGCTTAAGTCCCAAATTTCCTATCTCTTTTCTTTTGGTCACTGTATATTATTTTATCTCTCAAAAGATTTTAGAAGCAGTTAAAAGAATACCTTTTCAGATAATAAATTGCCCCATAACAACCATAGCTGTTCTTGCCTTTGACAATCTTATAGTCATTTTATTATAATGTAGTAGTAGAAGTCCTGACTCTCACGGACATACTCATTTATATTTATAGATGAAGTCTGTTCAGTTTGGAAACAACAGTAGGATTAACCAAACAGAAAGAAAGAGGCCATCACAAAAACATGCAAAGACCACCAAACAGAGAATTAAATGGCAATAATCAATTGCCTTTATCAACTCATTTGTCTAAATATCTTCAAGCAGGACTGAATCACTGCTAGGACCTGGGATCTGAGGAAAAAAATGATGAAGGTGATCTCTTAACCCCACCATTAGTATTTCCTATGTGCACACCTCTGTGGAAGTACACTCTGGGATTATCCACCTACAGTCTGGGTACAAGTATGGCATATCAGAATAAGACTGCCTTGGAAATATCTTTCATTTAATTTTTTTTCTCAAAATAACACCTAATTATTTTCTTCTATAATTAAAGAAATGGTAAAAATCCTTTAATTTCCTTCCTCAATTTTCATTCTCCTACTCTATAAAATTATCCAACTGGGTGTATCCTTCCACATATCCTTCTATGCTCAAAACACACTCTATATATCCACTCTAATATTCTTTCCATTATCCAGGTCACCTAAAGAAAGATCAGCCTGGGGCAATTCAAATTGTGCACTGAGCCACATTCCTTATTTTATCCAAGTTTATTTAAGTGAAACATAACACACAGTTCATTGAAGAAGAAAATAAGCTACAGAAGGTTGCTCTATAGTTTGCAGTGTGAGAGTAAGGTGTGTAATGTTTTATTTTCCCAATGGTAAGAGTGGTTGAAGTGGAAAGGAGGGAGGTTGACATATGCAATTCTTTCTTCCTTCTCCTTTTCCTGTTTTCCTGTTTTTACAAAATTTCTAGTAGGGTAGCTTTCAGAAAGTCAAGCGACTATCTCAATTCGGAACCTCCTTGGAAGAAAAAGCTTCCAAAATAGATCATGTATGGTAATGTTTGCTGTATCTTTGGATATTTGGTATTACTACTATTACTACTGATGAAGTTTTGAGGGGTGATGGGGGGTTTGGGAGGTCTGGATCCAACGGCCGACAAAGAATTCTTAAAGATGTCTTTGGTGCAAAAAAGGCGATTTTATTAAAGCACCGGGATAGGACCCATGGGTCAAAAGAGCTGTCCTGGACCCTGTGGAGAGAATGGTTATATACTGTGGCTTTGGGGAGGTAAAGTCAAGGGGAAGTTTCCAATGGGATTTTCATATACTGAAGAAGACTCGTAGGATAGTGGAGGCCTAGCTATTGTCAAGCTAAAGTTGTTTTTCCCCTCTAGCAAAGACAGTAAGGAGTTCCTGGAGAAATATTTTACTCTGTCAGCCTCAACTATTTGTCAGTGGGCAGCAGGTTATAAGGAGATTTAATTTTATCTGCCATTTCCTTCTGCCTTTGTGTCCCACATCACTACTACTACTACAGGAGTACTATTCTCCAAAAATACAGCTCACAATCCTGTTACAATTCCGAATTTATTTTTAAAAGAACACTTTTTAGTAAAACACTTGTACCTGAAGCGACAGTATAAAATCACCAGTCCCTGCATATATAGCCAAACACATAGAGCTAGTGATCAAATTTCTCCTGGATGTTGTGGGTGCACTTACTTTAGATAATAATACAAAAGAATACCAGAAATGCCATGGAATTTGAGTTGGGATCATGGAACCTGACCCCAGTTCCTGGACACAGCATCCCCAGAGGTATATCTCCCATGTTTGAGCTTCAATTAGAGTCCTCCCCACTGGCTGTCTGAAGTGACAGTTGAGATCCTGGTAAAATGGTTTCCTAATCACTCTGGCTTCTTTTGTTCAGCTCTTCAACACTGGATGATTAAAACTACTTTGCATTTAATTCAGAAAAAAAAAAAAAAAAAAAAGGCAAATAAAGTCATTTCCAAAGGCCCAGGTGTTCAAGGGCAGAGGAAGGTGCCTGAATCCACAGAGGGCTTGGCATGGCTCTCTTCTGCTGAAGTTGGCCTGAAACCACACAGATGGGTTGTGTGCGAGGTGATAAAATGCTTGGGAAGGTGAAATGACTCCCGAGGAGAGGAGCCGGCAATGGCAAATAAGGCATTAAATTGGCAAAGGAAGTGAAAATTAAAACACACAAACTAACTGGAGCCTCTGAATATATACAACTCCCAGGTGCCCAACAATCTTAAATGACTTAAATGGTTTTCACAGTTTACAATAAGAGGCAAATGTACTTATATGGGTCAGTACTTAAATCGTTTTTTTACTTTATTATTTTTAGGTATATTTTATTAAAGATAATTTTATATTTAACCCCTCAATTTATGTAAAATAAAAGCAGGATATTGCCACAGCCAAAGGGGGAAAAAAAAAAAAA
The DNA here is from genome assembly GCF_028749965.1 of Puma concolor. Classification (NCBI taxonomy): domain Eukaryota; kingdom Metazoa; phylum Chordata; class Mammalia; order Carnivora; family Felidae; genus Puma; species Puma concolor. The sequence continues at coordinate 69,783,046 of NC_141669.1, read as the reverse complement.
CAGCACACAACTGTAGTCAACCTGCAACATATTTTTAAATTAAACTTTATTTGGAGATAATTGTAGATTCACATAGAATTGTTAGAAATAATCCAGGAGATCCTGAATACCTTTTACCAGTTTTCTGCAATGGTATTATCTTACAAAATGATAGTACAATATCACAACAAGGATATTGTTATTGACACAGGCAAGATACAGAAATTTCCATCACCTCGAAGACCCCTGGCCATTCAATGCAGTTAAAATCTCCAGATCAGCAGGTCTTACAAGTATTGGCTTAACATATTAAATGAAAAGCACAGTACTAGGGACCAAAATGGGAACATACATATAGAAGAATATGTTGGCTGTTCATGGCACCGAGACTTGTGGGGAGAATTAACATTTAATAAGTATCTTTATGCATCAAGCATATTTATATTATAATTCAATCTTTACAACTTCTTTATTTTTATTTTTATTTTTTTTACAACTTCTTAAGATAGGTATGATTATTATCCCCATTTTATAGATGAGAAAAAATGCAATTCTTTTAGTTAGTAATACACGGAGTTAGAACTGAAATCTGTCTAGACAATATGTGTCAAATGAGATTTGAGAAGAGAGAGATCTCTGGGGGACCCTCAGGATGGATGCTCAGAAATTGTGAAATTTGGATTCCACTCCAAGTGTAGATAAAACCTAATTTGGTGAAAAGAATAGAGATGGGCCCAATTAAAGGAAGAAGAGGTAAAAATGCAAATCGAACCATCAGGTGATAATGACTAGAAGTTTGCCTAAAGGGGTTTGTGCAGATTGGTAGGGTGTGACAGAAAGAAATAAAGTAAATATTTGTATTGATTCCATGAGAATAGATTAGGGGAGCCATTATATGAAAATAATAGTGATATAATAAATGAATAAAATAATAATAACAGCTCCTCATGCTGTGGCAAACCACATTCTTGGTGCTTTACATGCATTACCTCAACTACATTGCACAATAACCCTTTATTTTATTTTATTTTATTTTATTTTATTTTATTTGATGTTTTTATTTATTTTGAGACAGAGAGACAGAGCCTGAGCAGGGGAGGGGCAGAGAGACAGGGAGACACAGAATCCGAAGCAGGCTCCAGGCTCTGAGCTGTCAGCACAGAGCGCCATGCGGGGCTGCAACTCACGGACTGTGAGATCATGACCTGAGCCGAAGTAGGACGCTTAACTGACTGAGCCACCCAGGCACCCAATAACCCTTTTCTATAATCACCTCAAACTATGCGGTTACTAAAAATATTGTTACTACAGTTAGTTTAATTGAAATGGTCAGGAGTGCTGGAGCACAAGGAAAAACAGTCAACTCTTAGTATACACTATCTCATTTTCCAGGGTTTTGGAATTCTTGGTCCCACACTTTAATTGTCTGCCTCCTATCCATTTTACTGCTCATCTGCTCTTTCCCCAAAGAAGTGGAAACTTTGAGAGAGGGACTAAGATCGAATCATTGTGTGAACATTGCTTGGATCAACATGTGGACATTTTATTTATTTTTTACTTGCCCCCTCTACACTATTGTATTTCTTGCAAGTAATCTAGCAATGTTCCATTTAATAATGCCGTTTGTGTGTGTGTGTGTGTGTGTGTGTGTGTGTGTGTGTGTGTGTGTGTTTTAAGTCATAGACATTTTTTTGTAATTTCTGATCTTACCAAAGTTGTCAACGGAGGGTTTTTACACCCCTAGGTCAGAACTACCACCTGGCAGCAGAAAATTTTAAGACTTTATAGTTTTAAGTACACTTGAATTTAAAAAGATTTACTTGTGGAAAAACTCTACCTAGAAATCTATGAAAGGGAATAATAATGGCTAATAATTATTAAGCCTATATAAGCCTTTTAAGTCAGGAACTGGTCTAAGCCGGTTGTACACACTATCTCAATTAATGTTGCACACCAGATCCTTTGTTCCATTTGTCTTACTCATTTTGTTCATTTTGTCTTTCATCTAATTATTGGGTTTTAGGAATTAATCTCTCCCCAAACCACAGAAATGGTCTTGGTATGCACTTTCCTGAATGCATGACCTGTCCCTTCACCTCTTTCCCCCAGACATTTCTTTCTCTGTATAAATTATTTCTCTTAAAATTCACATTCATGCACAGCTCCTCAGACCAACTTTTTAAGCTAGTTTCTAAAAGTTTGATTCCCTGGACTATTGCCTCTGTTCCAGTACAACTTTAAAGCTGTTCATCCATTCTAAACTTTGCTCTGTTCATGGAATATAGCCTTAGGGGCAAGTTGTGCTATTTCTGTGAGTCAAACTTTGCCCTTCAACAAAAGTCAATAGGTACTATCTGCAGACACCTCAGGACATACTTTAGCAAGCTAAATTCAGTCTACTACCATATCAGTAGTAGTTTGTAAACCATGATTTTTACAAAACACAAAAACTCTATTATTAGAAAAGAAGAACAGAAAGAAGTTAAGGAATCAAAATAATAAATAGCTTTCTTCAATCACCCAAGACAGGACTAACAGAGCATACTTTGAGGGTTGCCAAAAGAATTCCCCAAGGAAAGAAAAATGTTACTCCAGACAAAAGCAAATGCCTACAAATGTCCCTTTGCTTAGTGCAAGCATACAGGGTACTCAGTTAAATTTGAATTTCAGATGAATGAGGACAATTTTTAGTGTAAGTCGATTACTGTTGTTTATCTAAAATTCAAATTCAACTGGATGTCCCTATGCCCATATGCTAAATCTGGCAACCCTACTCCAGATATAGGAGTGAGACACTCCCTAGCCCCAGAAACTAACAGGCAGGTGGCTAGATCTGGGCAATTAAATGTGAATAGAAATAGAGTGTCACCTCCAGACAGACTCTAAAAAGCCTTTCCCAATTTTCCAGTCTCTTCCTCTTCCATGACCAACACAGAGGTTTTATAACATGTCCTATTCTGGAAAATGCAATAAGTAATATTATTTACTAATTGTTGTCCCTTCCTTGCATGCCTTAAAATATTCATAGATTTTCAAAGGATTGAAAAAGCTCCAACTTATGTAATGTTTGCCTTCTATTTTTCTGACTTATATGTAGTATCTTGAATTTTCTTCTTTGAATCTTCCCTTACTGGCCTGGATCCACAGGCCAAATATTGATTCCTTAGGATAGACTATCACACGTGTCCTAGCTCCATCTCAGAATATCGGGGAAGGAGTAACATATTAAAGTCTAAGATCCTAATTATAACATCCATCAAGTCCAAGAAGCTCCTTCCTCGGACTCATGTAAACTAAACTTCTTGATATTAGGTATGTTCAAAGTTATGATGTAAAATATCAGTTATCCAAAGGAAATGAGTACTTTAGGTATAGGACCAAAATAGTGCAAAATAAATACAACACAGAAGGTGAGTAATACTTGCATAGAATATATTGATTTTTTTTTCACAAAATACCTGAATGAATGAGTCAATGAATGAAATAATGAAATAAAAAGGCACACTTCTTAGAATTAGCCTTTTCAGGCCTGATTTCTTATGTCCATTATAAGAAAACATATTATGCAAATACTATATGTCATCCTTCACTTACCTGCTGCAGAGTGAAGGCTAGGATTTTGAAATAATAGTAATTAAAACATTAAAAATTATAAATAACATCACATCCTTATCTCTGATGAGGGATGAATAGAAATTTGGTGAGTTTTGGAGATCGTAGCAGAGACGTAGCTTGTTTTAGAGTTACATCAGTCTGAAGGGACAATATTTTCCCTTATACTCAGGACTTGAAACATGACCCATTCCTGCAAAACCGATAGAGGTTTGCGTTCCAGCCCGAAGACCACATCTCTGAATTAAAAGTACAAATTTGGAGTGAAGCAAAGCCAGTAAATTAAAGAGAGGTAAAACAAACACAAAACCAAAACACAAAAACACCTCAGCATGGAAGAGCCAGACTACTGAACCCAGTTTAGGAACAGAAAGGAAGTGATAGAGCCTAGATGCCCAAACCAGAACAGGCTAGGATTAAGATGGCAGAGCCACAGCTGAGACAGAGAGAAGAGGGTCTCTGGCTTCCTGTGCTGGTGGTTTTTGCTGATATGACCCTACCTCCAACTTGAATCCTTAGGCATGTGACTGCCTGCCTTAATGGGCTATAAAAGAGGAGAGGTACATTAAAACAAGATGACTCTTGGCTGTTTATATTCCCAACATAAAATATATTTTGAGTTCAGAGTCACATTATGATTTACATGGGCCCTAGACATGTTTGCCTTTGTGGGCTCCTTCCTCCATAAAAAATATAAAGATTATATTTTATAATCACTTTGGTATAAAGAATATATTAATACTACATATTAAAACATTTCCTTTATCCTAAATATACTGTTCTTTCTGATTTTAAAAGAAGTTTAAACATTTTTTTCTGGGCTCCTAAAAGCGCTTTGTGGACTCTTGGTATAGTTTACCTTGCCTTGCCTAATGGATGTCAGACCTGATTATTATTACCTGACTACAATTCTTCTTCTGGATTTTTTTTTTTAATTTTTTTTTTTCAACGTTTATTTATTTTTGGGACAGAGAGAGACAGAACATGAACGGGCGAGGGGCAGAGAGAGAGGGAGACACAGAATCGGAAACAGGCTCCAGGCTCTGAGCCATCAGCCCAGAGCCCGACGCGGGGCTCGAACTCACGGACCGTGAGATCGTGACCTGGCTGAAGTCGGACGCTTAACCGACTGCGCCACCCAGGCGCCCCTCTTCTTCTGGATTTTTACCTAAAATAAGAGTTTTGTGGTTTTTTTCCCCTCCCAGAGTCAATCAAATAGCACATTTTTTCAACCTATCTAGACTGTGAATGTGTGTCAAAAGTCGTAAGTGTTGGGGAGGGACAAGCAGCTTTGGCAGGAAAGTGCACTTAATGAGTTTGCTTTCTAGTTGGAGAGCAAGACTTGTGTATGGAAAGCAATTTAAGACAATTCTGAATAGCTAGAATTGTAGATAATATTTACATGTGATCTCCCCCCATATGTGAGACTTTAAATACCTTTCATGTTGACCACAATCATGGATTATTACTACAATATGGAAATATTCTGAGTTATTGGAAGTCAGAATTTCTTATAAAGACCTGTAATCCTTTAAATCTTGAAGTTGTTGGGTTCATACTCTACATGGCAAAGTTAATCTCCAGCACAGTATGGAAATGCTCACTAATTTCTTCCATGTGAGTTAAAAAGAGGCCCAAGGAACATAGCTGGCTTCAACTCCTCAGTATAAAAGTGGAGGTCCCCTGCCTGGGATTGTAATTAGGATTATCTTTGTCTTGGGTGCTTATCTCTCACCACAGACTCTTCTTAAATGGGAAACTCAGCTATCTGGAGGCCAACAGCAAGCTAAGTCATTACTCAAAATTCATTGTCCATCCCTGGGTAATTTCCTGATTAGGCAATTGATTGAGTGCCAGCTGGTTTTGACCTGAATTTTCTTGAGAATTTATTCCTCCCTTCTAATCCTTCTGAGTATTATTTGACATCAGCTTGGTGGATTAGATTTGCTAATGCTTCTTAGATTTAGATTTTGAGACTGGTGGGCTTTTTTTTTTTTCTTTTTTTTTTTCTTTTGAGTTCTTCTCTCACCCTAACAAATAGGTATAACCAGTAAGTAAGGGAATGGAAGTGGAGTGGGAGGAGGTCTAATTCATTCACTAATTCATTTGTAAGGCATTTTGCAATAAAGTATTTCCCCTAATTCCTGTAATACTTCTATGAATGGGTTACCCTTCTATCTCTAGTGGGGGGTATTCATGAATCTTGGTCCAAATCATGTAGCTAGTAAGTGATGAAGTTGCATATTAATATAAGTTTAATGGTTAAGAGCACAGTCTCTGAGCCAGAGTGTTTGGGTTTAAATTTAGGTTCTATCACTTACCAGCTGTATGCATTTATTTTTTTATACTTTCCCCATCACTACCTCTTCCTAGCCACACGGCATCCTTGGTGCTTTTCACTCCCATCTTGACTCTTTGCACTTTCTGTTCCCCCTTCCGGAACAAGGTCTCTTCAGATATCTGCATAATTTAATCCCTTATCACATTTATGTCCTTGCTCAGATGTCAGTTTTCTATAGCTTATCAATAAATATTTATTGAGCACTACTACTAGAAACTTCAAATAAATCAGGGAATAAACAGACACGTTCCTGCTCTGTGAAGCTTGCATTCTAGCAGTGAGGGATAAATAGTGATTGATTAAAAAACAAGTCAATTATGGTGTATTAGAAGGTAATACAGAGTTCTGATACTGTCTGATGGAAGGTCACATTCTAAAACCATGGGGAATAGAAATAAGCTCATGTGTGGTTGGTGCCTACTCCTCAGAAAAATTAAAGAAACAATGAAAAGATCTTTCTCTAAGAACTTGCATATGCTCAAAAACTAGCCACAATCCAGCAGTTAGATATTGTTGCCTTTACAGGCGAGTGGTAAGTGCCCTTCCCCATGATGATATGTCCATTTAATTTTTTTTTTTCCAAACGTTTTTTATTTATTTTTGGGACAGAGAGAGACAGAGCATGAACGGGGGAGGGGCAGAGAGAGAGGGAGACACAGAATCGGAAACAGGCTCCAGGCTCTGAGCCATCAGCCCAGAGCCCGACGCGGGGCTCGAACTCACGGACCGCGAGATCGTGACCTGGCTGAAGTCGGACGCTTAACCGACTGCGCCACCCAGGCGCCCCTGATATGTCCATTTAATGTGAGCTGTCTAATGCCTCTATGAGGGTCTCATTTCATATGTAGGTGCACTTGTGTTTAAAGAAAGAACGAGCAAGCAAAAATTAAATAGGCTGTGGCATTACAGTTATGTCTGAAGTTGTATATTGGGAACAATTAAATTATAGCCATCTTTGCAAAAATGAGTTAATGCCTTTGTAGTAACTTGTCCCTGAATGAATGCGAAGACCTAACATCCAGTATCTGCAACTAATTTGGGCTAAAAATTTTTTTGAATGTTTAATCCAGTATACTTCTATTATGTTAAGTTCTGCTTGAAGAGTTTCATTCCACTGTGATATAGCCAGGGATACTATAAAAAAATGTATAAAGCAGGGGGTAAGTGTGAAAATTACTCAGCATAGTTTGCTTATCTTTCATGTTAGTTTCCTGGAAAGGAATTTCTGATGTGAGTTACTGTACTATACTGTTACAGTAGCTATACTATTACAGAAACCCAAGTTCTACTGCCAGTTGCTGGAAAGGCCAGTACTCAACAGACGAGGTTTGATTGGGAAGGAACATGAGTCTAGCAACCTAGGGAGAAGGTGGACTTTTCTCCATAGGCCAACTCTGAGCTTTCTTCCTGGCCTAGAGATTTTTAAAAGGATTTAATCAGTTAAGGCAGTAGCGTGGTCTGTGACATTTCTTGATTATGTGCAGACTCCATGATGACAGCTTACAGAGCTATCTCAGTGCTTGGAGGTTGTGCAAGAAGTTCTAGTTCCTTGGTGTCAGGATGGGGTGGGTGTGCAACAAGGTTGGTTTCCTTGATACCCAGAGGTGAATTTGCAAGAAAGTCTGACACCCTGGGGTTTTGCAAGAGTACTGTATTCTTTCTTCAAAGGAGGGCAAGGTCTACAGGTACACAAAGGGAGGTCAGTAAAGTCACTTGTGTGACCTTAAAAAAGGAAAACATTTTGCTAAAAAAAATGTGCTGGGCTGATGGAAAGCCTAGGCAGCTTCAAACAGACTTTCTGGCTTCTATGGCCTGGGGGAAATTCTGATCCTTCATTCCCCAAGGCCAGTCGTCTGCAAATCTCAAAGAAAGTAAATTAGTTCTGTTGCAGATCAGGAGCCTTGTGTAAGCAAGCCAGGAGTGTGTTAACTTGAAGCAAGTTAACCCTTAAGACCTGCTGGAGTGCTCTTAGAATACCACAGTAGAAATAGCGAAAGACTCACTACTTCCCCACTAAAACACTGATATCTGAACCACTCTTCTGGACTAGTGTAATACAAATGTTGTTTTATTATGTTTCTCTCTCTTATATTCCTGTCCTCCTGAACCCCACTCCTTTCCCTAATAACTCCTCCACTGGCCCACTCAAAGAATCTGTCCAGGGATATTTTCCATGATTCAAATATTGGAATATATTTTTTGTTGATTTGTTAGGCATCAGACAATTTGTAGACACCGAGTTTATCAGATATTTAAGCTTTGTCTATCACAAGCCAAAGAACAGACAGGAATGGACTCTTTTCATTAAATTAATCAAATATTTAAGCAGATTGTATAAGGAAACACCTGAAGCCTCCAATTGGTCCTTTTCTTTCCAGAGATTTACTTTGGATTAATTTCATTTTTTCTGTGTGTGCCACACTGAAGGTAGTAAAATATTCTCTCCTAGTTTCCAAAGGAAGTTTCTGAAGATATTTTGTGAGAAGAATAACCCCTTTCATTTGTGTTAACAGAACATTATATCCAGATATCGATTATAGTCTACCTGATACAATTTGAGATCCTGGAGGTCAGGACTGAATATTTTCTATTGATATCACTGGAGGTCAGGACTGAATATTTTCTATTGATATCACTAATGCCTCTAGCAGTGTATGTCACATAGTAAGGATGCAAAAATGGCTGTTAAAATAGTTCAGTATCCTTAAAAATTATGTCTAAATATTTCATGAGTGTCACAGTGATCTCTGTCTCTAGTGTGTGTTTAAGAAAGAAAAACCTCAATGCAGTGCTTACTTATGAAATTGGGATTAAATGGTGAGACAAGACTGATCCCCTGTTAGTATTTTGGTTCTCTAATCCCCTCTCTTTGAAGATCACTATGTTTTCTCAGCTATAGAAAGCTCAGTACCATTTATTTCAGACAGTCATATATAGCAGTTGGCATTTTTATTCCCATTTCAGGGACAATAAAAACTAAAAAAAAAGTGTTTTGTTTTTGTTTTTTAATGAGTGAAGCTTGGAAACCAAAGAAAAATAGTAAAGAGTAAAGAAATGCATCTGTTTTCTTCCCACTTCAGGTTTTTTGGTGACAGTACCTGAAAATTATTTATTATGATTTTGGGGGAATATTATGCAAAGCCAAACTTAGATTTAGAAGGCTGCTTTATGTATGTGTGTGTAGATAGATAGATAGATAGATAGATATAGATAGAGAGATAGATAGATAGAAAGAGGTCAAATATAGGGAGTTCAAATATAAAATATTTGAGATCAAATGGAGAAACCAATCTTTGTTAAGTCATCCCATTTTTCAATGACTGTTCAGTATTGTAAATAAACAAACAAATATGTCAATAAATAAACAAGCTTGAATAAGGTCACTTCCATACTTTGGGGCATGAAATGTCACCATTTTTCACTGAGCTGTAATCAACAATAGATAAGTCACCCCAACTGCATACATCTGGCCCAGGGCATTTATTTTCAGAGTCTCATCACTCAGGTTCTGACAGATTCCTGAAGGTTGTGGGTAACCGAGACCTAGAAAGTTGGGTAAGAAAGATAGGCTATTTGCATGTCCTTGTTGTTTTTTAATTGGCATAGTATGGTAAATCTTCAAATAAACTCACCCATAATTTTGGTTAAAAGCTTTTTAGCATATCTCTTCCTAACATAGATCTGCAAGTTTTTTTTTTACATCTGCAAGTAAAATCACCCATAATTCTAGTTAAAAGCTTTTTAATGTACCTCCTTCTAATATACGGCTATATAGTTTTCCTTAGTATAATTAAAATCTTATCCCTCTTAGGAATTTAGGAGTAGCTGTACAGACTTACTGTTCCACTGCCCATTCTGTTCCCCAAGGTGAAATAGTACTGAGAAGAATTTTTCCAAACTCCCTCCCTCTTCCTCCAAAAAAGAAAAAAAAAATGTTTTTCAGATTGTTGGAAAAACAAAACAAAACAAAACAAAACAACCTCTTTCCAAGTTCTTTGTGCATAACAGTAGAATCTAGTTCACTCAGCTTCTTCTCTATGGAAGGCACACTTGGGTAAGAGTTCAGTCTATTCTATATATCCCCATATAGTCAGGCAGCCCAAAGTTAGACCTAGAGAACAGGATTAAGAGGTATAGTGTAGACACAGATGTAAACCACATTATATATCTTTCAAAAAAAATGAAGCTGATATTTTTATCTATATCTACATGAAACTTGTGCCTGGTTCTTAATCATTTTGGAACTCAGAGGGCTAGAAAGGGATGTTTGCAATTATTACCCACAAACCACAACAATAGAAATTAGAAAAAGTAATGCCATTGGTCTGTGACATAAAATCTCAGTATAAGATTATATGTGTACCATCATCATAGAGAGCATGCATCTTATGAATTTGGATAGAAATATGCTGTCCAATATGGCAGCTGAGCACTTGAAATGTGAGTGGCCTGGATTGAGAGGTGTTGTAAATGTAACATGCACACTAGATTATAATGACTTCATTAAAAAAAGTAAAATATCTTAACAATTTTTATATGATTATATGTTAACATGGCAATATTTAAGTATGTTGAATTAAGTATAAAATGTATTATTAAAATTAATGTTACATGCTTCTTTTTACTTTTTATATATAGCTACTAGAAAATTGAAATTCCACATGAAGTTTACATTTTATTTTAGTTGGATATCACTGGGTGATGCGGTGGATAATGATAAGACCTGGGAGATCTTTGGCAAATGTAATTTTAAAAAATTTAGAGGATGAAACATGGTGAGTGGTAATCAGTGGCAAAGTTATACAATGTCTACAACAGATTCCTATGTGGAAGTTACTCTTTAAGATTAAGTTATTTTTCTCTTTGTACTTTACTCTTTGTAATTATACATACTGTTTCTACTAAAATCCCAGCCTCAAAACAGGAATCTATGTTATCCAGGTTTTATTTTTGTTTTTGTTTTTGTCTTTGTTGTTTTTTAAGGCTCAAGTAATTAAACTCATGTGAGGTTCTTTAAAGAGTGATTAAAATAATTCTATCTGTTATAAAGGGCAAATAGATCAGTTTTCCCATTCCCTTTATTTAGTGTTTTCCTTAGAAACATAGTAAACTTGAGTCCTCATGATAATCTTTGAAATTGGGATAAATCTCTATAGGGAGTAAGCCTACTGTCCAGATTTTACAATGAAGAGATATCTCTAAATTTCTACACCAAATAACCTCTAGATATGTTAAAATAGACCTCCAGAGCTAGCTCAGGAGTTCATCATGGGATATGTAGAAGATAGTCAGAGATGGTCAGGAGGTGCAGCCTCTAATCTCTCAAGGAGATAGTGATTCTTTTTTCTTTTTTTTCCTCATGGCTGTATATCAAGTGTGACATTTTGTCTTAACTTCATAATCATTGTTGTGCTTTCTTACATGTACATAGGCCAGTTAATGCTTAGTAGTAATATGTTGTGTTCTTGCCTCTCTATATATATATGCATGGAGGGATATTTTAGTTATCTCTCTAACATTGTTTAGGCTATGGTCTGAGTCTGAGTAGACACAAATCCCTACTGAATATAAATATGAAGTGGAGCATTAAGATGATGGTCTAATGAGCCAAAACTAAAATGGTGAAAGCTGCATCCATCACTGTGGTTGCTGGTGAGATACTAGGAGAAGGGCTATTCAGTACTAAAGAGCCAAAGCTGGAAGGTATTCTGAATTTCACTGGAATTGCTCACTTATTTTGCACATAAGAGAAATAGTGCAGAGAGAGCTCAAGTGATTTACTTGAGGACATATTCCATGTAGAGTGGAATAGCTGGAATTAGAACCCAGGGTCAAATTGTGAGGAATGCTGTAGAGACTTTTTTCTTTGATTCAGTCCTATTTTGCTATAGATATTCTCATCTCCTTCAAAATTAATAAGTTAAAATTTGGGCTTTTCCCAGCACTGGTGCTCAGTAAAAATGGAACATGAAGTGAAAATAAATGTTGTTGATGAGGTATAGTGAGCAATCACCACCAGATATCGAAAAAACATTTTCATCTGCTGGTTCCTGTTGCACTAATACTCTTACAAAAATAACATTCTTATGTTCTTTCTGTGCTCTTTCTGAATGGGTAAATTATTCTTTTAAATTGGCTTCCTTCATGACAGCTTTTAAAGATACTATCACTGGATGAATACAAATCCACAGTTGTTTCATTTTCTTCTGGGCTTTCCGTCTTATTATTCCAATGCCTCTAGCTTGTCCCTTTCCCTGTTTTTTCTACCTACTTCATCTCAACAACACTTTTGGTTAAAGTCAAGGAAAAACTTTCCTCAGTAAAATTTCTTGGAAGGCTGAGACATAGAGTTGACCACTCCTGTAGTCCAATCTTCGGAGACTCTAATCTATTTCCAGGGAATGTTCAAAGAATTATCATCAAGTGGTTTAAACTGAAAATCTCATTACACTTTAACACAGAGCATATTATTTACAGAGATAGTTTTATAAATACTGTCAGGTGGCCCTTCATGAAAAGATACAAAGTAGGATATACTGTATTTATTTTAAAATATCGTATCCCTTAGGGTAAAGAAACTGTTTCACATTCTTTGATAGTTAAGATAAACCCTTCTTAGGACATTAACTTTATTGGGATTCACTACAAAATACTTGTATAGATGGAAATTATTTTTTAAAGGAAAATAAATATATTTTCAATGTACCTGGAAACAAAAAACTTGAACAGTTATGTCAGTATATTTCTCCCAGGACACAAGGTTCATTTCTTTGAAAGTATTGAAAGAAGAAAAGTACTCTGCGAACTAAAATTTCTTTACTGTATAATAAACCAGCTGGCCCTACGTTAGGGCTGTTTTAAGGATATCTATTTACATTCATGTAAGCCTCTCTCTTCATGGGGTAAAAAAATGACCTAAAGGAATTGGTGTCCATATGCAAATGCTACCGACTTCTTAACTGACTTTTGTAACAAGAATTCATTTCATATAACCTTGATCTTCATGGCTCATTCAGAAATGTAGGCAAACATCTGTTCAAAGAAGTCATTAAGAAATAGAATTCTGTTGTTACTTACATATCTGAAATTTAGTACCAGACACTGATATAGAAATACTTTTTACTTATCCCCTGGCATTAGATTACTTTAGGACTGGTCCATATTTCTCCCATGACTTCATCCAAGCAAGAATTCATGGGCATTTTTGGGGCGCCTGGGTGGCGCAGTCGGTTGAGCGTCCGACTTCAGCCAGGTCACGATCTCGCGGTCCGTGAGTTCGAGCCCCGCATCGGGCTCTGGGCTGATGGCTCAGAGCCTGGAGCCTGTTTCCGATTCTGTGTCTCCCTCTCTCTCTGCCCCTCCCCCGTTCATGCTCTGTCTCTCTCTGTCCCAAAAATAAATAAACGTTGAAAAAAAAATTTTTTTTTTAAAAAAAAGAATTCATGGGCATTTTTAAACCAAGGAAGCATCAAAAAATCCCCTGATATATAAATGAATTTAATAAAGTCCTAGTATGTCTCTGAAATCATGCTTGACTTTTCCTACCTCCAACACCTCAGGCCGCATGTTGTTATTCATCTATTTATTGCCTCTGCCAAGAGAACACTGTCAGTACCCTATTGCCAAAATAGGCTCTCAGAGCAGGGAGTGAGCATTTTTATTATTATTTTAATGACTTTTAAAAAGCTTCAGAATTCATTCATCTTTTTTGTGTACTAATGTTCATATTTAAAACAATGACATTTTTCAAAGCAGGATTTCAGTTCTTTCCTCATTGTGTTTTTGTTTGATTGTTTTTGTTGCAAGAAGAATTCACTGTCCTAAATAATTCTGTACATGCTCTTGGAAATCAGAAAAAGAATTTACCACGCTGTGCATTTAGATTATTTTCAATCTACTTGGGATTAAATTGGTGTCAGTTCTCTCTACACGGACAGACTGGATAAGAGAGAAATGCTTTGAATATTCAGGTAATTGATCCATATAAAAAAGGATCATGTTCATCGTTTCCCTTCTGCATCATATTCTCCTCCAGCACATACTTTGTAGGGATACTGTGCTGTACTCCCTTCATTTTCATCCTAAATAAAGAGAGTGGATTTGTAAGAATGAAACTGAATTATTCACTTTTTAATCAGAATGATCATGTCATTTAAAAATTTAAAAAGGTACCTTTGATAAAGGATCATTATTTTTCCAGGAATGTCAGAAGGTCCATGTATCTAGTATTTCCTCATTATACAACTTGTTTTCTTACTGTTTAAGAACAAAGTTGTATATTGTTCTCACTTATTGTTTTTAAATTTATTTAATAAATATTTACTGTATACCTACTGTGAGTCAGGTACTATGCCAGAGTGCTAGACATAAAACCTTTTTTGTTTGGGGCGCCTGGGTGGCGCAGTCGGTTAAGCGTCCGACTTCAGCCAGGTCACGATCTCGCGGTCCGTGAGTTCGAGCCCCGCGTCAGGCTCTGGGCTGATGGCTCAGAGCCTGGAGCCTGTTTCTGATTCTGTGTCTCCCTCTCTCTCTGCCCCTCCCCCGTTCATGCTCTGTCTCTCTCTGTCCCAAAAAAATAAATAAACGTTAAAAAAAAAAACAACAACAAAAAAACCTTTTTTGTTTAATTTCTTTTAATGCTTATTTTTATTTTTGACAGAGGGAGAGAGAGCATGAGTGGGGGAGGGGCAGAGAGAGAGGGAGACACAGAATCCGAAGCAGGCTCCAGGCTCTGAGCTGTCAGCACAGAGCCTGACGCGGGGCTCGAACGCACAGACTGCAAGATCGTGTCCTGAGCCGAAGCTGGATGCTCAACCGACTGAGCCACCCAGGAGCCCCTGGACATAAAATCTTGAGTAGGGTAGATACAGTTTCTGATGTCCAGAAACTTACTGACCAGAGGAGGCAGACATTAAGTGACCATGCAAATTAACATATTTTTAAAACTATGATTAATTATGCTGAATAAACTTATTGGGGTAATGAGAGTGAATGATAGAACAGCCTAAACTATTTACCAAATCGAGAGAATGCATTATTTGAGCTGGAATTTAAAATGTAAGTAGTATTTAATTGGTAAAATGGAAAGCCTTCCCAGAAGGAAATATCATATGTAAAGATGTTTGTAAGAAAAACTCAAAAAAGTCAACTGGGTTAAGGTACTTAGAGTGAGGAAGAAAGGAATACTTCATGGCTAGGGAGGTAAGAAGTGGCTGATCAGAAAATTTTTGCAAGTATAAATAATAGGTTTGGGTCTATATTCTAAAAGCAAAAATTATTGAAATAATTTCTGTAGGTGAGGAACATAACATTTCTTGCATTTTAGATCTCTGTAGTTGGATAGGTTGGGGGTTGGAGGTGTCTATCATTAATGTAAGTAAGTCACTTAGAAGAAATAGATTGTGGTAGCTTGGCCTAAAACAGAGGTAGCAGAAAGAGAAAGAAACATACTATTTGAGAGACATTTCTGAGGTTGTCCACTGAAGATACGGTAGATATTGGTATGAGATTTCAAAGACACTTTAGCATCTTGGTTTACACAGTGGGAGAATTTTGGTGGCTTAAACTGAGATAGAGAATACAAGAAGCAGAACCCATTTGAAATGGAGTATACAATGTGTTCTTGACACACGAACTTTGCATTTATTTAAAACATCCCAGTAGACATCCTGCTCAGTTAGATATTGGCTTAGAGAAAAGATGTTGGCTAAAAGTTAATTCAAGATTAATTATTTTATAGATTGTAAAATACTATGTAACTATGATTTTACTAAGGAGAGAGACTATAACAAGAAGTAAAGAGAACCTATAATGAAACTTTGAGAAACTGTTGAATAAAGGAGAACAGAGGAAACTTCAGAGACAGAGTAGAAGAGGAGACAATGCATCAGAGGAGGCAAAGCAGAGAGTGGATCAAGGACAAAATTGCCAAAAATCTCAAGGACTCCTGAGCATCAGCTAAAACGAACATTGAAAAATGTTGCCTACACTGAGTGACGTGGTAGTCATTGGTCTACTTACCAGGAGTCATTTTGGGGGTGTAGTGGATATAGAAGCCAGGCTATTTGGAAGTGAGAAAATTGACACCCTGGATTAAGGCACGCATTTAAAAATTTTGACCTTGCAAATAATAAGAAAGCTAAGTGAGGGAGAAAGTGGGATCTGGGACTAAGAGGAGGTGTTATTGTTGCTGCTGTTATAGTTATTGCTATTTTGGGGTAGGATTTTGTTTTTAAAAGAAGAAAGAGGGGCGCCTGGGTGGCTCAGTCGGTTGAGCGTCCGACTTCGGCTCAGGTCACGATCTCGCAGTCCGTGAGTTCGAGCCCCGCGTCGGGCTCTGGGCTGATGGCTCAGAGCCTGGAGCCTGCTTCCGATTCTGTGTCTCCCTCTCTCTCTGCCCCCCCGCCCCCCCTGGTCATGCTCTGTCTCTCTCTGTCTCAAAAATAAATAAACGTTAAAAAAAAATTAAAAAAATAATTAAAAAAATAATTAAAAAAATAAGAAAGATTTTTACCATACTTAAATGCTGATTAAAAAGGCATTTTAAAAGGGAGCTGTTGATTCTGGAAAGATAAATTTTACTTTATAGAACTGAATCTCAACCCTGGCTCCCTGAAATCACTAAATGTGGAGCACTTTCAAAAGTTTTCAATACCTCAACTCCACCCTGAGACATTCTGTTATATCCGTCTGAGGTAGTAACAGAACATCTGTATTTTTAAAAACTTCCCACCCAGGTAGAAACATAGCTCTGGAATAGCACTATCAAAATTTTTTTCATGACGTATAATGATGGAAATGTTCTATATCTTTGCTGTCAAATACAATGGCTCCTAACTTCTTATGACTATTGAGCACTTGATTCTGTGGCTTGTTCAGATGAGGAACTAAATGTTTAATTTAATTTTAATTTTAATTAATGAATATTTAAATTAAAATAGCCATTTGTGTGATCCAGTTCTATAGGACCCATTTCCTATAGCAGAGAGCAGGTCAACTGTCCATATCAAATGGAGTGATTGACATCATGTACAAAAAATGATTTTAGGACCAGAAGAATGTTGACTATTTGCAAAAGCTGGCTGCATCCTGATATTCATACTTTAGAAATGAAAAAACAAATGGGGGTTAGCTGTCTGGCTCATTCAGTAGAGCATGCAACTTTTGCTGATGGGATTGTAAGTTCGAGCTCCAAGATGGATGTACAAGTTACTTAAAAATAAAATCTTAAAAAAAAATAAAAAAATATTGCTGAATGCTTCCCTTTAGCCAGGAAGCACCACACCATTTGCTTAAAAAGCAAACAATGGGAATCTAAGGAATGACAACCTTGTTCCAAGATGCCCAGGTTCTAAGTTCAGTAGCCCCTATGAATGTATCAGTTCTTAACAGAAATTTGTAATTTGAAAGAACAGAAGATGTTTGAGTATCTAAGGTCCTATAGGGGCCAATAGCATGGTCCTGTAGGGAAGGAAAGATTTTCTCTCTATCCTACTAGGTTTAATTGCTGGACTTATCAAAAAACAAAAACAAAACTGATAACAGGTACATTAACAGGAGAAGAGATATATGAGTTTATTAATTTTGGGGATTACATGCATGGGGGAGCATCACAAGAAAAAAAAGTGAATACCCAAAAAGCAGGGAGGTTTGAGAGCTTATAGCTACTAGGGCATATGCAGCCAAATTAGGGTAGGGTAAAAAAATTTTTTTTGGAAAGATAAATGGGCCCTTAATAAAATAGATGGCAGATATGATAGTTTATGACCATGTTTGTCTGGGTGTGGTGTTGACTTCCAGTCTCCTCTTCTGTGATAAGAATCAATTTTCCCTGGTTAATGAGGCTCCTAAAGAGGGATTTATGGCAATTGAGTTCCTTTTGGAGCATCTGTCTTTAGGCAAATACAGAGAGTTCAGAAAAAGCCTTTCTCTGCATGTGCTGGTTTTCAAGTGCCTTCAGCTCAAAATAACCAATGTACCAAGCAGTGTATTTTGGGGTGGCATGTTCTGAACTCCTGCAACCCTCAAACCAACTAAACTGTCATCTAAGGTGTCATGTTTATTAAACAGAAATGAAAACCTAAAAAATGTCTCCATAAAAATTCTCCCTAATATTTTTTTCTTTCTCCCCAAAATAAATATTAAATTCCTGTTTTACTTTCTCAACTTTCATCTTGCTATATCCTGAGGTGATTCTGTAAAACTTCTTTACTTCAGTGTTTTGTTTGTAGATTAGATCCATTTCCTGATGTGGAGTTGCACGTGGAGTAGGTAATTGTCTGTGTGGCTTGGTTCCATGGGTATGGGAAAGGTTTTAATGTACTTATTGCATAGTACAGCACAGTAGCCAAGGGTTTTGGATCGAGATTTGGTGTTAGCAAGGTCAGATCCCATCTTTTCCTCTTCCTACCTATAATGACCATGAGAAAATTATTTAATATTTCTTGGACACCATACCTTTATATAAAATTGGAAAAAATAGTAAATCTCACAGATAGTTTTGGAAATACTTGTAACATGTAACTTGATACATATGAGATACTTTTAACTACAGCTAGCATGTAACTATACACACATAGAGACAGAGAGAGAGACAGAGAGAAATTGATCTGGATTTGACACTTGGGTATGACTTGAAAGATTCAAGGGAAGTGGAAGGGGTTTTCTAAAGGAAAGTAAACAAGAAAGAAAAAACAAATAACGAAGTAATACGTATGGTGTTTGAATGGTGGGGGGATATCAGTGTGGCTATAACAGAAAAGGAATATTAAAAGTCACACAGAGAAGCTTAGACCTAATATGTGATGGATAAGGAATGAAATAAGAAACTTAAATTTCTAAGAAAGAGTGGTTTAATAGAAGCTTTCTTCAGAAAGATCCTAAGGCAAACAAATGCAGGATTGATTTCAAGATGAAAGGGATAGAGTTAGAAAGTAAGATGAGGAGATTCACAACAGGAACCTAAGACAAGGCCAGGCCGGAGGTCCAGAGAAGAAGGGATAGTAAAAAGGATGCTGTTAAGGAGAAATGGGCAACCTCTGACAGTAAGACTTAGGTACCAGATATTTTTAAGACCTAGATCTATTGGGAACATGAAGGAATGGGGTCTAAGGACAGAGGCCCACAATTCCAGGGACCTGGGAGTGAGTGCCAAAAAATGTTTCAATACAGAAATTTTGCCAAGGGACATTGAAATCAATACCTACTCCTTCAGTGGTACTTCCTCCTGACTGAGGAATATTATCTTGGTTTCTAATGACAAACTAAGTCTGAGAACAAACAAAAATGTATTAAAGAAGTGGCTGACATTAAAAAATAGCTTCTTCGTTAATATTCAGGATTTAATTAGCCATAGAACAGTGAAAATGGAACTTAAGTTTTCTACTTTAAAAGAAGCAGTCAAATATTTCAAATTCTAAGGAAATTGAAATACAAATTTAACTCATGAAATCACGCAGTGAGAACATTATTGTAATATCCTGAACTAGGTTACAACTAAAATTTAAAATAAAACATATGGCATTGATTTATTTGTGGCAAAATATTATTTCTTTTGTTTGAAAAGAAAATATTCTGGGAATATTCTGAATACCAAGTAGAATAGCTCTGCTACAGAAATGCTTTAATGAATTAAAACTTAATTATTGCATTTTCAAAAAAATACAGTTACAGCATCCCTACTCTTTGAAGCTTTAGGCACTTCACCACCTTTAGAATTAAGAGTTAATTAGAAATCTAAAATTAAAATTGCTGCATTCATGGAGGTTTCATTATTTTTCAAAGGAGAATTCTTGGATCTTTTATCAATACTATTGCGTTTGAATAACACGATCAGCACAAACTACTTTTACTCTGAGATATTTTCAAACTAACTAATGCCCTTAATTTGTCTTGGAGTTTTAACCATTTGATGACAAAATATGAAAAAATTACATTTAGAAATATATATAAAGATGGGGCGCCTGGGTGGCTAAGGTCATGATCTCACGATTGGTGGGTCCGAGCCCTGTGTCAGGCTCTGTGCTGACAGCTCAGAGCCTGGAGCCTGCTTTGGATTCTGTGTCTCCCTCTCTCTCTCTGCCCCTCCCCTGCTCATGCTCTGTCTCTGTCAGTCTCTCAAAAATAAATAAATGGTAAAAAAAATAAATAAATAAAAATATTTAGATATATAAAGAAAGAAAGGGAAGGGGGAGGCAGGAAGAAAGAATAAAACACAATCAAGTTATTTGGATAATTTTAAACCACTGAGGGTGGGATGGTGGTGGTGGTGAGGGGAGACAAAAGCCAGGTAAATAACTTACCAGAAAGAAAAACTCCAAGATATGAGACACAGTGAACAGCAAGGGTGAAAAAGGCAAGGCATTTTCCTGGAAACAGTTTGCATGAAAGTGCAAATGTTAAACTGTAAGCTTCTCAAGCACATCCCACCATTTGTGTCTTAAAACACCAACTGCCAAATTTTCTCAGAAGAAACTAGACCAAGAGGAAAAAAAAATCCGTAGAGATTAAAACTGGAGGGTGAGCCACAAGAGACCAGAGTTCTATTTAATCACTCTACAATAAAGTCTGGAATCCAACAGCCAACCCCTTCATCTAGAACTCCTCATCAGCTCTTCATGCTTCACTCTTCAGTGTGAGTTGACATCCCAAGATCACCAGCAACAATAGCTCACAAAGACCCAAGAATACATTTAAGGCAAGCAGGAAGATTGGCGCAGAATTGAGGAAGTACCCAAGATGTGTAGTCGGCAAATAGCGTTAAGTCAATTTGCCTTGCACCAGTACAAAGGTACAGTCCACGCAAGTTGGTTAATAAAATAATAAAATAGATGTGTTTACCTGTGTTGAGAGTGTAGGCACAACTCTGTCACAGAGTTTGGAGAAGAAATACTTGGACAGAAACTAAGTAAGTAAATAATTAAGGAAAAATGAGGTAACTTTGTAACTCTGGAAGAGAAAAAGAGTTTGTCAAAAAAAGAAAAAAAAAGGAAAAGAAAAGGAAACACAATCATAGTTTATTTTACTATGTGGCCCTGCTCTGAACCACATCTACAAAATTACAAGAGACTAAAGATAATTAATTGGGCCAAATTAGATTATGGAACTATATATTAACTCCTAAGGAGTGAGGGGAGGGTTTGAAAATTTGACAGTGCTGGGGGAGTGAGAGCCAGATCTTTTTTTTTTTTTTTTTTTTTTTCCACAGCCAGTATCTTAAATCTTCCAAATTCAATAGAGATCACCTAAACTAAAAAAAAAAAAAAAAAAAAAAAAAAAAGCAAGGACACCTGGGTGGCTCAGTTGGTTAAGCATCCAACTTCAGATCCAGTCATGGTCTCAGTTCAAGGGTTCAAGGCAGTAACAGCCTCTGTGCTGACAGCTCAGCCTGGAGCCTGCTTCAGATTCTGTATCTCCCTCTCTTTGCCCCTCCCCCGACTTGTGCTCTGTCTTTCTCTCAAAAATAAATAAACATTAAAAATAAATAAATAAAAAGGGGTGCCTGGCTGACCTAGTCAGTGGAGCATGGAACTCTTGATCCCAGGGTTGTGAGCCTGAGCCCCACTCTGGGCATAGAGTTCATTTCAAAAAAGAAAAAATAAGTTCAAGGAAATAACTCAAAAGAATGGAGGTAAATTCAAGAAGAAACACCTTCAAGAGTGGGAAGTTATCTTCTCAGGGAATTGAAGATCTGGTGGATTCAGATGCAGGTCAGGGAGAGGTGGCTGCTGGTTTGCATTTTAAGACTTTGAGCTTCATTTGACTCTGTAAACGTGTGTGGGTGTGTGTGTGTGTGTATACTTTGATTTTTAAAGAGTGGTGAGTATGGACTTCCAGCATCTGGTTTGGCATGTAGGGAGCTTGAAAGTCATCCTTCTGTCCTAACAAGAACGAAAAATCCTAAAAACCTGAAAAATCAAAACTCTTTTTACATCTGTCAGAGAAGTAAGATCACAAGGCAAAACACTGTCCCCAAATTGGAGAGACAGGTAGGCAATGAATATAGAGACCACAAGTAACTGGGGCGGAAACCCATGAACTGAAGCCTCTGCAGGAACTAGAATGAGTTTAGGAACACCTACACTGTAACCAAAAAATTGCTGGAGGCTCAGTGTGGACAAGTCAGAGAGTGAAAAACTCCAGCGTGGGAACCAGTCTTAAGGGGAGGGGAGCCCACTCTTTTTTATTTTTACTTCCAGGAGCTCCAGCGGTTTCTCACAGGGAAGATCAAAGAAAATTCTCCTAGTGCTGTCAGCAGGGGGAGGTAATCATTTTGAAATATGCCAGAACATTCTGTTCTTCTTAATAATACCTATCCCCAGGAGAATCTAGTTAACCGGAGTCTGACCCATTAGAGTTTTATCAAAGCCTGACCAACATGAGGGAAGGAACATACCAACTCTAGCCCACTCTAGCCATCTTGTCCCACCTAAGGGTGGGGAGAGCAGGGAGAGGTCTGAGAATCATGTGTCAAGTTCACAGTCCCTAAGACAGACTCCCTAAAAGACAGAGACCTAGTTTTAGGACAATAAGAACGTTTCCCTCCCCTGCACAACCTTAGCACCATACCATTAAAGGTCTATTTACAGGAGTTCCTTTTACCTAATATATCATATCTGACATTCAACAAAAATCACAAGGCATATTAAAAGGCAAATAGTAATGAGTGGATTATTTTGATCAAAATAGCTGTACACAGTATTTTGTAGACACAGTTTAACAGTTCACAACATCTATGTAATCCACTTATGAGAAAATAAAGTGAAACAATACATCTGATCAATATGGTATCTGTTGAATCATAAAAAAAAGGATGAAAGCCATTTAATCAGAAATATAAAAGGAAATTAATTATGATAGCAAATTACCACATCATTTTGACTTGTTCATGATATTTGACCCAATACCAGATAAATGTTTGTCTTTTTCCAATATTCTATAATAGTTACACAAAATAAGGAAATAAAAAAGAGCAATTTCATCTTCTTTAAAATCTTTAATCAAAGATATTTAAAAAAATATTAGTTTTCTTCCCACAGTCCCACAAGGAATAAGCATCCAGCATGTAGGAACAATTTTACCTTCATAAAAAAATAAGATTTAAAAATTGTTTATTAAATAAGGTCTTTATCAGAACTCTATTTAATTATTGGAATTGAAATCAGAACATAGCAATGGTAAAACTTTGGCATATGGCCTACCAGTAAGAATTAATCAATATTTTCTCCCCAGACATTTTGACTCACAAGATTTAAAATCACTCAGGCCTTGCCCAACTTCAGATGTGTGAGCATTAAAGCAATATGAATTATTCACAGCTCCAGAACTCAGGTTCTCCCTAACTTTTCCTTTTTCCTTCTTTCAGACATTGTGTCTTGCAAATGTGGGATTTATTACATAGAAGATTGTCAAGCTACCTCATGTTCTTTTAGGAATGTAATGAGTGTCTTATTTTTCTCTTTTTGAAACAAGTGGGAACCCTGAACACCATCTTCACAGGGCATGTTACTCCTTATAAATATAACTTCCGGGGCGCCTGGGTGGCGCAGTCGGTTAGGCGTCCGACTTCAGCCAGGTCACGATCTCGCGGTCCGTGAGTTCGAGCCCCGCGTCAGGCTCTGGGCTGATGGCTCAGAGCCTGGAGCCTGTTTCCGTTTCTGTGTCTCCCTCTCTCTCTGCCCCTCCCCCGTTCATGCTCTGTCTCTCTCTGTCCCAAAAATAAATAAACGTTGAAAAAAAAAATTAAAAAAAAAATAAAAAATAAAAAAATAAATATAACTTCCAGTCAGATGTTTCTTTTACAGTGACCAGTAAGAACCCATCATAAATATCACCCATTAAATCTAAGGCTCCAGCTATACTTTACACAGGAATGGAATTTCTGCATTCATTTGAACCCTTAGCCGTGTACTTGGATCTTAATCAATATTGAATGGCCTAATTTCCCATGATTTTTTTTTGAAAAAAATAGTTATTTATTTTTGGGGGGTGGGGTGGGGAGAGAACCTCAAATAGGCTCCGTACTGTTAACATGGAGCCTAATGTAGGACTTGAACTCATGAACTGTGAGATCATGACCTGAGTCAAAACCCAGAGTAGGACACTTAGCTGACTGAGCCCCCCAGGTTCCCCTCCCACAAATTTAAGACAGAGTGATATGTTTTAGATTGAGCAATGTACATATATTTGTTTATTCATTGGTGAAAAATACCACTTGAAAAATAGCTTTCTTATCAGCAGTTACAAGGAAATAGCTAACATTATTAAATTTACTGTGGGCTGGCATTGTAAGTGCTTTATATACATTGTTTGAGTTTCTCACAGGTATGCTCTTTCATTGTTACAAGTAACAGTGCCATTGGAAAAGTGAGGAAAATGTAACTTGCTTAGTGTTAGCCACCTAGTAAGAGTCAATTAGAATTCAAACACAGTCACTCTAACTCCAGAACCCAAGCTTTTAATCATTATACTGAAAGACCAGTTTGATGCAGGATATTTAGAAGATATAGATAATTAGAAAGAATGTAATTAAAATCACCAGTAAATCTGACACCAAAATACTACAGTTGTAACATGCTGGTGGTTTTTCTTCTTGTCTTTATTTATGCTTGTGTATATCTCTCAAAATCAGACCCACAGTAATGGAGTTTTAACATAGTTTCTCTCCGTTTCAAAAAATATAGTGAATATTTCCTATATCATTAAATGGTCTTTAAAAACTTATCTATCTATCTATCTATCTATCTACCTATCTATCTATCATCTATCTATCAGTCTGTCTATTTACTTATTTAAACACAGACAACGTCCAATGGAGATAGGGGCAGAGACACATGGGGAGAGAGAAAGAATCCCATGCGGGGCTCATTCCCACAAATCGTGAGATCATGACCTGAGCTGAAACCAAGAGTCAGACACTTACCTGACTGAACCACTGAGGTGTCCCGAAAACATAGTTTTAATGGCTACAAGTGAAAAACATTTTTCATTTAAATGATCCAAAACATTGTCAATATTGTTTATGTCGATTTGGCCAAAATGATCACTTTTTTTCCTTCATTTTTGTGTGCTTTTATTCCCTCCTTAGTAATAAAAATATATCAGTGGAGCGACACATTCTCTTTGAATTCCACATGAAGCAAGTCTGAAACAGGATAAGAATACTGAGATTTATTCTCGAACATCTGCAGCTGAAATCCTCAAGTTCTTAGCCTAAAGGAATGTCCCTTGTTCTGTCAAAATGAGCCTCAGGAGAGTGACTAGGGCACTTAACTGGGTGCTCTCTCAGTGGACAGTGGGGTTTTCCTTCAACTGCAGTTACATCTTTAAAATTCTTCCAGTTTTAAAAGTATAAAGGAACTCATTTGGTTAACTTTGTCCATATCCTCACTGGGAAAGTAGAACACTGGAGACCACTGTGGTTATAGGACCAGAGAAGAGATGTTTGCTTCTTTTAAGACAAAGGAATCTTGGTTGGCCTGCTTCTATCCAGAGGAGTGGAGAATAAAGTCTTGCTCCCAATCTAGCAGTTCTTTTTGCTGCTCACTCATTTCCTTGCTCAGTATTTCCCCGCCCCAGGGGCTACTTATATCTCTATGGGAATGGTGCAAAGAATACAATCAAAATCAAGCATTTATTTTGCTTTCCTATTTTTCTTCCACTGTGCAGAAAAGACGGTGCCTCCATATATGGAGTTAAATAAAAACAATCCATTAACGGATTACTGGAGGAAAGAAAGCTAAATTATACTCTCTGTATGTAGAATATTGTGGCAGTTTGTTAGGAACATCCATAGGGCATTCTGAAAATGCACATGATACACGCTGGAGGTGGGAAGATTTAAGAGCCAAACTGTGAGATGGGGAAAAGGCAATCAGCTGGATGTTCAAAAGTACACAACTGGGCAGCCTAATTTAATATATAGATTTAGTCAAAACCTACATCAGATCAGATTTTTGTGTACTGTGAAGTATGAGTAAACTTAAGTAAAAGCAATACATCTTCTCCATATGTGGCATATTTTTAGATATAATAAGTTAATTGTGCAGAAATGGAAAGACACTTGCTTTACGTTCTTAGAAACTATTATGGACTTAAGTGGATTGGTTTTCTGTTCCTCTGATCTTTCCGAAGTTGTTGTGCTTTACTAAACTCTTTCTGGGGGCAACAATTTGCTTTCTTTTCCCTCACTAAATACTTGTTCCAAATGCAGATGGCCTATCAAAGGGACCCACCTCCCTGGCTGTCTGTCACCATCAGACTGGATGAAGAATAGGTACTTGACCAGAGCCAAACAAACAATAGAAACCTTGCCTTGGCCACAGTGATTTGTGCAACTTGTGGGCACACAAACCACTATTGGCAAGTTGGTGTCCTTCTTTAGGATTTTCTAATTTGACCTGGAAGTAAAGGATCATTTCCTCTCTGGTGATATAAAACTTTAAGTATCGAGATGTTTGTAGTCTTACTTCTAGGTACTGAAATGCCAACTGGAAATAATGAGGTCAACATATAGAAAAAGTAGAAAGAGAAATGGAAAGGGTGGGAACTTCTGAAAAGCTAATAAGTATATTGTAAGTCATTTGAAATAATGTTTATGACTTTTGTGATGAAATAAAGCCCTGTCATGTATTAAAAACCAACATAAGAGGTGCAGAGCCTAGTTGTGTTTGACATTACGGTGTTCTCTTTTTTTTTGGTTGCAAGGAATTAAAGGGAAAAATAAAATCCTGTTATCCAGCTTTTATCAGCTTTGCTTTCCATTTAGCCACTTGTTTCAAAATTTACACTAGATGATTACATTTTTCACCCTATCAAGACCTTGCTTTTTTTACATTTCTGCTTGGTAAAATACTGAAAAGCACAGATTTTAAAGTAGGATATACACACCATAAAATGCCTTAGGTTTTTGTTTTTGTTTTTGTTTTGATATTTGAAGCACCAAAAACAAAAAAAAAATTATTTAAGATAATTAAAAATTATTGGGGCACCTGGGTGGCTCAGTGGGTTAAGCATCCAACTTTGGCTCAGGTCATCATCTCACAGTCCCTGGTTTTGAGCCCTGCGTTTGGCTCTGTGCTGACAGCTCAGAGACTGGAGCTTGCTTCAGATTCTGTCTCCCTCTTTCCCTGCCCCTCCCTGCTCATGCTCTGTATGTCTCTCTCTCAAAAATAAATAAACATTAAATATTTTTTTCAATAATTAAAAATTATTTAAAATTATTTCTTTTCATTGAAGGAAAAGAAAACTCAGAAAGGATTTAAAGCTAAGGGGATTCAAATTGTCTAATTCTCTTCTCTGAAAAAAGCTGG
Organism: Puma concolor; assembly: GCF_028749965.1. Taxonomy (NCBI): domain Eukaryota; kingdom Metazoa; phylum Chordata; class Mammalia; order Carnivora; family Felidae; genus Puma; species Puma concolor. The sequence continues at coordinate 69,755,806 of NC_141669.1, read as the reverse complement.
TGTTATTGATGTGTAGACAATTAGGATTCCTGTAATTTAAATTTCTACTGACATTTGTTTAGCAATGATTTGTTTAGCTAAACATTTGCTTAGCAAGTTTCAGATACTGTACTAGGTGTTTGAGTATTACATGTAACTAATAGAGGTTATTTTAGTAATAAGCTCTTGACACATGATCAAGAATATATTTTTGACAATTTCTGATTTGCTATTTTGATTAGCAATTTGCTGTGAGCTAAAACTTCTCTAAAAAACAAAACCTATTAATTGTTTTTAATAACCAAAAACTAAATAGTAGTTTTCAGTATAAATAATTTGCTTCCTTAATTTTCAGGTCCTTCTAAAGTAAACAAAGATATATAGTTATGCAAGTCTTCAATCTTGTCCACCATTTGCAAATTAGGAAATTATTATACCCACTTAACAATCTTGGTTCCAGCTTACTCCCTTTCTCCCTGCCATACTTGCTTTGTCTAACAAAATTCTTTTGTAGTGGTCCAGGGGGAAGTGGATCCCTTCTTATATTTGTAATTATTCGGTTATATGTTACATTCTTTTGCCAAGGGTCAGGATGTCTGTTATTCTATGCTATGTTTTGTTCCTGGATACATTTTTTATGCCTATTTAGAATAAGATTCTATTATTTAACTCATTTGTTTAAGGACTTTAAGATTGGACATAGGCAATCTTCCCAAAGTTCTGCTGAATCCCATCCTGATTATGTGGCCACACACTGTAAGATGCAAACTATATGACATTCTGGAAAAGGCAAACTAAACTATGGAACTAGGGAATTAAAACTAAGGGGATTAAAACAACAACAATATATCACTATACATTTATTTGAGTGATCAAATTCCTGTACATTGGCATCACCTAATGCTGGCAAGGACATGGAACAAAAGAAGCTCTCATTCATTACTGGTGGGAATGCAAAAAGCAAAACACAAAGTACAGCCACTTTGGAGGACACTATTTTCATTTAAAACTAAACATATTCTTACCATTTTATGCAGCAATTACAGTCCTTAATATTTATCCAAGTGAGGTGAAAACTTATGTCTACACAAAACCTGCGAACAGATACCGGCTTCATTTGTGATTGCCAAAACTTGGAAGCTACCAAGGTGTCCTTCAGTCGGTAAATGGATACGTAAACGATCTATATCCATGGCCTTTTGTAGCAACATGGATGGAACTGGAGAGTGTTATGCTAAGTGAAATAAGTCATACAGAGAAAGACAGATACCATATGTTTTCACTCTTATGTGGAACCTGAGAAACTTAACAGAAGACCATGGGGGAGGAGAAGGAAAAAAAAAAAAGTTAGGGAGGGAGCCAAACCATAAGAGACTCTTAAAAACTGAGAATAAACTGAGGGTTGATGGTGGGGTGGGAGGGAGGGGAAAGTAGGTGATGGGCATTGAGGAGGGCACCTGTTGGGGTGAGCACTGGGTGTTGTATGGAAACTAATTTGACAATAAATTTGATATTAAAAAATAATTAAAAAAAACCTATATCCAGCCAATGGGATATTATTCAGTGCTTAAAAGACATAAAGACATGAGTTGTTGGGGCCCCTGGGTGCCTCAGGCTGTTGCATGTCCAACTCTTGACTTTGGCTCGGGTCATGATCTCACCATTTGTGGGATTGAGCCCTTACTCAGGCTCTGTGCTGACAACACAGCATAGAGCCTGCTTGGGATTCTCTCTCCTTCTTCCTCTTCCCATCCCCCACTCATGCTCATGCTCTCACATGCTCTCTCTCTCTTCTGAAAAAGAATAATAAAATAAAAACTTAAAGAAATAAAAAAAAGGAAATGGATTATCAGACTATGAAAAAACATGGAGAAACTTTAAATGCATATTACTAAATGAAATAAGCTATGCAGAAAAGGCTACAATATTGTATGTTTCCAACTATATTACATTCTGGAAAAGACAAACCAGGAAGACAGTAAAAAGATCAAAGTTGCCAGAGGTTAGGAGAAAGTGAAGATGAATAGACTGAGCACAGAAGTTTTTTTAGGTCAGTGAAACTATTCTTTATGATGCTATAAGTGTGGATACATATCATTATACATTTGCCCAAACCCGTATGTAAAAGAGTCATCCCTAATATAAACTGTTGACTTTGGTGATTATGATAAGTGGATGTAGGTTTATTGATTGGACCGAATATATCCCTCTCTTGGGGATGTTGATAATGGGGTAGGCTATGTATGTGTGGCAGCAGATAATATATGGGAAATGTCTGTACCTTTGGCTTAATTTTGTTGTGAACCCAAAACTTCTCTAAAAAATAAAGTCTTTAAAAAACAGAATGGAAGCTGGTGTCATGGGCAGTAAATGAAGATGAGGGTGGTGTCACATGACACTAGAGAGACAGTAGTTGATCAGATTATATAGGCCTCTTACATCATGTTAAGAATTTTCATCTTTATCTTTGGCATAATGTGAAAACATTAAGAGATTTTAAGCAAAGAGGAAAATAAAATGAACAGCATCACATCTGGATAAAATCAGTCTTACTACAGTATGGAGAACCAGTAACAGGATAGCACAGTGGTTATGAGGGAATATTTTGTAAACTGTTTTAATAGTCCAGATGATAAAGAATAGTATCTTGAACTAGGGCATAGACAGTGAAAATACAGCGAAGTGGATGAAAACTAGAGATTTAAGAGGTTAAAAAGAAACATAATAAATTAAATACAGAGTATAAAAGAAACAGGGGTAGCAGAGATGACTGCAATTTTTAATCCACAGAATTGGATGGATAGGGTTCTATTTATTGAGATAGGAGACGATGCAAAGATCTAGGGAGAATAGTAATGAGTTTAAATTGACATGATGATTTTGTGGATCATTTTTGATTAGTTAAGTGGGTATGAACCATAGAGGGAATATCTTTGCTGAGGATATATATCTGAAAGTCAGAAGCATATAATGAATTAATTTCATGGTTAGAGATTAGGGTGGGAAGATTGGCAATATATATGATATATGCCATATATGACAATATGTTATAGTAAAGAAAATACAAGAGTTCTAAATTTGCCACTATGTCAATAGCTAATAGCCAGGTAAAGGTGGATGAGCCTACAAATTAGAATGAAAATAGTGATCTTTCCACAAGAAGAAATCAGAAAGTGAATCTAAAGGAAGAGAGAGTATCAAGAAGAAAAATGTGATCATTAGTATTAAAATCTCCTAAGAATTAAGACAAGAACTGCTCCCCCCCCCCAAACCCTTACATTTAATGACATAAAAATCATTAGTGATGCTAGTAAGATTTATGTCAACAAAGTTATGGAAGCAGAAGCCAAAGTGGAGTGGAGGTGAGGATTCAATACACATTGCCAACCTCTAAGAAATTTGACTATAAATGGGGATGAGGGAGTTAAGGTCAAAGAGATAGGAGGCTGTAGCTTCTGAGGAAGTATTGAGATGTATAAAAATGTGTGTATTTAGGTCAGGATGATTGAGCATGTCTTAATACCAATGAGGGAATTCTGGTGAGTATACAGGAGAGCAGTAGTCTGGAAGTGGCATTAGGAATCATAACTATGAATTATGTTCATACATACTCTAAGAGTAGCATGTTTGTACATTTTGGCTCCTATTATACTTATAACTACAGTGTATAATAGGCAGTGGGAAAAAGTAATGTATCTATTTATTCACATAAGAAAATGGAGGCTCAAGTTATTAGACTTTGTTACTGGCAAAACTTTAGGTCATTAGACTTTCAGCTTAATGCTTTTTAAAGGTCTGGGGTGAAGTTGGAACAGAGGACTGAATGAAAATATTACCATGGAAGGAAAGGAAACCTTCAGATGGGACATATTTTTTTTCCTTGGCTGTAAAAAGGAGAAATGAGGGTGGTGCCTGGGTGGCTCAGTCGGTTGAGACCAACTTCAGCTCAGGTCATGATCTCCCAGTCCCTGAGTTGGAGCCCTGTGTTGGGCTCTGTGCTGACAGCTCAGAGCCTGGAGCTTGCTTCAGATTCTGTGTCTCCCCCTCTCTCTGCCCCTCCTCCACTCACAGTCTGTCTCTCAAAAATGAATAAATGTTAAACAAAATTTTAAAGGAGAAATGAGGAAAATCAGAAAACATATTTAGTATATAAGAAGTCCATTTTGGCATATCAGCCTACTATGATGCCTTTTAAGAAGGGTTCCCTATGAAATCATTCTGAAGCTTTAGGAGTAATACCTGTTGTTTTCCTAGGGCTTCGATTCCTGAAATCTTCTCCCCTGCAGCAAAGCCAACTATTCCTGATCTATTACTTTCTACACCTAGTGTATAACATGCAAATCATCAAGTACAGTTTGCCACAGTTGGCCTTAGCTAACTGGTTCCAATACAATATTTGCATATTATATTCTTTAATGATCTAATTAATAATATATCGAACCTACTCATTTGCGAGACTCATGGTACCATTTCAACTTTCTAGGTCCTCACAATACAATTTTATTAATAATTCACAATACTGTGCTAAATAATGAAAGCTTCTGCCAAAGTGTCTGTCATGTTATCCAGCCCAAACCTTTCCTGAGCCTTGGCCTTGTTTGTTGTACACAAATGCTATTGGCAGAACTCCACAGGAAAACATGTTCCTGCCAATCAAACCCCAGGAGGTGAGGGCAGCCTGCTGATGGATCCACACTGCAGATTCAATTCTGCAAAACATAAAACTCCATGTTAAATATTTCTCAAGCAAAACATGGTGGCCCAAATGAAATGTAAATGAAAATGAATAAACTCATAGTAATGAGTGTTTACAAGGAGAGATTAAAGAGTATGAAGAATATTTTTCCAGAAGGGCAGTTTCTTAAAGCACTGGTTTTCTACCCTGGCTATAGATCATTATCACCTGGGGAGCATTTTTAAATTCCCAAGTCCCGATGTCATCAGTAGAGATTCTGATTTAATGTATCTGAGGGATGGCCTAACTGGACATCTGAATTTTTTCCTTTCTTTTCCTTTCATCTAATGTGATTCAAATATGATTGAAATCACTACTTTATAGTCAACCTTCCAGCAGTATGAATTAAAAAAGGGCAAACAAAAATGGGTGGGTTTGTTACTTCCTAAACCTAACCTAAGTCAAGCAGTTGACCTGAATATTTATCTAGATAAGTGAGGGCAAGCTAAAATTGCTAATTAGGAAGAAAGGGTTAGGCCCCTGACTGGTTCAGATTGGTTTCTTTTATTGATTGAATTCAAAGTCCTCACCTTATGAAGTTATAGCAGAGTGTGTACAGCAGAGTGTTGAACTTTTGATGAGAAAGTGATTGTGTTTCTTCTAGATAAACTTCACTTTCACATGCTTCCAGGGCTTACAGATGAAATTCTTAAAGTCAGAGTTTTTATGAACAAGAACACTATAATTTTTACTTTCCATTCTAGAATGGATAAACTTCAGATTCTTGAAAATAGTCTCACACCCTTTCTCCAAATTTCAAGTACTCATAACTAAATAATATTTCCAAACTACCCTGAGGAATCAAGCATTAAGATTTTCCCTGCTGTGGACTGCCATGGGTGGAGATGTGCATTCTCTTGTCTGTCATCTCCTAATTTCTAATAGTGACACGCACATTCCTTTAGATTTTCAAAATAGAAAACTCATGTTTAATTATGCCATCCTCTTTTACTCCCCCAGGTAATCTACTACCAAATCCCATTGTATCTTCCTGAGATTGATCTCTTGGATTCTCCACTTGTTTCCCATTACCAAGACCATATCCAGAATCTTCTTACTTTGTAGGACATACTACATTCATCCTGCATAGGATAAGAATCAACATTTTAAAATGCAAATGTCGCCATTCTGTCTTTTTCAAGAATATATTACTGTTCTATAGCATGGATAAAACATTCCCCAGTAAGCCCCAGTGAGCTCTTTTTTACCATGTAGAGAAAGGTAAAGTGTCTCTATTTCTTCCATTCACATTTACTCTCTTTGCTTAAAAATTACCTAGAGGAAAATGAATTCATTTAACCATTTGAAGCCAGAAGTCCCTGTGTTATACCCAATTCTATAATATTACAATGTGCATGGTAGGGAGGACACAGATGTTGGAGTGAAATATATATATCTTGGCTCAAATGTTAGCTTTGTCACTTACTGTGTGAGCATGAACAAGTTTCTAAGTCACTGTAATATTCAGTTTGTCCTTTTTCTTTATTTTTATTTTTATTAGATGGGGGGGGATGGAGAGAGAGAGAGAGAGAGAGAGAGAGAGAGAGAGAGAGAGAGAGAGAATCCCAAGCAGTCTCCATGCCCAACATGGGGTTTGATCCCACAACCCTGGGATTACGACCTGAGCTGAAATCAGTAGTCAGATGCTCAGTCAACTGAGCCAACAATATACCCCCAGTTTATTCTTTTCAAAATGGGGCCTAATAAAAATCAACTTGTTGAATGGTGGTAAGAGTTCTGTGGGTATATATTTTTTTTCTTTATGTATCTGCTAAACCTTAATGCCTTGAATATAGTAGGTCCTCATTGATAGAAACTTTTATTTGTTTGTTTGTTTTCTTTTTGTTTGTTGTTGTTTGTTAACATGTTTTAATAAAACATTCCCTTGGAAGAAGTTGACAGTTCTTCTTCAGAGGGGTTAATTTCCTTTTGAAAGATTCAGGAGCTGATGGCTGAGGTGTTATTTCTTCTTGTTTGCAGCATAAGTTTGAACCAAAGAGAACATCAAAGCCTAGCCTGTCTTTGTTTAGTGTCATAAGTTAGAGATTCAAAGGATCTTTGCCTTTTAGCTTCGAAGTGAAAGGGGTTGATTTATGGTGTCTACAAAGGTAAGAACAAAATTTGCTAATTAGAAATTGAAAAACTTAGTCAATCAACAGGGCTTTGTTTTTAGGTTTTGATCACTGAAAAAGGAGGAGTTTTGCATTTGCTTAGACACATACAAAAGGCAATTTGTTAAAATTGCAAAAGAGCAGCGAATGCTGTCTGCTGTTCTACTTTCTCTGCATAGACTGCCAGAAGTAAGAGGAGATTTTTAGTAGCTCACCAGTAACAGCATTTTTGGTACAACAGGGAAACCAGAAAAGGCAAACTTATTTAGGCTTAAAAATTATTCTTGTTCATCCTCCTAATCAAATACCATTTGGGATGCATCTTTGGTTCTCAGTAAGAGAAAACTTGTACTTGGGACAGGATTTGTCTGGAATTGGAAGGGAACCATTATTACCATTGAGACCCTTCTCATTTTCTGTAGGTGCATTTTCTCTATGTAAGAAATCAGGGAAGTTTGTACTGGGGACAGGCAAGGAGAAGAGAAAGGGCAAGGAACAGAATGTGCACATAAAGTCCTGCTGTAAGTTAGGGCCCAGGAAAACCACATTTGAGTTGATCATTGTATTTCATTCACCCAAATATGGGAAAATCCTTGTGGTTTTTTTTGTCATTTAAATTGATTTGGTTAATAGATGACTTAACAATTATTGAAATGGAAATGTGAGGGGCGCCTGGGTGGCGCAGTCGGTTAAGCGTCCGACTTCAGCCAGGTCACGATCTCGCGGTCCGTGAGTTCGAGCCCCGCGTCGGGCTCTGGGCTGATGGCTCGGAGCCTGGAGCCTGTTTCCGATTCTGTGTCTCCCTCTCTCTCTGCCCCTCCCCCGTTCATGCTCTGTCTCTCTCTGTCCCAAAAATAAATAAACGTTGAAAAAAAAATTAAAAAAAAAAAAAAGAAATGGAAATGTGAGTAGAAAGAAGTACACCCTCTTCTCGGGAACTGTGTGCAGGAGTTTGAACCTGAGAGAGAGTGTCCCCTGATGTCCCAGGGGGAAAAAAGAGGTGATTTTTGCAGCAAGAAGGATGAGGCTTCTTTCCAGTTGGCACAGCGAAATTCTTTCAACTCAAATGTGATTTCAAAGAGGAATAACAACAATATCAAAACATTACCTACAGTTCATCTCCTCTTTCTCATGAAATGCTTATTCTTTAATCCTGGATTAACTTCCATATTCACCACAAAACTTTACATTCCCACTTGCAAACACAGGATTCCCTTCCTTTATTTATTTTATAATCTTCCTTTGTGGAGAGAGGCTTTTTTAAACTCTGGTGTCAGTATTACCGAGGACAAACTTTCAGAAAGGCAATTTGGAAATGTGTATGAAGAAACTTAAAGGCACGTACCAGGAATTTGTATTGAGAAAATGAAATGTGTTCGAAGATGTAAGCGCAAGGATATTATTTTAAATGTTAATTACACATTAAGAAAAAAGAAAATATCCTAATGTTCTATTACATTGGAGTGGTTAAATAAGTTTTGGAAAATCAGAAAATGGATACCATGCAACTCTTCATATGATAATACATATTTATCTATCATTTGTCTATATAGAAATGAATTTTAAGTATAAACATAACTTGCATTTATAAAACAGTACATTTAATTGCATAATAAAACAGTATATGTTAGATGATCCCGATGGAGTTTTGGGGTGATTGTGGGGTTCAGAGCTTATGGCCAAGAAAGAATTCTTGAAGACACCTTTGTGCAAAAAGGTGATTTTATTAAAGCACAGGGACAGGACCCATGGGCAGAAAGAGCTGCACTGGGGTTGTGAAGAATGACTGGTTATATACGATGGACTTGGGCTAGATGAAGTCGAAAGGGAAGTTTCCAAAAAGACTTTCATATGGTAAAGACTCACAGATTACTGGAGGCCTATCTATTGTCAAGCTAAGGTTGTTTTTCCCTCTAGCAAAGCATTAACATTAAGACAGTAGGGAATTCCTGGACTTTAGACTATTGATGGGATTGCCTTTTTCTGGAAAACTGGGGGAGAGTCTTATCAGTTTAAAATTCGGTTTTTGTCCTTTCCTATTTTGGGGTAGCTGAAAGTGTCCAAGGAATATCATACATGTCCCACCTGGTAAGGTGGGGATGCTAGCTTGTACTTTGCCCTCATTCTGCCTTATGCTCCCTCATCAATCCCATTTTGTTATGTATATACATATATTTTAATATGTATATGTGTGTGTGTATGTATATGTAATATGTACATATATGTGTGTGTAATTATACAAACTGCAAAGATGAATGAACCAAATGTGTTAGCAGGGCTTGCATCTTCATATATGGAGTTTGAGGAAGTTCAATTATTTTTTCCCTAAAATTTTGTATTACTCCACATTTAATATATTCTACCAGACAATGAGAAAAAGAAAGCATTTTTTTTAGAGTTAGCTACTTTTTCTAACTTGTATTTGTGTTCTTTTTAACTATAAGTTCCATAATGGTGAGGATTTTATGTCTTCATAAAAGTCCCTTGATCCCCACAATTGTTAGTGATAGCATCACACACCCACACAGTCATTTGAAGGTGGTTTGGGGATGTTTCTAGAAAGAATATTGATTCCCAGGTCATCTCTCCATCTCTTATCCGAAATCCTAAGAGAAGTAACTCTAGGATCACTGAAGAGTTTCAAACTAAACTACACAGGGGTAACATGAGTAAGTTCCTTAAATGTGAGATTCCCATTTGGTGTTGGGTGTTCTGGGGGCTGTCTCCTTGACTGTCCTGAATTTCATCTGTAACGTATTCTAAAGATCACTCTCCCTGTCATTAGTCTCTTAACTCAAGCATATAAATGCCACTCAGGAATCAGAGCCACTAGCTAGTCTGCATGCGTTTTACAGTGTGGAGAGCAGAGGTGAGGACCCCGGCAGGATGAGCCTGCTAATGAAGCATGGCTTTTAACCCCTGATGAGAGGCTGTGCAAACCACATCCAGCAGTGCATGACCTGCCTGGAGAAGAGAATGGGCAGCTTCCTGAATATCTTAACAGCAAGCTTGTTCAAAACAGGTCTTAAATGGACCTTCGGTAGCAATATGGTATAAACCAAATGTAACACAAAAAAATAAATATCTTTTGAAAGAAAAAAAAAGGCCCTTTTCCAATTAGTTATTTTTGTTGAGTAAAAGACAGCATCTATCCTCCCTGTCACATGGTGCTACTGCATGAGAAGAGCTGAAGGTACACCATAACTTCCAGTGAATTCATGTCCTGGATGTACGTTTGTTTGTTTGTAGAGGCTCATATCGGCCAGCATAACAGTTGTATACTTTCCAAACTGATTTGGAGACTGACATCATTTAGAGTCTGAAGGCCTCATAAAACAAATATTCACTGAACATCTACTTGAGGCAGTGTGCCCTGCCAGAGGAGATGGGAAAGAATGACAGGGTTTTAACCTCACTGAGTCTCTGGAAAAGGTAAGGGAATAACCTATTATTAATAGAAGCAAAACTTACACAATAGCTTCTGGAAATCTGTCAAGCATAAGGATTGCCAGATTTATCAGATAAAAATACAGGATACTCAGTTAAGTTTGAATTCCAGATAGACAATGAATATCTTCTTATGTAAAGTATATTCCAAATGTTTTATGGAATATACTTACATTAAAAATTATTTGTTATTAATCTGGAATTTAAATTGAAATGTATTTAAATAAATAAATTGACTATTCGGTGTTTTATCTGGCAATTCTGTCAAGGTATGATTTTCAAGCCATTGCTGAGTACCAATTAGGAGTAAAAGGATATAGAATAGTGAGTGATAAGAGAAAGAAGATAGAGAAAAAATGGAAGATCTATTCACATAATAAAGAGATTAATTTAACCAATGAAAATGGTTAAGAAAATTGGTATCTGGGTAAATGTGAATCTAATCCTGTATTAAAATCTTGGCTTGGCATCTCTACATGATGTGGCAATCAGAATTTTGCTGTGAAAGGTACTGAACACATTTGTGTATGCTGGGGAAGAATCCAGTATGTATTGGCCAGACCTAGGTTCTGAATAGGAGTGCTTGGCACCTAGGTAACTTTGTAGCTGGCCCAATTTGTCACCCTGTAACTTCAGCTTGCCTAATTTAGTAAAACTGCTGCTTTTTAAGTGAATGCTATAACTTTACGAATCAAAAAATTAAAAAAAGGATGTAAATAGTATAGAGATGAAGTAATCACAATGTTTAACATTAACATTGTTTGATAATCTATTTGCATTATTTACTGATATTTTTTTAAGTATTATTATTCTTGAAATTGTTTTCAAGCTTTTGATTTTAATTTGGAGGTGTAAGAGAATTTGATCTTTTTGGTTAACTGTATTTAACAGTATACGAGAAACTGTTATATTACCTTGTTTAGTTTTAGTTGTTAGATTCACTACAGTTGCTTAAGACCTAGGATGAACTTGATTGTTAGATTATTATGGTTGCCCGGTCAATCGGTAGAAATGCTTTTTAGAAACCTAATGTATTAAATCTAAAATGTGGTTTTAGTATATTCATGAGAGTATAACTACATTTATAAATGAGACTAGTTTTTAAGGAATTGTAATCTGTTAAACTTGAGAAATCAAACATTTCTCAAAATGAAAAAGTGAAAGGTATATGTCTTCTTTTAATACTAAATTGACTATCTCTGTGAATGGAACAAAAGTTTGAATAAGTTAAATTTAGAGCTTAAAAAATTAAATCATTTAGGTTATAATTTTAAAAAGCTGAATTTAATATAAACTTAAGCAATTTTAATAGTCCTGTTTGTGTACATACAATGGATGTTAGAGACCCAAATGACAATAAACAGATGTCTAAGAAATTGTTTATACTCCCAGAAGTGTTAAGACTCAAAACAATTCTACAACATTTTGAAAATAAATTTGCTCAGGGGCACCTGGGTGACTCCATCTGTTCAGCATCAGACTTTGGCTCAGGTCATGATCTCATAGTTTGTGGGTTCAAGCCTGTTAAGCTCTGCACTAAGAGTGTGGAGCCTGCTTGTGACTCTCTCTCTCCCTCTCTGCCCCTCCCTGACTTGCGCTTTCCCTCTCAAAATAAATGAACAAAAACTTGAAACAAAGAGAGAGAAAATGAATCTGTGCAGCAATAAAGGGTAACTCTCAACCCCATTATTAAGATCTTCTGCTTTTTGATGTTCTGAAGAACTAAGATGGGATAAATTAGACTTAATAGTAATACAAACTTGTAAATACAACTACTTCCAAGGGATTGTAACTCAATTTTCCCCAAATAATCTTTTGGATGTGCCTGTTTCAGTGATATACCAAGAACAATATTATAAGTTACGTAAGTAGTGAAAAAGCATCAGCTTAGCCCAATGGAGAGAAAAATATGTGGCTTCTGCCAATGTTCTAACCAACGCCTCAGTTGCTTCGTTGATATAGTTAGATGGCTAGATTTGATCTATCATTTCTTCACCAAGATTTATTGGGAAGCTGTTTAAAACTACAGATGCCAAGACCTCATCCCCACTATTTCAATAACAGTTAGAGGGGAGAGGCAGGAATGTGAATTCTTGAATTCCCAGAAGTCTTGCCAGTTAATTCTGATGATTAGCCAGCCAGATATGAGGAAAAGTGGCCTCAAAAAGGCCTTTGCTGCTCTAAAATTCCAAGATGACCATTGTAAAAACCTAACATAGCCCTTAAAAAAAAATCATAACCATCAATAAAAGAAGCTGGAGAGATAGTTTCAGTGTCTTTCATAATGTCCATTTAAGAACATGCCTATTGAAAGGCATATTTTATTAATAGACAGGTATGTTTGCCATGACACTGCATAGAGGATCCTCTGGTTTCATACTGTGGTTAAGTCATTATAGATATTTATCTTGTGACTCGGAAGTATTTAAGAGAAAGACCTTGGGGTCTTTAATGAATGACATTAAACTCTTTTGACCCTTTCTCCTTTACTATTTCCAGATAATTTGGAAAGCATTTGGAAATTTAATATTCATTGCATGTGTACAGCAGGTTTGCCTCTATTTAGGTAAAGGCAAAAAATGCACATGCAGAAATTAACTCTCTAATCTGTTTTTTATCAAAACATGAGGAAGAAAGAAGTGGAATGAAAGCTACCACCACACAAAGGGGTCCAGAGCAGAGGAAAACACATATTTCATAACAGGACAGATTCTCACAATAAACATCATGCACTGTTTCCTAAGGTTTAAGTAAACATTGTATGGGAGCAGGTAGAAGCAGTAGAGCCTTGCCAGTTTGGAATCTAGTATCTTGGTATTAATATTTTAGAAACATGATTTTTTTTCTCAGTGTCAAATTGGCAGCAACAACCTCATTTGAGTTCTTTTCATTGGAGCATGGATCTCTGCTTTGGGACAGCTGAGCTAATTTCTCTTCAAATTGAATACAAGTCTGCCCACACTAGAAAATAATGAAGAATCTTCCATTTCTCATTCTACCATCACTAAGAGCCTAGAAGACTTGTCCTCTGAAAACAACTAAAAATATTAGAGTAGATGTTACACACAGACACACACTGATAACTTAACATGTAGAAGAATGTAATGTATATCTCAGAGGCTTAAAAGTAAGTCAGAGGAGAAACCTAAAGCAGAAATGGATTTTCATGTGGAGGATGTTTTTGCATTTGCCAAATCTGGGGAACTTGAACTTGGGTTTTTCATTTCCTCTTAGGCTATCCAAAGTGGGTGCATCAGTAGAAATGGCCTAGAGCATGAACTGCAGTGAAACCCATACTTGCCTAAAAATGAGGAAATCCCTGCATTGGTACTCAGTGGAGGGAAGAAAGGTATGTCCCCTGAAAAATTATAACTATAATCTGACATTCAAAGGTACTGCAGCATTTTTGCGTATTACCTGGATGGCCTGAGTGGCCTCAAGTAGGGAGTTTGGCTTGTGATGGTCTCTGATGACTGGTCTCCATGGCAGAAGCTGACATGCTCACCTTCAATGCAGACTTCAAGTAATTCCCACAAAGTTTTTTTTTTTTTTTTAAATGTTTATTTATTTTTTGAGAGAGAGACAAAGAGAGAGAGAGAGAGAGAGAGGGATTATGAGTGTGGGAGGGGCAGAGAGAGAGAGAGAGAAAATCCCAAGCAGGCTCTGCACTATCAGCACAGAGCCGGATGCGGGATTTGAACTCAGGAATCAGGAAATCATGACCTGAGCTGAAATCAAGAGTCAGATGCTTAACCAATTTACCTACCCAGGTGCCCCTCCTACAAAGTTTTAAAAACCATGATACTATAGTAAAAATCACAGAACACAAAGAAATCACCATGAGTGAAAGATGCCACAAATAGCAGTATCAGACCCATGGACACTATCTATACACACTGGAATAATTAGACAAAGATTATAAAATTTACGTGTTCAATATGACTCACAAAATACTAGAGGGGATTGAAAATAGAAGTCAATTGCAAGAAATAGTACAAACAAAACAAAACAAAACAAAAAACAACCCAAGCTGATCAAAAATAAATGTACATTGAGCTTTTAAATATGAAAAATGCAATATTTTTTTTAAATTTTTTTTTCAACGTTTTTTATTTATTTTTGGGACAGAGAGAGACACAGCATGAACGGGGGAGGGGCAGAGAGAGAGGGAGACACAGAATCGGAAACAGGCTCCAGGCTCTGAGCCATCAGCCCAGAGCCCGATGCGGGGCTCGAACTCACGGACCGCGAGATCGTGACCTGGCTGAAGTCGGTCGCCTAACCGACTGCGCCACCCAGGCACCCCGAAAAATGCAATATTTATATTTAAAGCTCAACAGCAGATTTGACATGGATAAAATCAGCTGAATACTCAATTGATAAACTAGAATAAAAATTTGAATTAATTATCTAGAATACAGCCCAGAAAGATAAAATCTCAATTTGGTCTCATTTATATTAAATATGAATTCTGAAACAAGTTATTATTTCAATGCAGTTCTAATCAAATTCCTAGACTGATAAAAACTTTGAATGATCATCCATGGAAAAGGATGACCCATAACTGACCAATAAACATAAGCATTCTTCACTTTTTTACTAAATAGTTAAATGTAAATTTAAAACATCATAAAATATAATTTCATACCTCACATACTGGCAAAAATGAAAAAACTAATGGCAAGAATGGGGAGTAACAGAAATAATAATGTTCTACTCTGGTATTGCAAATCGGTACCCCAAATTCAAAAAGAATTTGGCATTATATGACAAAGTTAAAAATGTGGGTAACTTTGCAAAATACTACTTCTACACATTCACTCTAAAACTCTTATCCACAAGTATTAAAATCATATGCAATAAAACAATAAAGCTGGTAAACCAAAGCCTGTTTTAAATGAAAAAACCTGAAAACCAAGTTTTTATCATTTAGTAGATTGGAAAAATAAACTGTGGTATATTCATACGTAAGACTTTTTTACTGCAATAAAATGAATAAAATATGATGCACATGACAAAATGGATAAATTTTGACATTATTCTTTTAGTAAAAGAACAAGTTACAGTACCCATACAGTATGTTTTCATTTATACAAGATCAAAGATGCAAAACTTGACAACTCAGGCACACAGATTTAATTTACGAAACTATGAGGATAAGCAGTGAAAGAATAAGAACAACTTAGAAATAATGGAGAAGGGAAGCCATGGAATGAAGGAAGATCACATGAATGACTTTACCGAAGTAATTATAATTTCTTATTTACTTAATGAGGTGGTTAGTAGATAATTCTTCATACTTTATATATATTTCATAAATTGTTTATTTTTAATATTACATAACAATAATTGAAAATTATGTAATCTCAAATACCATTGTGTGCATCTTTGAAAACATGGGCTGTACAGGACACCTGGGTGGCTCAGCTCAGTTGGTTGAGGGTCCCACTTTGGCTCAGGTCATGATCTCGCAGTACATGTGTTTGAGCCCTGTGTTGGGCTCTGAGCTGGCAGCTTGGAGTCTGGAGCCTGCTTCAGGTTCTGCGTCTATCTCTCTCTGTCTCTCTGCCTGTCCCTCGCTTGTGCTTTCTTTCTCTCAAAAATAAATAAATAAATAAACATTAGAAAAAAACAAAAACAACAACAACAAAAAAAAAAAAACATGGGCTGCACAATAGGACCCAAACCCTTGTAGAGAGAAGAGACTAGAAGGAAAAAGGCATTTACCATTTACTTGTTGAGTCTAACATCATTGGTTTTTCACTAACTAGGTGGAGCTCAAAGATGGTAATCAACTTAATTTTATTTGAAAATTCATTTCTTCAAATGCTTTTGCAGCAAGAAGAATTAAATTTGTGTGAGGAGGATGAAAAGAGACAGAAGAGTGTTCCGTCAAGAAGAGTACATTGAGAGCGCCAATGTGGCTTAGTCAGTTGAGAATCCGATTCTTGATATTGGCTCAGGTCATGATCCCAGGGTCATAGAATGGAGCCCTGCATTGGGCTCCGTGCTGAGTGTGGAGCTTGCTTAAGATTCTTTCCCTTTGTCCCTGTCCTCTACTTGTGCTCTCTCCCTCTAAAATAAAAAAAATTAAAAAAAATTAAAAAAATAAAAATTAAAAAAAAAGTGACATTGGCTTATGGTCCACACTTAAACTTCAGTTTTCCAAATATAACTATATTACTCTCCTCTTCAGTGCTACTCACTGCATTGTAAACACTCTATACTCTTTATTACATATAATATTAATGTTACTCATAAACTCATGTTAAAAATTAATAACATTAGGTGTTTACTATATTCCAAGTTCCTGTCTAAATGTTACATGTAAGAGCTCATTTCATCTACATTACACCCCTATGAAATATTACCAACTTTTTACCAAAGAGAAAAGTAGAGAGGCTGGTTCTTTGACTCTAAGAGACTTGTATTCTTTTTACTAAATGCATTTGATGTTGGCAATGAAATAAGCAATAATAACACTAAATACCACTAAATACCACTGGTCACTACTGTAAGAGTAAATGAGATGATGCTAAAACATTTACTGAAGCATACTAAAACTCTAAGATGATAGGATGAAGCAAACCCACAGAGACTAAGTAGAAAATAAGGCAAACAGAAAATATTACACATTTTCTCTGAGGGTTATTACTGTACCTAGCCATTTTCAGGATTTAAAATGTAAAACAAATACAAATTATTATGTTGTAAAACAACAGCAACAAACAACCACCTTAAAAAAATACTGTATTCAGAGTTCATCCATCTTTTCACCAATGTCCTTCATTTCAGTATTGAATTCAGGATCTGATTGCATTTAGATATTCTGCCTCCTTACCTTCCTGTGAACTCTGACCATTACTCTGTCTTTCATGGTTTGGACATATCTAAAGAGCACTAGTCTGGAATTTTGTAGAATGTCCCTTAGTTTGGGATTGTGTGATGTTTTCTCATGATTAGTCTGATATCTCTGCTCAGTAATGACTTCCCGGGAAAAGTACTACAGAGGTGAATTGGGTTCATCACATCAGGTGGTGGACTTGGGAGGCCAGGAAGGATTGAGCCCTATAAATTGAAAATTCTTTAAAAATAAGAAAGATGCCTTAGTTATGTTGTTCCTATCTTGTCTTTGTTTTGCAAACGGTAGATATTCAATGACCATCTAAGAAATAAACTCATAAAGAAAAAAATTCCTGAAGGAATTCTGTTTTAGATGGTGTTTATAAAGAGTGGGCTCTCTTTTATAGGAGAGGAGATCTAATAAAAATAATTGAAGTAGAGGTTCCTGGGTGGCTCAGTTGGTTAAATGTCCATCTCTTGATTTCACCTCAGGCCATGATCTCATGGTTTGTGGGTTTGAGCACTGCATCAAGTCCCTCATCAAACCCCATGTCAGGCTCTGCACTGACAGTGAGGAGCCTGCTTGAGATTCTCTCTCCCTCTCTCTGCCACTTTCTCTCTCTCTCTCTTAACATAAATAAATAAATAAACTTTTAAAAAGAGTAATTGAAAGAGAAATATGTTGAAACATTGGAATACAATGCAACATATGACCTTTGTGATCTCATGGTATACTAGCACTTACTCATTTGTTAAATGGTATCCTGGACAGCACAACTTCTTAAGGGCAGGAGCCACATCTTTTCCTTATAGCAACATTTCCCACAGTACTCTTTATAAGGTAGAATTCAATATATATTGACTCTTTTTCTGGAAACTCATAATTTCTTTTCTTTTTCTATTCCTTTTTCTCTTGAGGAGTACATTGTCTCACAGAAGACCACACATGAAATCAGTTACCTCTTCGTGTATATTAGGCTATTTACATTTTTTAATGGAAATATACAAAAACATCTCAATAAAATCATACACCATTATGAAATACTAGGAAATTCCTGCATAAAACCTTGAAAAAGAATCATTTATCAAATGTGCAAGTTTAAGAAATGGTAACTGTATTACTCTATTAAAAGGACCAGGGCTTTTTGGAGAGGTCATTGATTTCAGGAGGAGGCAGAGAAAATGTAAAATGATCCTAGTGCATATTATGGTGCTAGGGGAAAAAATATGAGAATAAGTTGAAAAGTTTAGGAATGAACTTGACAGAGCTCCAAATAGCCAAAGCTGGCACTATTTGAGCTACAAAATTAATTTGGACAGTATTGGATTATAATTCAAAGTATAAAATATTTATAATTAACTGACTAAATAAATAAATGGGTGAAAAGAGCCAACTCTTAGAAAAGAATTCCAATTACTATATGTAGAAGGAATGAGGAACATAGAAAATAACCAGGAGAAATCCTCAGCAGTGATGGCTGTAGGCACCATCTACCAATAGGTACTAAAAATAGTGGGTCAAAGTTTTATGGGAAAACAAGATATTTGCATAGACGTAAATGAGCTCTCTTACAATATTTATCTCCTCAGTTACAAGGAGATCAATACTAACCACACAGTGAAGGAACCTTTCAGATACCACCATAGACAAACAATCAAGGTTAACATTACCAGTAAGAAAACATCATCATTGTGAGCCACCTGATGTGATGAATCCAAGTTACCTCTGGTAGTACTTTTCCCAGGAAGTCATTACTGAGCATACATATCAGGTTAATCATGAGAAAACATCACACAATCCCAAACTGAGGGACATTCTACAAAATTCCAGTGCTCTTCAGATATGTCCAAACCATGATAGACAGAGTAATGGTCAGAGTTTATAGAAAGGTAAGGAGACAGAATAAGTCTAATCAGATCCTGAATTCGATCCCTAAATAAAGGACATTAGTGAAGAAATGGATAATTTCTGAATATAGTATTTTTTAAAGGTGGTTATTGTTTGTTGCTATTGTTTTACAATATAATATTTCTTTATATATGGATTTCTATTTTCATTGTTCTTCTCACAAGTAGAAGAGTAAATCTGAATAGGTGATAGCAAGTAAGGGTTTTCTCATTTTAATTTCATTTTCTGAATTAAAATTTTTGTGGGAAGTATTCTTTTCCAGTTTTCTTTTTAATGGAACTTGGGATAAAGGACTTTATAATTTCCCGGAGGTAAGCTTGCTTTTGGCAAAATGCATAGCCAACAGCTGTTCAAACGTGTGTACCTTCTGGATATTTGCTCAGTCTTGGAACAGTATGGATATGACTCATTCTACCAAGATATTTCCCATGCTTAGATTCCCTTTAAAAATATATAATAAGTGCTCACTTATCTAATTTACAAACCTAAAATCTGTGTTATTTTGACTTATAGTGCAAAGGGTTGGTCAGGTTAGGAGGCTCCTTTGTCTACCTTACCATATGTATTTTCCAGCACCTTTTAAATGTTACAAAATCTGCAGTCCATAGTAAAAACATAAGATAGTGTAAGTATTGCAAGGACTATAGACATTCTGTGATCTGTAGATTTGGAAAATGCCAATAAAAGGAGAATGGGGAAAGTCTAAAACAGCAAAATAGAATAGCTCTTCCACACACACCCCTACACACACACACACACACACACACACACACACACACACACACACACAAACACATACACACACACAAGCATGCACATACACACTGGAAATTCTTGGACAACACTTAATGATGTTAAGGATATGTCACTAGTATTAAAGAATAATGTTTTTAAAATCATAACTTTAACATAACTACAAAATAAACACACATCGAAGGTTTTTCTAACCACCTTAATGGTGGAGACAATAAGATGTTAAAACCAAGTCAAAGGAAAATACAAACAAATACATGTATATACATGTATACAATACATTCTGTAGGTAATTGAGGCAAATTCATGCTGACATGAATTTATAAATGGGTGTAAAACTGGTCGATACCCTCAAGGCAATTAAGTAAAGAATCATTTGCATTACTATAAATTTTCAGTACAGATTAATAAAATAGCTCAGGGGTGCCTGGGTGACTCAGTCATTTTAAGTATCCATTTGTGAATTTTGGCATAGTCAGGTCATGGTCTCATGGTTGTGAGATCAAATCCTTTGTCAGGCTCCACGATCACAGCATGAGAGACTGCTTGGAATTCTCTCCTCCTCTCTCTCTGTCCCTTCTCTACTTGTGCTCTTACTCTCTTTCCCTCTCTCTCTCTCTCACACACACAAAATAAATAAATAAGCTTTAATAAAATGAAATAGCTCAAAGATGATGAAATGTGCATATATGCTAGACAGTACATCAATAATCTTTATAGTCAATTTCAACATCATTCATAATTTTTACTGATACTACATGCCAGGCCACTGTGCCAGGTCTCAAACCTTATAAAGCTAGAAACTGTGAAGGGTTTGAGATTTTACACTACTTGTAACCTAGCATGTTATCCTGCCACAGTTTCACATACATATACTGAGGAACATGACATGCTGTTAGAAGCACAGACAGTTTATTACTCACAGTGAAGAACAGTATCAAGAACAATAAATTTTAGCTCTTGCTCCAGAAGCCACTATCCCCATAGAACAATGGGATGAAGGCCAATGTTTACCTGTGCCTGCAGTGGATTGTCATCACAGGGTTAAGATACCAAAATTAGGAGGCTCTTAGCTTTTATAGGCTGCTGACACACACGTCCATCCTGGGTCCCAGAGAGAGATTACTCATTAAACAAATTTCTGCAGCACAGAGAAAAGGCATCTCTGGAGAGGGACATTTTATCTTTGGAAGGGTGCAATATCTAGCTTCCAAGATTATCTGTTATGCAAACGTCCTTACAATGCCCTTTGCTCAAAAGGCCTGAACTATGCAGGGGTATGATAAAACCATAGAGAATTTTCTCACAACATAAACTACTAGAAAAACAGATGTTAACATTTCTACATATTGTATTAAAATAATCAAAATTCAAGATGCTTATTTTGAATGTTTATTTGTACTAAAACAATGGAAGCAAAGAAGAGATGCCAAGTCTGTTAGAAATCAGAGAATGGTTCACAGAAGGCCAAGCATCTGAACTGAAATAGAATGATCAAGAAATATCTAAGTTGGTTGATATGAAAAACATTTCAAGTGGAAGTAATAATATGCCCATTGCAAAGGAATTTGGAAAGAGCAGGTTCTTTGTTTGTATTCTTCAGTTATAAAGTGTAAGGAGACAGAGAATGGTGGGAGATGAGAATGAACACAGAGCCGGAAGCCATAATGTGAAAAGCATTGTATAATGTGAAAATTAATCTGTATGTTATCTTTGGGGCAGTGTATAAACACTGAAAAATGCTGGTCAAGGAAAAAAAAAAGATCGTGTTATCAAGTTAGAATGAATTCTCTGGCAAAAATGGCTGAGGATTCAGGCTAGAAGCAGGGAAATTGGGAAAGAATTCCTCTTTGACCCATGACATTTAAAATCTACAATAAGTTGACTATTAGATCAACTTGATATTGTTATTTACACCAAATATATTTAGGGAAATGCCAAACATTCTTAGCTCTAACCCTGCCCTCAGTGGGAACCCAATAATTCTTTTGCTCATGTTCTAGATTGTGCAAGGATCTCGAATTAGAGGCCCTTATGTTGAAAATTAATTACATCCAATAATCTCATATTTTAGTACAAAAGAATTTGTATAGCACACTCAAGGTTTTTGTCATCTAACGTAAATCTGATCTCATCTTGCCCCATCATGAGAAAATATTTTTAAATAATCAAATGTGAATTCTATACATGAAAAAACATGTTCCCATTTTAACTCGAACATCAGATTAAAAGCTTTCCTTTTCAGTATATTTTTTATACCAAACTACTGCAACAGATCCCTAAATCTTAGGGGTGAAGGAAGATTTTACAAGTTAGGGAGCCAGTCTTTTGTTTTCCATGGCAGATGACCAGACTAACTTCAGGTGCAGACCAAAGCCAAGGCGAAAATTCAGAGAATGTTGGACACAGAGGGCAAAATTCATCTTTCAATTTACTTTAATTCACTAGACTTTTATGATAATTTTTAACATTTGACCAAGTTCTGTATCATTTACTGAGTACTGGGTTTTTTGTTAGATACACAGGATACAGATATACAAAGAAAATAATAAGGCACATCACTGGCTCTCATCACACATAAAAGGTAAGAACCTAAGTTGTAAATGTCTTTAATAATTCAGAGGACAGATATTTTCCTGATTCATTAAAGGAGGAGTGGACAGAAAATAAAAAACCTACTTTGCCAAGAGTTGAGAAGTCTGCTAGGGAATTTACATGGTGGTGTTAAAATTGTGCTGGCTCCTCAGAGCACCTAAAGAAGAGACTGCCTGCTCTTCAGAGCTCACAGGATGCCTTCTGTATGGGTCATTTTCTCATGTAGTCAAGCATTTAGTGGCCCTTATGTGCCATATGGAAAAACGATCCTCGAAACCAGTGGGGGTCGACAGAAGGCAACTCCTGCGATAAACCCAACAGTCGTACCTCAATTTCCACTTTCCAGTAGTAATTCACCTGAGAAGTTGTTCCAATTCTTTCTTTCTAAATTCCCGTCCTTGTCTGACCCTTGTGTGAACGAGTTCAGTCTCTCGGTGAAACTTGGCATGTGTGTCCCCTCTGAACCAATCTACACGTCTAGACATGGGCTCGGAAACATGACTTCTAGTCCTGTTACTCTTGCTATTTGCTCCAATGTCAATTGTGTTTATTCTTTCTTCTCGGACTCTAAACATTGCCGTTTACTCATAGGAAATCTTATTTAAAAAAACAAACAAACAAACAAACCCTCTATACTTCAAACCCAGTCTCTCTTTCTATGAACCATCCCTCATGTAACTTTCTGTTATAGCAATAAAAATAATTATACCACTGCTAACAGTAAATGATAAAATGGTATCATATTCTGATATATTACATACTATAGTCTATCTGCTTCTAACAATTTCTAATTACTCTTTTACATTTTACTATTGCCTACTAGTGTAGATGGTGTTGGAATAAGGCATTGTCTCTACCAGAAATGATAGCTGAAATCTCCCCTTTCGAGTGGATGGTGCAATTTATAGAAAGAGTGATTCTGATATGTACGTGCATCTCTCTGTTGTGTGAGAATAGACTCAGTAAGCAATGAGCAAGGTTCACCAAGATATAGTATCACAGAATGTTTGCTGCCAAAGAGGAACTAAGAACAATCTAGTTCAACGTATTCCTCTCACAGATTACAAAAAACAAACAAACAAGAAAACAAACAAAAAAACCTATGTTTAAATCAGAAATTGGCAAGCTGTAGCCTGTGGACTAAATCCAGACAATCATGTTTTTATAAATAAAGTATTATTGGAACACAAACTCATCCACTCCTCTATTTTATCTGTGGCTTTTTTCGTGCTACTAGAATGGAGCTGAGTATTTTGACAGATCATGTAACTTGCAAAGCCTAAAATATTTCATTTACTATCTTGCCTTTTCAGAAAAATTTGCCACCTGGTTTAGATAGGTTGCACATGATCACATGAAAAATTAGTGGCAAAATTAATCTCAAATCTGTATTTCCTGACTCCTAGTTTCATGTGTTTTTTTTTCTATTCTACCATCTTGTCTCACTACACCAAATATCTAATGTTGAAACTGAAGACTAAATCCAAAAATGGTAAGAAGAAATTAGTTACAAGTACAAATGGGAATTATTCAATTCCACCAAAGTTTTCAAGAGCTACTAGTTTAATTTAATTATGGAGTCTTTAGTATTACCCCCAGAAAAAATCCCACAGATCATATAATTTTTATGAATATCCAATGTCACAATTAAATTTATCAAGTTATATTTTAGTATAAATATCACAAAATAGTAATAGTTAGGAGCCTATTCTAGTATGAGCTCCATCTACCCTAGAAAGTAACAAAATAACTCTTTAGCTTTTAAAAGGGTATTTGCCTTTTAATATGAACAGCCCAAAGTCATTATTCAATGATACTCAAAGAGCCAAAAACCCTTAAAGGGACACAATACTGGGAAACAAATTATTAAAACCCCAAAACTCACACACACACACACAAACACACACACACACACACACACACACACACACACACACACACACTAGCCCTCAAAAACTCTAGACTGGTCATTCTCAAAGTATGGTCCCTAGACCAAAAGAATCAACATTACCTGGGAACTTGTTGGAACTGCAAATTATTGGGCCCCCGCCTCAGACCTACTAAATCAGAATCTCTGAAGATGAGGTCCAGAAATGTCTGTGTGTTTTGTTTGTTTGTTTGAGAGAGAGATTGGGCACAAGTGAGCAAGGGGCAGAGACAGAAAGAATCCCAGGGGGCAGGGAGAGAGAGAGAGAGAGAAAGTGAGAGAGAAATGTAGGGCTTGAGCTCACTGGATGTGGGACTCAAACTCAGTAGCCAAGAGATCATGATCTGAGCCATAGTCAGATGCTTAACAACTGAGCCACCCAGGCGTCCCAACAATCTGTATTTTAACAAGATGTTCAGGTGATTTTTGGGTATGTTAAGGTTTGAAAACCACTGGTCTATAGTAACATGGGCAATAAACAGACACTTTAAAAAGTACAAATGAATTAAAGCCATAGGCAAATCATCACTATCTATAGTAACTTGCACATCATTTACTTCTATTTGATAAGCATAATTAATGAAGACTTCACCTTTTAAAATAATGTATCAGTCTCAATCAACAACTAATGAAGTCTAGGAAATTTGCAAATTATGATCAGTAAATTGATACCATATTTTCATTATAAAGGGAAGGTTATATGCAAATTACAGTAAGTAGTCTGATTTTATTTTGATGTTTGACTACTGAAAGCCCCTAAGGTACACACCTCTTTCTTCCCCTTCTGTTCCACATCTGCATAAGTGGATAAGAAAGCACAGTGCTCCCTCTGGCAAGAAGTTCCAACCACAAAAAGTGCTGGCACACGCCACACCCTCACCCAATCCACCATCCTTAACCATGGTGAACACCTAAGCCAATCTCCTTTCCCTACTCTTTCAAGTCATTTTGGACCTGAATAGGAGCCACCCTGTTCTCCCCAAGAAAGCTCATTATGTGGGTGGGAAACCTTTTCATACCCATGTCATATGGATAGCGTCATCAGTATTGACATCTGAACCAAACTGTAACTGGTGAGGATTCTATCCCATTTTTACAGAGTGACTAAAACCCAGATTCAAACCTTTTTATCCCTCCACTGCAAATACATTCAGAGATGCAACTTCAAAACTCCTGTTAGAAATCACAAACCTCCTGTGTTGTAGCTTTCAAGCACGATATTATATACATAAAATTAAGGACTTTATTTTAGGAATCTGATCAAATGCTGTGTTTTGCCAGCAATGAAATTCTAACGCACCAGGACCATTTTATTGAACATTTGTGCCACAGGGACTGAGATATGGCTACATCTACAATAGAAAAGAGGAAGTAATTGTTCTGATAATCATGATACTAAGAAACGATTGAGAGAAAAGTAGCTTCAGAGACAATATTTAGTAGTTAATTGTTCAACTCTCCAGTTCACATCACTTGCTGACTTTGTATCTAGTTATGGGGTATATCAAAGTGAATAGAGATCAGCTGGAATTTTGATACCAGCAATGTTTTTCTTTAGTGTTGCTTCCGCAAATATACAATAAATAAAATAAAATAAAATAAAATAAAATAAAATAAAATAATAAAATAATACAAAACCCACAAAAATGTCAGGGGTATCTTTGCAAGATACCAAAATGGAAACTACATACAACAAAAATCATCTCAGAGAACCTCATGTTTTGAATGTTTTGGATTCACTCTTCAACTGTTAATTAAAATTGACCTTAAACTCCAAAACCTCAGCTAAAGAAATAGTGTGATAGCTGATCTGCTGGTTAAAATCAGACAATAACTTCAGGCCTTAAATATAATAAAAGTACTTTTTTTTTTTCTTACCACCTCCATGTTTTTTTTTTTTTTTTAAAGATGTTTTCTTTGCAAGTACTTACTTTTTATTAAATTGAAGAGGTAAGGCATTTTTTTTCTGATGAGCTAGCTGCTCAAATTTTGGCCATAAACACCAAATTCTTATTACTAAACCCTAGGGTTTTTGAGTGCTATTAAACTCATATCAGAAAACAAGGCTGAGTCTTTCCAGGTAGTAAATGTATAATTCCGTGAAAAACCTAGATGCCATGATAGTTGCTCACCTACTAAATACTTGAATAGTATAGCCATTTTTAATAGGAGAATTCTAAACATTATATTATTCTTTCCTTTACTCTTTGGTTAACCCAAATGTGGTTTGATTAAAGATAATTCAACCCAGTGTCTATTAAAATGAATTCATTGACAATGAGCTGAAGATGTTCAAATTTTATATGGTCAAGGATTATGTAATTATGATCAGCCAAAAAAGTTGGGCTGGTTACTTCAGTCTGGTTTCTAAATTTTCCAGAAACCTGAGGAAGAACCAGAGTGAGATATTATGCCTGACAGTATTATGCCTGTCATCTGAAAAGTTACTAGCAGGACAGCTGGGTGTCAGTGTGGAGAAATATATAACTTAACTATATTTAACTTGTTATATTTGTTCTAAAATATTCCATCAAAAAATAGGTTGCAAGAAATGATTGAATGGAGGTTTACAAAAGTGCTGTTAGAGAAGTCTGAGGTAATAATGGCACTCACTGTTGAAAACAGGTGTTCTAGGAAGTAAGGCTGGTTAGCAAGGAAAAAAAAAACAGAAGAGAAGCTGCTTCAGAGGGCTCAGAGCATTGTTTAGAAAAATACTGGAGTTTTGCTTTATAAGCAAGCTCTGAGTAGCATCAAATATGACCCTTAAAAATTTCTTGATATTCAGATATGCAAGAAAATGTATAGCAGACTTATTCAATAAAAATGAAAGAGAAATTAATTTACCTTTCATTTACTTGATAAGCAAAAAAGGTAAGAAATTATTTGAGCATTACTATCATAGCAGTTGAAACAATTGTGGTTAGATGAAAATTTACCCAATTTCTTAATTTTTTGTTATAATATTCTGCTAAAAATTAGTATATGAATTGTGATTTTATTTTGATATTTTATTCTGCTTTCTACCTTGTTTATGCTGTAATCATTTATTTTGTTTTCCAACTTATTTATTGGTATCTCTCTTTTATGCTGAAAGCTTTCCTCAAAATTTCAAGTACTCTTTGGCTTTTGATTTATTTATAAGAAATTTTATTTATTTATTTATTATTTTTTTTATTTTTTTAAATTTTTTTTTTTTTTTTCAACATTTATTTATTTTTGGGACAGAGAGAGACAGAGCATGAACGGGGGAGGGGCAGAGAGAGAGGGAGACACAGAATCGGAAACAGGCTCCAGGCTCTGAGCCATCAGCCCAGAGCCCGACGCGGGGCTCGAACTCCCGGACCGCGAGATCGTGACCTGGCTGAAGTCGGACGCTTAACCGACTGCGCCACCCAGGCGCCCCTATTTATTTATTTTTTAAAATGTTTTTTTAATCTTTATTTATTTTTGAGAGAGAGGGAGAGAGAGACAAAGTGAGAGCAGGGGAGGAGCAGAGAGAGAAGGAGACACAGAATCTGACACAGGCTCCAGGCTGCGAGCTGTCAGCACAGAGCCCAATGCGGGGGGACTTGAACCCAGGAACCGTGAGATCATGACCTGAGCTGAAGTTGGACGCTTAACCGACTGAGCCACCCAGGTGCCTCCTTTTGGGAGGGATTGTAAATTAAAGAGAAATAGTAAGTATATAGTTTCAGGTTCTGAACGGGTGGATACCAGCAATCTGGGAGCTAAACTGTGGAAGGTGATAAAGTCACAGCTCATTTTGGCATTTGTTAGAATCCCTTTATTTTTAAAAAAAATTTTTTAACGTTTATTTATTTTTGAGACAGAGAGAGAGACAGAGCATGAATGGGGGAGGGGCAGAGAGAGAGGGAGACAGAATCGGAAGCAGGCTCCAGGCTCTGAGCTGTCAGCACAGAGCCTGATGTGGGGCTTGAACTCACGGACTGTGAGATCGTGACCTGAGTTGAAGTTGGACACTTAACCGACTGAGCCACCCAGGTGCCCCTAGAATCCCTTTATTAACTAAGTGATTGTTTCCAGTATCTACTGCCTGGCAGCCATAAGCACAGAGTATCTCTGGTTAAGTTGTTGCAGTAAGCAAATCTCCAGGCCCTCCATCTGGGATGGGGGAGGGGAATTGCCCAGTGACAAGGGATTTAGGAGGATATCTGAGGCATTTTACTACTCCTAATCCAGAATATAACCCATTAATATTAGTGTTAAATTCCTTCCCTCAAGGTACGTTATGCCTCCAATTCTCCCGATAGCATGTGTGAACTTGTTTCTTATCTTTTTCTGGGTCAAACACTCAGATTTTGGTTTTATCCACTCAGTCAATTCAGATTTTTACTTATCCATCTTCCAAAATTCTTGATTGCCCTCTCTTCTCTCATTCTCTTTATTCTAATGAGTGTATATCTATTTAATTTATCTAATTTCAATTTAATGGACTTCAAGTAAGTAGAGGTAAAGACATGTGTTCAGTTTCCCAAGATAATTTGCCCAATGTGCTTTATTTAACTTACAATGTAGTTAAGGAAAGAAGACTCCAAAATATGAAACAATTCAAGGCAGTATAGAATAAAGGGCTAGATTGTGGGTTCTGCAAGGGCCCAGACAAATGTAGAAAATTGCATGGGTATAATCCTTTCTGAAGAGTGCATAAGAATTTAAAAGAAAGGGAAGAAAAATTTAAAGTGAAAGGACAGAATGTTTAAAATCCTAGAAAACTCTGGGATTTCATGAGGAGATGGTTCTTACTGGACTGGCAGTGGGTCTTTGTGAGAGAAATATGGGGAGCTGTGGAAAAGCATGAATTGACTAGAGGTATATGCATCTGAAAACAGAGGCATTCATAAATGGAAACAGAGGACCACTAATTAGAGGTATATGATGATAAATATAATACTTTAGAAAATGTATGTTAAGCCTCCTGAAGAATGGCTAGGTTGGGGAAGAGTAGCTGGAAACCAGAATCAGCCCAGGAACTCTAGATTTTGTAATCTTAATCCCAGGACTACAATACCAGTGGGACAATCATGAGCAGGAGTGAGAGACATATGGTACTAGACATATGTACCAATTTGGTATGCCTCTGGCTATTTTCAGTTTCTCATTCCACCTAGGTTTTTTCCACTGTTTTGTTGTTATTTGTTTTTGTTCTGTTAAGGAGCCACACTCTGGAGTTACTTGCTCAAATTCTAATGGAGTCGTAGAGGATGGGCTCCAGGAGTCCAGTTTAAGGGCAGTTGACAGAATCTAAGTCTCAAATGATGAAGGCCTAGACTAGGCAATAATTCTAAATAAAAAGAGGAGTATCAGGTATGAAGACACAGTGTTAGATAAGGAAGTAGTAGTTAAAAGATGAGATGGAATAATCTTTGTGCTTAGACTTCTTTTTTTTCACTTAACTTCTTGCTTTTATGTCTTTTATCTAATGTATTTGATTCCCAAATTTAATGGTGTGAGTTTTATGTGACATTCCATCACATTTAAGATATAAAAATCCAGAGACACTGGTCCTTGTCTTCATATGTCTTATTAACAAGAGTAATAATTTTTTTTTTCCTTAACAAACCGTGGGGGGTTATCCATCCTGCGTGAAGCAGCTCTGTAGGCTCTGCCTGAGCAACACATATGTCTCATAGGCATGTTGCTTCTTGGAATTCTAGCAGCTTAGATATTTTTCTCTTCTTAAGGCTTTGCCTTTTGTTTCTGTGAAGATTGTCTGGGAGAGCTGATCCATTTCAATCTGATTGTTACTCTAAATGTCTAAGTGTAGGTCTTTTCAGAGTACAGTTTTTAATAAGAGAATACTTGTGGAAGAAAGGAAACAAATAGCCAGAGGCCTAGGGAATTGGCAAAGGCACCCTAAGAGAAGAAATGCATACCAAGTGGAGTGACTGCAACACTGCTGCCAAAGACCAGCTTTCTTCAATTTAAAATACTGTATAGTTTGGAAAAAAAATTTTTAATATACTTGACACACAATGTTACATCAGTTTCAGTTGTACAACATATTGATTCAACTTCTTTATCCATTATGCCATGCTCCCCATCAGTATAGCTACCATCTGTCACCATAGAATGCTATTACAGTACCATTGACTATATCCCCTATGCTGGTGCCTTTTATTCCTGTGATTTATTCATTCCATATAGTTTTAGTCAAAAGTGAATTATGAACTCAGATATTAATCCAGAACAATGGTGGAATTTTTCTAAGTATGTCTTCTTAAAATAGAAGATCCACAACTGATGTTTGTGCCATTTGTTTCCTTTCCTGTCACCCTTGATCTCATTTTGATAATTGTCATGTAAGCCTTCCAGGGGCTACAAGACTAAAGTGCCTCCTGACATCCCTCTCTGTTTCAGGGATTCGTGGTCTAGGATGACTTGTTATATTCAGAATGAGAGATTGTGCCAATTCCAAAGTCCAAGCCAAGAGTTTCACCTCTGAATCTATTTCAGAGGATGCTTTTGATATTTGTAGTGTAATGTATCCTGAGACCACTGCTTTTAATGATTACCCCTCTGCCTCTATATCTATTCCCTTTATCCCTATCAGTGAAGGAGTCACAACTGAGGAAATGAAGATTGTGGGGATGGAGGTCATAATCGAGTGAACCCTTATTGCATCTTTAGTTTGGAATTATGTTTCTCTAAATATTGCTTTAGGGGGAAATCAATGGGTATAAATAAAAAATGCTCAAGTAAGAGAAAAATAGACTTAAAGGTGAAGTGCTTGAAATACACGGTTCATAAAGAACAACATCCAAAAGGCATATATTTCTGCTTCTGGGGACTGCAGAAGATGAGCCATAAAGTGTAATTGTTTTATATTAACAATTTCCATCTTCTCACATTCATAATTGCTTTAGCTAATGCAAAAGTTAAGATCTTAATACAATTAGACATTTGCTTGGGTGAATTGGAAAATGTTATAGAAAGAAATGATAACACAAGGGTACAAGAAATGTACTACTTTAGAAAAGGCTGCAAGAGTTATACATTCCAGCTGTGCTGGGTCCCATGGTTCTTAATTTGCATATGAATAATTAATATGCATACCCCAATAATACCAGCTTCTGAGCACTACATTCAGTATGAATTATGCAGAAACACTTCAAAAATGCCTGTAATAGTCAAGGGAATTAACACTCTCTAAAGTATGTAGAAAATAAAAATCATTTGTTTGAAAACTGAAATAAAAACAGGAGATCTGATTAAAAACAGTCAGGAAAGGATAGTTTCTTGATTAACTGTCTTTTTTTTTTAATGTGTGCTTTATCTTATAGGAATTGTACTAGCCTTCAGGAAAGAAAGTGCATATGCATCCCCGGAAGAGTACATTGTGAAACTATGGAATTACCAAAACTACAGAACAAATAGTAAGTAGTATGGGCCAAATTCTGAGTTAGCTTCCTTCATAGAAGAGATACCTGAATTAAAGGAAGAAAGATTTGGGGCGCCTGGGTGGCGCAGTCGGTTAAGCCTCCGACTTCAGCCAGGTCACAGTCTCGCGGTCCGTAAGTTCGAGCCCCGCGTCAGGCTCTGGGCTGATGGCTCGGAGCCTGGAGCCTGTTTCCGATTCTGTGTCTCCCTCTCTCTCTGCCCCTCCCCCATTCATGCTCTGTCTCTCTCTGTCCCAAAAATAAATAAACGTTGAAAAAAAAAAAAAAAAAAGGAAGAAAGATTTAAATAAGTACATCAAAGGGCAGAGAAAATGTGTGTGTGTGCGTGCGTGTGTGCGTGCGTGTGTGTGTGTGTGTGTGTGTGTGTGTGTGTGTGTGTGTAAGTTGTACATGAAAGAATAGGGACAATGATTCAACATCTGTTTGGGAGATTTGTTGGGTAAGAGGATTTATGTAGGCTACATGTATGATTATAAAAATATCAGCACACACCAAGACTAAGGCTACTTCATGGCTAGGCCATCATTTGATAATGGCTTTCTCCTTTTGTTAGGCAGAATGACTGTCCCTGACTGTCAAGCTGACTGAGAACTAGGAAAGAGTTTTTAGAGTTCTAAGTGAGATTCAAAGAAGTCATTTCATTTGAGGAGTTTCATGGGACCAATGTCAATGGCAACCATGAACTGCTCATTGCTCTGAAGTTTTAAAGAGATGAGACTCCTTGAATTACCTTAGTTTTCTTCCTTTATATTTTTGCACTTTGGTAGATATGGTTTGATGAAACACAATCCTCTTGGTCTTCAAGAAAATACAGAAATGTTGTCAATTACACAAGAATGTTTATTCTTGCCATGCCAAAATTGCTAGCCAGCATCGAGCTCCAGGGAATTTAGAAAAGTTCAGGCATTAGAGCATAGTGGTTAAATTTGAAGACTCTAGAACCAGATCTACATTCTGGAACCACAACTTACTAAGTGTCTGTATTTGGGCAGGTCACCTATATTCACTTTATCATTGTTTCCTCATCTATAAAGTGGAAATACTACTACCTATTTCTGTAAGGTTATTTTAAGGATTGAATGAGTGAATACATGTAAATCACTTAGAATTGAATTAATCAGTACATACCAACAGCTCTATAAATATTAGTTAATGTTGCATCATAAAGATTTAGCTTGAACTCTAGAGTCAGATTATTATCTTGATTTTATGTTATACTGCCCATGAGACCTTTCTAACCCTCAGTTTCCTATTAGTTAACTGCAACTCCAAAGGTTGTTATGTATAGCGCTTTACAAAATGCCCAGTTCTTAATGTGTTAGCAGTTAAAAACAGCATCACTATCATTCTTATATTTTATGAGATTTTCAGTAACCACTATGAAAGCCTATGCTTGTATTCATGAATGTAAGAGCTGCAAGATGTTACTTAGAGTAATAAATACTATTTTAAACATGTTTATCTAATGCCTACTATGTCTTCTCAGCCATGTAGACTTCAAACTCTTCAGAACCCCCAGTAAGTGACTATTTCATTATATTTGTCAGTAAATTATACTTATTTTTAGGATGAAGGACTAAATTTTTGTAGCCTAAAAAACATCCATCCTACCATCACCATGTATCGGTAAAATATATATTTGTATTAATAAAGTGAATATGCATATGAAGAGTTACTTTGGGAAAAACAGTTATTCTACTTACAATAGCTATGTGTTTGTTTTGATGAGAGCAAATGGTGAAATATAGTACTTGACAGACATGTGGAATGATGAGGTATTATCTTCTTTCTATTGTATTAGAGATTGAGCTTAGTTGATCCATAACACTTATAACTGGATATAACCTGCCAGAAATAGATCAATTTCAACATATGGAGATAAAATCAAATCATGAATGTGTTCTTCTGAGTTTTATGTAGTGAATTAACAGTAATGGATGAAGTGCCAGTAAATGATTCATACAAACAAGATCAATCACACTATGTCCTCATCAAGCAAAAAGTTGCATTAATGTCAATAAGAGTTTTGATACAAAAAGAATAGGTTAATGATAAGGTATGAGCTTCCTTGTTGTGATGTAATCTATACTTCCCTTCTGGGTATCTTCACTGTTTTCCTAGATTATATAATACAATTATCTCTAAATAATGATATCTGAAGAACTGACTCACTGCCTTATTATCAATGAATTGATAGAAGTTGGTGACTGGTCATAGAATCACTTGATTGAATCTGAAATTGTTCCATATTTATAAAGGTATTAATACTGAGTTCATCTTTGTACCCATCATTAGCATTGTCAAAAATCATAATGTCAGTTCAGAAACTTCCTTTTGAATGTATTATTGGAAGATCTTTCTCTTTTAAGTTCATTTATTTATTTCTGAGAGAGAGAGAGAGAGAGAGAGAGAGTTAGCATGAGTGAGGAAGGGGCAGAGAGAGAAAGAGAGAGAGAGAGAGATACTCCTATGCAGACAAATAGAGAGGGAGAGAGAGAATCCCAAGCAGGCTCTGCTCTGTCAGTGCAGAGCCCGAAAAGAGACTTGAACACATGAACCACGAAATCATGACCCAAGCCAAAATCAAGAGTTGGGTGTTTAACTGACTGAGCCACTCAGGCGTCCCTATTGGAGGATATTGTAATGCCACCTTGATTAAACTAGCTAGACATGCCTTCTTCAGTAGCCTATGTTTGTGAAAATAATAATTCTTATTCCCTGTTAGAACATGACTTTATTTTAACTTGACTTTTTTTTTTTTTAATCAACCCCAAGGCCTCATTTATATCTCAAATATCTCTGTATGGCTTCTATCAGTATTATCAGTTCATAGTTCTTATTCTTTTTTTTAAATTTTTTTTTTCAACGTTTATTTATTTTTGGGATAGAGAGAGACACAGAGCATGAACGGGGGAGGGGCAGAGAGAGAGGGAGACACAGAATCGGAAACAGGCTCCAGGCTCCGAGCCATCAGCCCAGAGCCTGACGCGGGGCTCGAACTCACGGACCGCGAGATCGTGACCTGGCTGAAGTCGGACGCTCAACCGACTGCGCCACCCAGGCGCCCCCATAGTTCTTATTCTTCATGGCAATCAAACCAATGCTAAATGGCAGAGGAGGAAGGATATTTTCTCCAATCAATCTACATTCTTACTTCCTTTTTCTTCCTCATTTCTTCTTCCTTCTTTGCTACTGACAACTGAGGGGAAAAGAAGACAACATTTTTCTCCTTGCCTTTTGCTGATTAGACCTGAGACAAAAAACCTTTAAAACACAGATGACAGACATGACTATCTTGAGGGATCTGCCTTATTTGCTAATTCTATTGAAGTAATTTAGGAGATAAAGTCTTACAGAAATCACCTGGACAAGACAGCCAAGAATAGATTTTTCCAAACTAAGCCTCATGTAACCAGTATATTCAGTTGGTCAATTTCCTAGCTCTTCTGGCTTGTCCCTGACCCAACTCTGAAATACTGATAGTCAAGGCCTTGACTTTGGTTTCTACCCCACCCCACCCTCTTTTCATTTTGGTCTGAATTCAGAATGTACTTTAAAAATAAATTTTATTGTTTACGTTGGCAAGAAATTACAATTTGTACATGACATTTAAACTAAAGTTTCTGAGAAAATTCTCCTCTAGAAAGACAAGTCACTATTTCAAGAACTGAGATGCCTAAGGACAATTGAACTATCTATGTACAACCACAGTGAAACTGAACATTTAGATAGGCAACTAAAGGGCAAAAAAAGTCTCTTAGAAATATTTTGTGTTTTTAATTCCTTTCACATATGACAATGGGTAGCAGTTCCTGGTGTCTTCCATGCAGAGGATATTCATGGGGGAAAAAAACAATCCTGATCGTTGCTTGACTTAGTCTACACTTTTGGAGCTCACTCAAAGGTGAAGAAGTTTGACCTCAGTGGAAGGGGTGGGAGAGACACACAATATCAGAAACATCATGGAGTAAAAGGACCAAAAGAGTCACCAGAGTTGGGCTATTCAGGACCTGCAGACTATTTTGCACTATGACTACACAACTTTAATTTTAGACCAATTTCAAGTAAAGAGGCACATTTATTTTATAGACTCTGATGTGTCTTGTATACATACAGGGTATTCTCTCTTAATGTCACATATCAAAGTGAGAGCTCTGTTATTTGTATCCATAGAGGCTGCAAGGAACACAAAGTCTAGCACCCACAAATGCACTGTTTTTTTGGTTTTTTTTTGTAGCTGCTGAAACGTTTTAGAATAGGCCTATTGATGGGGCGCCTGGGTGGCGCAGTCGGTTAAGCGTCGGACTTCAGCCAGGTCACGATCTCGCGGTCCCTGAGTTCGAGCCCCGCGTCAGGCTCTGGGCTGATGGCTCAGAGCCTGGAGCCTGTTTCCGATTCTGTGTCTCCCTCTCTCTCTCTGCCCCTCCCCTGTTCATGCTCTGTCTCTCTCTGTCCCAAAAATAAATAAACGTTGAAAAAAAAAAATTAAAAAAAAAAAAAAAGAAATTAGAGTGGTTTCTATTCTGGAGAACTTTGAAGACAAGTGAGGTTGCCCATTACCCAAAATCCTCAAGTCTAGTGAGGGCTGGAATCAGGCATAGATCCACCATTAATGAACAATGAAGATCCTTATGTTACTTTTGGAGCAATAAGATACATTTTTTTTAATCAGCTGAGAAGCTAATTTCTATCATAATTGTAGTAAAATGAAATGGTGCTTTTTTATGGCTAAGTTTCTAATAAAAAATTTCATATGATATGTATAGGTAAATGACTTCGAAGGAGTACAATTTGGATCTTTGAAATATTTGAACATTTGAACTTCACGTTTATGAATATACCTGTAATTATTAGGAGTTAATTATTATAAGCATTATTCCTGTATCTTTGGTAGTGAACATAAGCCTCCTAAACAAATTGAACGTAACCATTTGCTAACATTCCCCCTGGAATTTTCCTATAACTAGGTGTGCTCTTTCCAGTTTTGATGCCCCAAAGGTAAGATAACTCTATAAAGTTCACAGTATCTGGTGTTAGCCTGCCTGGGTTTTAATCTTGGTGTAAATATTTTACTTATGAGCAAGTTATATGTTCTCTGTGCCTCAGTTTCCTCATTTGTAAAATATGGCTAATAATGTTGCTTTCTCTTGCAGTTATTGGAAATATTAAATGAGTTAATATCTGCAAAATGCTTAGAACAGTATTTGGCACATAATAAAATACTTAACAAATATCCATTGCAATTATTATTTCCTTAGATTTATTTTAGAAAATCCCTAAGTAAAATCAGTTAGATTTTAGCTCTGCAACAGACCAGCTCTATGGCAGTAAAGGTAAGGTGATAAGATGGAAACTCGAACTTGAACCATATCCTGGGGCCTAGAGGCATTGGTGGAGAATTCAGTCTCCCAAAACAATAGTGGGAATGAAATTCCTGAAAGGACGGATGCTGGATAGATAAAAACTGATTTCTTCTATATTTGTAATGTCAAAATTGGTGTCTAACTTACTGCTACTAGTTTAAGCATTAGCTTATGTTCATAATGTTTAAAAATTATATGGTAGTCTAGTCTATTCTTATGTGTTTTGTTTTTGAATAAACAATTTTGTATGAAATTGTTTTTCTCTCCTTTGACTCAAACAGTTTTTGTCTTATATATGTAAAATCAATCTTCCACAGACTAAGCACTCTGTTCATTCTAGCCTTTCAAGCTAGTCCTGTGCTGCTGTAATTGGTATTTTGAAATAGCCCTGAATAAGTGGACTTCTAAGACCACAGTCTCGTATATTAACCAGGCATAAGAATGGCCTTGTATTTCTGTGTAAGAAAGAGAAAAATTTCCTGGCTAATCTTTCATACACTGAATTTGCACTTTGTCACTTACATCTGGTATTTCTATTACGTTGAAAATGTTACAGAAACTCAAACTGGTATAATAGATTTTATGTACGTGTGTGTGTGTGTGTGTGTGTGTGTGTGCATGTGTGAAATTTCTCACAGAAAATTCATGGTAGGAGTTGTCTTCTGCACCAAAGTATATCAATCTTTGAGGTAGGAAACAACTAGGTCCATTAAACCAACATGGATACTCACTTATAACTCATTTATTCATTTGATGTCATGGTATGAATGCATGTTTACTCCATTAGGTTCCACCTTGCACTGAAATTGAAACAATGTAGCATAACGTCAATTTCCTTAGTATTGTGTTTTTGACTTGCCCATAGAGGTGAATATTTCTTCATGAACCCATTTAAATTTCTAGAAAACTGTAAAGTTATGATTGCTTCAACAATAATTTCCTTACCCTACAATATATCTTTTTATTTGTATGCCAGAATTTTGAAAACAGTATGGCTGTTTTACATTTCCTTGAAAACCCTGAACACTAACAAATATTACTTTAAGCCATCCCAGTGACTATTGGAGTAATAGAGCTTAATGTTTTTACTTGCATGCATTTCAAAAAAGCAAGCAAAAGGGGCTTATGTTTTTCAGAGGCTTATTCATTTTGATAGATTTTATTTTCTAAAGATGTGGTTGTAATCGTATCTCTTATCCACATACTCTTATGCAATGTTACTTTGTCCCCTGCCATCAAAAAGTAGAATTTGTTTCTCTACCCCATTGAATCTGGTGAATCTTGTAATTGCTTTGACCAACAGACAGGCAATGGCAGAAATCAGGGTCAACTTGTCCATCAGACACAACTAGCACAATGTCTGGGGCAATGATACTCTTAGGAGTGCATGAAAATGTTTTAATTTCTCTTAAAATCAGAATAAAAAATGAATATTTAGGTTTAAGAAAATATTTGAACATAGGTTTATATATTCATCTTTCTACTAATGCCATCACTTAAGATAGATATATTTATGTTTGTTTATTCATTTTATGGAGGAAGAGGCCCATTGAAAGCAAAAGTGCCTAGGGCTCATGAAAATCATAATTCAGGTTTTGAGGAAGTGATACAATGCCACCTCATAATTGACCGGAAAGCTTCTGCTTCCTGCCATTTGGGATATTTGCCCTTGGGACATTCTGTCTCAAAATCTAGCCACCAGTTTGTGATAAACCTAAGCTAAATGGAAAGGTCATTCTAGTTAATAGCTGCAGACGAGCTCTCAGATGTCAGCGAGCATTGCCAACCATGTGAGGAGCTGTTTTGGAAGTCCAGCCTAGTGGAGCCTTCAGATGATGTCAGCTTAGTCATTATTAGATGGCACCTGCATGAGAGACATCAAGATCTTCCCAGCTTCGCTCAGTCAATCCAAAAAAATGCAAAAGTAATAATGTGA
Source organism: Puma concolor (assembly GCF_028749965.1). Lineage (NCBI taxonomy): Eukaryota > Metazoa > Chordata > Mammalia > Carnivora > Felidae > Puma > Puma concolor. Next base: position 69,716,790 of record NC_141669.1, on the reverse strand, counting down.
AGTTTTAAGCCACTTAAGTTTTAGAGTAGTGTGTGAGGTGGCAATTGATAACTAAAATATTCATTCATTCACAATTTATTGATAATTTTTGTAATGTATTATTTGGGTTACTATGATATATAATAGTGATATGGTGAGCTTTCTATTGATGAGCCTGCCTAGATCAACTGCTTCTTTAAAACCTTGGAGGTTGGGGGGTAGGGGGGTAACAAGAATAGGCTTGAAAGTTAATTAAACTCAAAAAGAAGTTATAAGATTATTTTTAAGTATAAAAAAAGTTACTATGGGCAAGTGTTGTAATTCGTTAAAGGGAAATATCTTTATTATGAAACCATATTTATAGAATAAAATTGTTTTAAATAAAACCATTCAGCCACTGGATCTACTACATTCTAGCTGCATGACCATGATTGTGTATTTTAATTGTTCTCTGCCTCACCCATACCTAGCTTATTTGGCTTTTGTGAGGATTGGATAAATCAATATGTGCAAAACTCTTAGAACAGTACCTGATATGTGTGTGATGTGTATGTGTTTTAGTCATGTGCATTAGTTGTTCAATAAACATTAGCCATTTATACATATATTTATACTGATAAGCATGTTATCAGTGTTTAGAACAAACTGAATTTGATAGAAGACAAGCATGAACCTATTCCCTTGTCTTCCTGCTGTAAATTGCAACCACAACCTGTTAAAGCCCCCTTTCTTGCCCTTAGAATATCTTAGGTAGATCCCATAACTTCCCCAGACAATTTCAAGTATTAAAAAAAAAGTCTCCTTTTGGGGGATTAACAAATTAATTCCAGTCTGATGTCAAAGCCTCAGTCTGTCATCCAATTCAGAGCTTCTCCTTCCCTGACCCAGGCTATGAGGTAGATTTCTTCTCATTTCTTTACCTAACTCCTCCGTCACTCACTAGGTGCTTTTCCTAGCCCACTTCTGATGGGCTCCAGAGACAAAGCTTTTGAGGAAAAGGGAAAATTATCATCAAGAACTGAAAATAGTTGAGATTTTACCATGATTGAGATCTAACAATTTTAATTTTCACAATTTTATGAATGCTGGCAGAAGACATGAGACTCATGGGCCAGAGAGAAAGGACTTTATTACTTAGAGCACAGCAACTAGCATGAATTTCATGTTTGGGCTGGTCCCTTTCAACCCTTAATTCCCTAGGGGTAGTCTTGTATCATAGCTGAAGAATCCTGAGCTGAAAGAACCCTAAACTTTTATAGTGGGCTACAAACAAAACTGCCTGACCTTTGTTCTGAAGGACAAGATTATCTAATATTTATTGAGTACCTCCTATGTGCCAGGACTGTTCAACAAGACCCCATATTAGGCATTTCATGTAAATAATTTAATCTTCCACACAAACTATGTAATAGGTATGGGAGAAATTCAAGCAAGATAAGTAATTTCCCCAAATGCACAGAGCTATTGAGGACAAATCTGGAATTATGACTAATTTGGTCTGATAATTTTCACCTGGCCTTTCATGTTTAAAGACCATTACTGTGGCCTCACATGTTTAAAGAAAATTAGTAAGACAGTTTGGGTTTACGTAGCTTTGAAGTAGAGGGAGGGGAAGTGTTGGTTTGTTGAAAGCAGTTGCCGTCCTTGGGGCAAGCAGCCTCCATATTAGGATTCAGCAAGTGGACTCAGCATTATAGCTTCATTCCTGGTCTTGTCCTCTTGTTTCTTTCCTTTTTTCTTTCTTTTTTTTTTCTTTTTTCTTTTTTCTTTTCTTTTTTTTTTTTTTTTTTTTTTTTTTGTCCCTCACCCACACTTTAAAACCCTCAGGGAACTGAAACTTCCAGGCCTATTCAGTGCACATTGCATCAGACTCTTGGTCATTTTATGGTTTACCCTCATACTTAGGCCCCTCAAGCTGATATAATAATAAGAACAAACACTCAGAATTTGGGCCGTGTACCAAGCATGGTTCTATCCACTTTACATATATTATCACATTTAATCCTCACAAGAACTTCTGACTTAGGTACTATTATTATCTTCATGTTTCTTTTTTTTCAACGTTTTTTTGTTTTTGTTTTTGTTTTTGTTTTTTTTTTTTTTTTATTTTTGGGACAGAGAGAAACAGAGCATGAACGGGGGAGGGGCAGAGAGAGAGGGAGACACAGAATCGGAAACAGGCCCCAGGCTCCGAGCCATCAGCCCAGATCCCCACGCGGGGCTCGAACTCACGGACCGCGAGATCGTGACCTGAGCTGAAGTCGGACGCCCAACCACTGCGCCACCCAGGCGCCCCTATCTTCATGTTTCAAATGAAGAAACTGAGCTAATAGAGGTTAGGTTACTTGCCTTAGGTCACACAATTAATTCAGTGGGGATGGGATTTAACCTGGGCAGGTTGGTTCAGAATCTGTGCTCCTCAGTGTTATATTATTGCTGTCAAGGAAGCACATTTAGTGTTTCTTCCATGTTCTTTCTTGTGAGGATCTGGGTGGGATCTCAAAGCTTTTCAACCATCTTACCTCCTCCCCTCTGGAAACTTTCTGTTATTGTTGTTTGTCTTTTTAATTTTGTGTTCAGTCAACCAGTTTTCTCAGTGAAAGATTATATTCAACTCAAGTTCTTATGTTTCTTTTAGAATTTTTACTCACTTGTTTGGTTGCTGGTCCTAAAGTTGACAAAGCATTTATTCCAGGCTCCCTCTTAAATGAAGCAATCACAAAGGCTGACCTTAATATTATAAACCTTAGAGAAGAAACAGACATGAATTGTACAAAACTAATCAAGCCAGATGAGTGTCATTGGTACTATTGTCAACTTGCAAAACCCACAAGTTTAAAGGTGATTGGCATGCTAATCATCTTAGTGGGGATAGGAAAGAATAAAAATTCTCAAGGTTATATAATACAAATCTGGTCAAAACAAGATATCTTGCCATTGAAGTATGATTATAAACCATTCTAATTATATAAAAAGAACTCTTAGAATCATTTTTATTAATTTATTTTTTTAATTTTCTTTTTTTGAACGTTTATTTATTTTTGAGACAGAGAGAGACACAGCATGAACGGGGGAGGGGCAGAGAGAGAGGGAGACACAGAATCGGAAACAGGCTCCAGGCTCTGAGCCATCAGCCCAGAGCCCGACGCGGGGCTCGAACTCACGGACTACGAGATCGTGACCTGGCTGAAGTCGGACGCTTAACCGACTGTGCCACCCAGGCGCCCCCAATTTTATTAATTTTATGCAAAGTTTTAACTGGGTCTTATTGAAATTTATAAAATATTTGAGGAAAATGTTCATGTTCACTTAAGTACCAAAAGGTCTTAAAAAAGCTGTATTACTTGAGTTATAAAAGGTCCCAGGAAATTCTTTTCCTTTTGAAAGAATTAGCTGAAATTTTGAAGTGATTAAGTATTTAAGTATATTTGAATTGAAACATAAATGCTCACCAATCTGCTTTCTTGTTTCCTGCTGGGTCTGGCAACTCTAGTTCAACTTGGAGAACATAATGGGCTCTGCCTAAGTATCCATTGTGTTGTTTTAAATATCTATTCTGTGGGGAGAAAATTGACTACTTCTTATCATATTTTAATGGGCAAAAGAACTCACAATATTAGTAGTGTATTCAGTAGAAAAGATAAAGATTTAGACAAGATAGTAGAAAGTAATTTCATGTTCACTTTTATAGTTATGTTAGAAAATGGGCCAAAATGTGAATGACATAATTATAGAAGTATTTACCTTAATTGAGGTCTCATCAAAAAAGAAAAAAAAAGTGACCATACTATTTTCAAAATTATGGGTAGTATTGTGCACATTGGTCAATGTAATAAGCCTATCTTTTAAAACCCAAGAGAAATAGGGCAAGATGGACTAAGCTGTATATTTTCAACACTTAGCCCCTGGTTCGTTTAAAATTCAGAAAAGAATACGTTGCCCCCTCTTAACACATACATGTACACACACACATACAAGCTTGTGATGAAGACCCACAGCCCTCGTGTCATAATAGGAAAGACTTCAAAGCCGTTAAGAATGTAGGTGAAACAGAAGGGGAAGGTTGGTCAGGACAAAGCAGCGAAGAGACATTTATGAAGAAATATAACTATCATCTGATTTCACAGGACAATAACACTTTTTTTCCCACATTAAAACTGAAGGTAATGTAGGACATATGACTTCTCACTCTACTTGAAAATGATACCAACTCTGTTGAAGAAAAAAAATTGAGCTATGAATTTTTTATTATTTTTGAAAGCAGTTGTACAATTTTATGGCAGAAGAATTCGGTTACAGTATCTTCAGTCTCTGGTACAACAAATCCCTCGCACAATTAATCTTTTATGACTCAAGAAAACTGTATTTTTTTCCTAAATAAAGTTTTTCCTATGAGATATTCTTCACAAAGTATAACAACCTTAGAGACCTTCAGTTATGGGGTCTATTTTACAGTTTGGGCCCAATGAGACCAATTTTTTAATTAACAGAGGTAACATGGGCATTCCTATACCCATGGAGAACCAGCTCTCTTTGATGAAAAAAGCTTCTTCCTCCCATATCTGTGAACAGAAATGTGACCATAGTCACTCCACTGCACTTTCTGACTGGTGTTCTTAAGGCTGGGGGTAGACTATCTTCAGTTGTTCTTATGGATCTTCATTGCCTCTGCTGTGGTCAGTCTTTAACTATAGTAAAGCCATCTTCTCCATTCTGATAAAAACGGATAATGAAAAGTAACATAGACAGGAAAACTTCCCCCTCTGACCTAAAAGATCATGTAGAGAAATTAGCAGACTAATGAGAATGCAGTTGAAGCTCAAGAACTAAGAGACAAGAATCAGAGGACCTGAATCAGTGCTGGTACAAGAAACTAGGTCTTTATAACTTCATTCAGTTACCATTTTCATAAGACTTTATTTCAGAGTATCTATCTCATTGTTGGTGCTATTGACATTTGGGGCTAGATAATACTGTCTTGTGGAGACTGTTCTGTGCTTTTTAGAATACTTGGCAGTATCTCTAGCTTATACCCACTAGATGGATACCTGTAGCAACCCCCCCCCCCACTCCACAGTTGTGGCAACCAAAATGTCTCCAGACATTGCCAAATGCCTCCTGAGGTAATACCCCCCATGGTTAAAATTACTATTTATTAGAATCTATGCATAATTTCTGACATATAAATATTGAATGAATTAATTAATGAATGAAATTGGTGAAGATTATTAAAGTGCTTATCCCATTGCATTGCCTGGTATTAGATGAATACTTAGCAAATAATAATTCTCCCTCCCAAATGTCAGATGTAACTGAGTTTGTCAAGATCACTTCCAATGCTTACCTTGGGAGAGTAATTCATCTAAAACAGATGTTTGTGAATGAAAAAAATGCAACTAACTTTCAGTTGATATAGGCTATTGAAATACAATTTGCCTCTGCTTTCTACTATTATCTTATTGAAACAGTGAAGGGATTTTTTTAAAACATAAATTACCCCAAATGAGAGGAATGATAATAAAATTTGTGTGACAGGAAACAAACAACATATATGGTAAATATGTTAGCCCATCTAAAAATAATTCTAAGTTATTAATGGTGAAAGCTATTACACCAATATTGAAAGCTTTAAAAAGACTTTGAACCTCAAATCTTTCCTCCTTGCCAAGAAGTAAGACAACTTCTATGATTCTGCAGAAGACTTGAGGTTTATTTTCCATCAAGAGTGAAACATAAAGTCTCTGAATCAAGTGAGTACAAGAGGAGGCCTCAGTGTTAAAGGGAGAAATACTTTATGGAAAACAGATTAACTACCCATGGAATGTTGATATCACAGCTCTTTTCACCCACATAACCCAAAGCTTACACCTTTCCAGGGGGAACTCAAGAGACAATATGATGTAGTAGACATGAGCTGGGCTGCCTACTTGTGTTCACTAGTTAGCTGTATGACCTTGAATAAGTTACTTAACTTCTTTTTATCTCAATGCCTTCATCTATAACGCCTGGATAAAAATAGTACATTTCTCATAGAGTGTGGGAATTAAATACAATAATACCTTACTAGTACTTAGAACCCTGCCTGCTATATAACAAGCATATAGTAACTATTTATTGTTATTATACCTTAGGAAATCGAAAGAGCTCAAGAGAAAAGACCTACAGATATGTACAGTGGTATTTTTTCAGCTTTTTATTTCAATCACCTCTCAAAAAACCACAGTTGACAAAATTCATGGAGCCCTCCAAGTTTCCAGTCCACTTTTCAATTTCCCTTCTAAAATGTTAGTAATTAGCCAAGGACCACCAGATCCTGAGGAAGATCTCTAATATTGGAGTCAGACACCAAAGCAAACAAACAGAATAATACACCTTGAAAAAATGCGGGCAATGAGTTTATAACAAAGTTAAAAGAAATTATTAATATCCACACAGAGATAAGAGAAAATGTATCCATGAATCAAGAGCAGTTTGCCAGGCTGCTATTAAAGAGCATTAATAAGAGAATAAACAAGGGGTGTAGGAAATAAAAAATATGATGACAAGTGTGAAAAATTCAACAGAATTCAGTAAGATTTTGGTGTCATACAACACTTTAATTAACATACTTGCTTATCATAACTGATAGCAACAATAAACATAAGGTAGAATAAAAATATTTTCATATATGAAAGAACTAAAGCATTACCTCTCATGAATCTTTTCTCAAGAAGCTAATGAAAAAAAGTAGGAGAGTAAGAAAAAGATAAACGAATAAAAGACCCCAGATCCAACACCAGAATGGTAAAGACAGGCTCCAGGTTGATGATAAAGGAAGGTGTAAATTAATAGTTTTACAGCAGATCTAGACAGCAACTAGCTAGCTCATATTAGAGAGACTGCTCCATGACTAGTATGGATCAAGGAAGGTTTATCACACCACATATTGATTTGGTAGAATTTTTCAGATTGTCTTGTATGTTTAAAATTCAATTGTTCATGTAACTAGATCATTCTCCTATGAAATAAATTAACACTTTTATCCCTTTATGTATTTGAAAGACAGTGAAATTATCACAATAGAATTCATCGGCCAAAAATCTATACAGTTGCCTTCCAAAGTAATGAAAAATTTATGTCCAGTGCCTATTTTTTAAAACTATACTGTGATTTTTTTCTAGAATGGTAGCTTAGCATTTTATTTTGATTCCTGAGGTTTCTCATCATCAGTTCACAGTGGTTATTTGTGATTCCTGGACAGTATTCTACATCTACACAGTCACATCTCTGTGAAAAGTACACTTTATTATCTTTTCAGTAATAAATTCTATTATTTTCCTGCCTTTGGGAAACAAGCACTAGTTGAGAGTGGGGAAAATTTCCCTGGGCCTGATTGACTGCCTTGAGCTTGAGACCACCACCCACAAGACTTAGAATGGCTAATCTGTTTAAGGAAGTGCACCCACAGCACAGTGGGTATTATACGGTGAGTAAAGAGATGGGATTTTTGAGAGCACAGCCTTTTACCTCTCTCCCCACAGAACTCTGTCTCTCCAACACCTCCCATACATTACAGTTTTCTTAGCATCTTCTCACTTACCTCCAAAAATCCAGGCATCTTCAAATATACTATACTTCTACCAATAAATTCCTGAAATCCTTCCAAAGCTTACATGTCTGTTGCTGGAATGACTGAAGAGTATGGCCCATATAAAGGGGAATGGGACATGAGTTTTGACACCTGACTTAATTCTACATTTCCTGAGTTGTTTCAGGACCTTGGACAAAGCATTTAATCTTTTCATCTTGCTTCATTTGACAAATAAACAATAAAGGCATCCCAGTCTGCCATTTTATATAGGTTGTGCGAAACAAATAAGGTCAAATAGTGTGTGGGGGGGAGGGGGTGGGGAGGGGGGAGTATGGGAATGTAAATGTGTGGGTGTGTGTAGTGTGGGTGTGTGTATAGGTATCAAATAATATAATGGACAACAAATATAAGGCATTATATTCCTCAAGCTTTGTCCACATTTCAACCCTTTGAAAAGGCTGCGTCTGAATAATTGTCAATTTAATGGTACAGAGAATTAGGTTTAAATGTTAATTCTTTTGGTTTCCCCTTCTCCAAAATACAGTGGTCTGAATTCAGATTAGAGAGGAAAAAAAAAAAACAAAAAACGGTAAGGCAAAGGCCATAATCTGAAGAATCAACCCAGTCTTTATAGATTAGACATTTTGTGGTTAGATCTTATTAGATCATAGATTTTGAGGTTTCAGTTATTTTGTTTTTAAAATTAACTAAAAAGAAGAAAAATAAGAGTCTTGGAAAAGCCATGAACTGATGTTTGGACCACTGATGGATTATCCAACTACAGAGAGGTAAAGAACATGGATATCATTGCCAAGTTTCCGTTGTACCAAGCTAAACTGAATAGGTTGGAAAGAGTGGAGACATTGCCTCAATTTACAGGAATTATTGGCTAATAGTAGAAGAGGGTGGAAAAGTAACAATGAAGAAAAAAGAATTGGGTCAAAAGCTATACAGTTAGATTAAATTGGACATAGTTTATGATATGTTGCAGTTCGTTGAATTAAGTTACCTTGTTGGCCCTTTTGAGCACCAAGAACCTGTAACTTCTTACTTTATTACACAATGATGAGAATTTTCTATCTCTGCTTCCCCTTCTTTTTTTCTACAACCAACTGCACTTATCTCATGGTTTATGTTCTCACTGTCAGCCACTGAACTCCCCACTACTTTCTTGGCCTCTGACTTTTGCTTATCCATGGTTTCAGTTTTCTTATGACTGGTACCTTCTTCTGCCTATGATCTCTGTTTATGGACATCATTTAGCAGGTCCCTCGGCTTCTATGTCATTATTCTCTGACCCATTCATTATCCATGACTAATTTCAAACTATTTACAAGATGGGATTAAGGAATTTGTTTGTATCTATCTAATATAGAGAAACCTAAACTGAGCAGATTTCCAACGTCAGGTTATCTCATGCCCTTGGTAAACTTAATGATAGCTGCCATTGCTAGGGTGCCCATCCTTTGTCTAATTAATCATGACTTGAACAGTATGGTGGAATTTGTTTTCAGAATTTAGTTGTGGCATGTAAGTTATTCAAAGAATCCTTTCCTGTATAATATACAAATGCAGAGGCTGCACTTTTTGTTGTTGTTTTTGTTATTGATTATAGTCATCCAGTGAACTCTAACATGAGGTATGTTTCAGCTAAAAGGTGGGAAATAGCATCATTTGTTGTTTTTTTTTCATCAAAAGAATACTGTGTTTTAAAGTGGTAACTAACATTTTAACTAATATCTACTTTGCATTTTTAATTTTAATGTAAGTTTTAAAATGTATGTCATTTACTTCCCACAACAATTCTGGTGTTATTTTTTTTTTTTCATTATTCAATTGACCATTTGAGGCCCAAGGACATACTCTCGTTTTATTTCGATACTACCCAATTTGAAAATGTAGGTTTAACTTCTAGCTTCAAACATTTTAAATCAGGCCAAAGTACCTTTTAGATAACAAAGTTATCCATGTGTCAAGAGGAACCATGTGTTAAGGTAAGTTAATTTTTCTGTGTGAATTATAAAGAACAGATAATGGAACAAAAGTAACTGAAGGTAAACACATCTTCATCCCCAAAATCTTTCTAAAAAGTGATTTCACAAGAAATATTACTTATTTTCTGTCAAGTCAACTTTCTGATGTAGTTTAAAATATGTCAGTATTCACCAAAAATTGTACATAAGGTTTTATTACAGGCAGACATGATTAATTCGTTGGGGCCTATTTTAATCATTCCCTTTTTGAAGTGAAGTGACAGTCTATATATTATTGTAAAGTCTCTGCTTTACATAAAGTTGTAGTATGGAGTTGAATGAAAAATTGGTAAAACATCATAAGATGTAAATGAAACCGGCCTATTTCTTTCACAGTCAGAATTATAGTTTCAAATGGTTATGTTAATTCAAACACAGAATACATGGGATTCATTTTTTGAGATTATATTAAGACCTTGCCACAGGTAAAATAATACATTTTTCACCCTGCAGAAACTTGTTAGCTACACTTTTACCATAGGGTTTATGTAATTACCCTGTAGATTACTGCTCATATACAATAGGGAGGCTACAGTGTTCTTCTAACTGGCAGATGTTGGAGCTGCCAAAAGAAAGGAGATTATCGAGATTTTAACAAAGATGGGATGTTTTTGTTTGGTTTTGGCTTATTTCCGTGGGCTTCCGCACTTTGAATTTGGAATTGTTCTTCAGTCGTATTTGAGAATATCCCATCCACATGCCTATCATAATCAGCACCCATTTCACATCTGGGTGTTGCTGCTGAAATGACTGAATCCTGCAGTAATCCTGCTGATAGTACCTGCTAGAAAAGAGCAAGTTATAGACAGTAATTGGTTATTGTGAGTAAGAGGATCTGTTCCAGGTCATCTCACAAAATATCCTCAAGGACCCTTCTCTTCCATTGCCTTTTAATCTTCTGCTAGAGATTTAACCTTTAGACCAATCTATGACTTGACTTTTCCCCAGGTCTGAGTTCTTCATAAAATAAAATAAAGTACGCTATGTAACTGAAGGCAAACTTTAAATCTGTTGGAGTGGAAGGTGGAGAGCTAGGTTTACGCCATGCAATGTCTGGACTCTAAACACAAATCAGAAGCTGCTAAGCTCTATATTGTGTTTGAAATCAAAATGGCTTGACTGATCCACCATCAGGAGCACATTCCCTTTGAGCTGTTGTTCCTATATTGGATATTACTTTAATTTGATCCATCCACATTACCTCCTATGTAGGTAATTCCTTGCCCAAACTGTGACTTCTATTAGGTCCATCTTTGAAATCAAAGCCAGTGTCATTCTCTTACTGTCATTTTCCTTCTCTCAACTTCCTATTCAGATATTTAATAATTTTATGACTGCCTCCAGTCTACGATATCCTGCTTTCAGAAAGGATTGATTAGGGATCACTTAAGCAACTGTTACAATGAAATTTTATGAACTTTCTCAGGGACATCTTAATTTGAAGTGTTATTTTAACTGTGTCCAGAAGGATTTGCCTCTATTAAAGAAGTCAAGGAATTTTGAACTTAGTGAGCTGGAAGGGGTGGGATGGCAGGGAAGAGAGGGAGAGGTGGTTGAGAGAGAGATAAGGAATAAGAGCATACACCCCTGGACTCACAGACTGTTTAGCGGTTTATGTGACTGTTTATTTCACTACATTCCCACTGGGACTGATAACCCATACTCTCACAGCTGGTTGGAGTCAGAGCCTCAGCTCAGTGTACAACCAAAAAATGGTCCATGTGGACATAGAATCCAAAACCCTAATTTTATCAGTACTTCAGTCTGAGGTAAGTAGATAAATTAAACAATTAAAAACAAAACAAAAAGTTAGTACAAAATCTACAAAGTTAACAAAGGGCTATACGCCACTCTCCTAAAAAGTTAAAACCATGATTCACAAGGAGAAATGCATTTGAAAAGTTTTCTGCTCCAGAATACTTATCTCCCCTCCCCCATTCCTTTCTCTTTATTTCTACCTGTCTCTCCTCTACTATCTTCCCCTCTATTCCCCTTTGGGTTTTTACTGAGCACAATATTTTTATAAACTTCCTTTGACTTTATATATTTATAAAATATATATGTGGGGAATTGATGACAATATGAGAAATAGTGTCATAAATATTCAGATTAATCAGAAAATAGTCACCCAGGGTAGCATTTTTCATGTTAAGCAACAACGAGAAGAGGACAGGTGGACTTGTTAAATGCCCTTGGTTGATTAATGAAATGTGAGATTGATTGTGAAATGCTTAGAGGGCCCACCAGACAGTCTCCCCTCAACTTCTCAGGGGAGAACAAGAAAGTGCTTTCTGTATCTCACAAAATAAACTGATTAATTTTTAACCAGGGACTTTTTCTCCTGTGTCTCTATGTTTATGCAGCCCAGAGGAAAGGCTATTCCTCTGATGTGATAGTGATACACCTTATATTTACATAGTGCATTGTGTTTTATGATGTATTTTAAGATGAACCATCTCACCTAATCATCTTAATCGGTTAATCACCACCTTCTAAGGCTAGTAGGCAGAGGCTCATTCTCTTTCACTCACAGTTGGGATAGTAGAGGGACAGTGAATTCACTGCTATCTCATCTTTTGTTAGGACTAACATTAGAACCTACTATTTTATTCCAAACTCTTTATATTGGTCTGGTATTTGCTTAGGTGGAGTTGTCTAAATTGAAGACACTATTTGTTACAAATAAAAGTTGAACATTATTTAAATTAAATAAAAAACTGGAAACTGGACCAGCATTTTTATATAATTTGTAATTATATTTTTGTAAGTTACTAAAATAGAAATGATAATGATCATTTTTGAGAGATGAGAAGTATGTTTTTAATGGAACTCAGAAAAATATAATTTCCAGTGGATATAACTTTGAGGTTGCTTATGAAAATTGATCTAGTGTTCCTGTCTTTAGTAAAATTTGATGGGTATTTTTATAATATACTCTATTTGTCAGAGAATTGATAGATTTGGAAGTTAAAGCTACTTCATTTAAAGACATCTGTTCCATGGTGTATCTGTTCATTTCCTGTAGTAGTTAGCTATTACTGTATAACAAAATATTCTAAAACTTAGTGGTTTAAAACAACCATTTACATAACACACATTTCCGTTAGTTGGCAATTTGGTCTGGATTAAGCTGTGGGCATCTCCTGGTCTCAGCTGGGTTCACTCATATCAGCAATCAAGAGGCAGTTTGGGTGAGGACTGGCTGATCCATATCGGCCTTAGTTCCACATAGTCCCTTATCCTCTGGCAGCCAGCCAGAGATTGTTCATAAGGCTGTCTGTGGGGGGAGGGGGGGATGAGAGGAAGAGAGAGAGAAAGGAAGCCTGCAAAGTTTTCAGAGTCCTAGACTTAGAACTGGCACATTTGCATTTTATTGTAGTCAAAGCAACTCCCAACATCAAACCAGATTCAAGAGTGGAAAATAGACTCTGTCTCTTGTTGGACAGGGTATCATAGTTTCAGTGCAAAGGGAGGGAAAAAAGACTATGTCCATTTTTGCATTTTATCACATTACCTGTTTACTTATTTTTGGTTTTTAGCAGATTATTGTTTGAGTTTGATGAGGTCGTTGGCGCAACTATTTCAAATTCCTTAAGGAGTTAGCTGGTATATATATATATATGTATATACACATATATATATACACACACATATATATGTATGTGTACATATATATATACGTGTATACACGTATATATATATGTACACATACATATATATGTGTGTGTATATATATATTAAATTAAATTAAATATAACATATACATACATTTTAAATTAAATAATATATTTTAATTAAATAGAAAACTGAAACTTTCTGATGGCAAAAACTAATTTTACATTAGGGCTATTTTAGAATTTTAGAACATAATATGTAATGAAATTGTCAATTTTAAATTAAAAAAGCTCAAGCAGTCTATTGACAATAAATCTTTCTACACAGATAATCATAATTACTCATGGTTCCAATTCATACGGGTCCTGAAAATATTCCTCAGGAAATCACTTTTCATGTGTGTGTTGCAAATAGATATTTCAGTAGATCTTGTCTGTTTGTATCATTTATTCCCTTAAAATCTTCACACAACTGGAAATTTGGAGTTATTTACAGATAGGCAGACAGAGAGAGAAAGAGGACAAAAGAAAGTACATACCCATACTTATGTTAGTGCATTATTAAAAATGTCAAAATAAAAAATTGTAAAGGTTGGCAGTATGGCAGTATTAAAATGGAATGATTTAAGGTTAAAAATCAAGTTGCAGAAGTATTTATTTATTTTTTTTTTAATTTTTTTTTCAACGTTTATTTATTTTTGGGACAGAGAGAGACAGAGCATGAACGGGGGAGGGGCAGAGAGAGAGGGAGACACAGAATCAGAAACAGGCTCCAGGCTCTGAGCCATCAGCCCAGAGCCCGACGCGGGGCTCGAACTCACGGACCACGAGATCGTGACCTGGCTGAAGTCAGACGCTTAACCGACTACGCCACCCAGGCGCCCCCAGAAGTATTTAAAATAAGGAAGCATCTCATTTGAAATCTGGAGAGTTGTAGCACGATTTTAAAATTTAAAGAAATATTTTTAATGTTTATTTATTTATTTATTTATTTATTTATTTTGGAGACAGACAGTGAGAGCCAGGCAGAGGCAGAGAGAGAGAGAGGGAGACACAGAATCCAAAACAGGCTCCAGGCTCTGAGATGTCAGCCCAGAGTCCGATGCAGGCCCAAACCCAGGAAGTATGAGATCATGACCTGAGCCAAAGTTGGACGCCCAAACGACTGAGCCACCCAGGGTGCCCCATGATTTAAAAATTTTATATTGTTGGAATTCATATTTTAGTTTTTCATGCTTTCCAAAATAATGAATAATAAAGCAGTAATATCTGCTTTCAATCTCAAACATAATTAAAGAATTATCATAAAATTACTAACCACAAATTTTAGAACACTGTTATGTGACGTTCTAATTATGCCCACTTTTGACAACAGTTTAATGGAAACTTTTCATATCAACTATTGTCACAATTAAAATATAATTTATTAATTGCAGCCCAAGGGAGCTCATCTACCAACATTATCCTTTGTTTTGAGGAACACTGCCTTCAAGCATCTTCCATACATTCCTTCCTACTACAAGTCATTATTGCCTCAGAGAATCCATTTTCCATACTTTTAAACAGATAAATAAATAGTTCCCAACATATGTTGTTGTTCTGTGCAATCAACACCATTGCTCAAAACTTTCACTAATGATTCACTATTACTTGGGGAAAACGGAAAAACAAAACCGAACAAATAAAAATCTCTTAGCTTTGGTTTCAAATCCGGTCAGAAAAACAAACAAACAAAATAAACAAAACTTTATTACTGAGATCAATACAAAGCCCCTATTAGTATGCTAATAAAGAGTTACTTAAAGGAATGCCCTAAAATGAGTCCTGGTAAGTCAGGGAGAAGGCAAGGGAGCCAACTTCCATTACAATGCTAGCCATGCTAAGTATTCATGAGAGCTCACTTTGAGAGTGCCCTTCCATCAATAATGTTAAAGATGACATCTGCATTATAAGAAAACTACTTACCATGTTGAAAGAGTGCACAGAGTTGAACCTTAAGATAGGCAAGCCTTCTGAAAACTTACAGTGGTTTGCCGTAGAGGGTCAACAAGCTTTTCAAGCTTTTTAACACTAAATCTCCTGGTGTTACATTATACCTTTACATTTGTAAAAACAAAACTCAAGTTATAATAGGTTATCCTGTGTCTACAGAGGTTAAAGTTTGGACGTATCTTTTTTTTCTTTAATGTCTATTTATTTATTTTGAGAGAGAGTGCACAAATGGGGAAAGGGGCAGAGAGAGAAGGAAAGAGGGAGAATCCCAAGGGGACTCCACACTCAGCATGGAGCCCAACATGAGGCTCAATCCCAGGAACCTTGAGATCATGACCTGAGCTGAAATCAAGAGTCAGACGCTTAACTGACTGAGCCACCCAGGTGCTCCTGGACATACTAGTAGATGCTGTAGTAGGAGTCAAACAAGTACATTGATTTAAAAATATTTTCAAGCATAACAATTTCACTATACAGAAGAGTAAGGGATGACAAATTATAGATGCAAAGTAGTGATGGAAGTTATAATGCTGAAATATGTGCCTGCAAATGCTACACATTTTACATGTATATTGTCAATCCTTTCTCTTTTGTTCTGAGAGGAGAATTAGGTAAGTACTCATATTGATGGTGAGGGGCAGCCATTTTCTTGAAAATATATGAGAAAACAATGCTCTTATCATAACATTCTTTGGGCTGAAATATAAAATAAACAAATGGATAAAATCACAAAAAAAATGAACAGAAGAAAATATGTTAGGATCTATGGAATAAAAACCAAAACAACAACAACAAAAGACAAACATGTTCCTGGATTTCATTAATGTTAAGTATTATAAAGATGTAAAGATGTAAATTGTATCCAAAGTAACTTATTTTTAATGAATTTCATTAAAACAGAATTTTTGTTCTGTGAGGTTTTTAAAAAGCAGGTAACAGATAGTCCAGTTCTAAAATGAGAAAATTATATTGCTCTCTATCGGTAAAGATTGGAAATCTCTTATATAAATGTTCCTCTTTTTTGAACTCAATTTGTTCCTGGTATCAATAGGTTCAAAATCATGCCTATCCTTTCTTCTAGGCATTATACTGCTAAAAATTTATTCTAAGAAAAACAATCATAAATGCAAGATTTGTCTCCACAGCAATAATCATAAAAAATAATTAGAAACAAAGCTCCTATGGGAGATTGGACAATCTAAAACTCATCCATATAATAGAGTACTAGGCTGAGTTTTAGAATTTTAAAAAATATAAAAGAAATATCAAATTAAAGGTAAAAAAAATTGGCAAGACGATATTTATAGTATGATTTATCAATGTGATTTCTGTTTGTGTGTGTGTATGTATGTGTGTGTAGACAGAAAGAAGATAAATGAGGAAAAACTGAGAGAGAGACCAAATGACAATAATGTTATCAGTGACAATTACAGGTTGCAAAAAGCCATCCATGGTAGAAAATGACATGTATCATTTAGAAATGCTTTCAGTTGCAGGTAGCAGTTGTTTAACAATAAATGTGACTTAAAGAAATATTTGTTTTAAGGAAAAAATAAACATTGGCAGTTGTTTCTGGCACTGATTTAGGTACTCAGCATTGTTGTGAGGGCCCCTGATTCCTTTCATGTGTATGCTTTGCCATGTTTGGATTGCTGGTTTTTATCCTTGTTCGTGTCTTACTACAGTAACAAGATGGCTACAACAGATTCAGCCATTACATCTGAATTTAGGGTAGAAGTAAGAGACTGAGGAACAATACCAACCATGTCTGGTATCCTCCAAGAAAAAGGCAAAAACTTTCCCAGAATTGTTTTCTTAGAAGAATGGCTTTATTTCTCATTGACCAGAAATGGATCATGTCACTTCTAGATTCAAAACAATGTGGTAAAGGGAGGAACTTGAGTACCACAGATGATTTAGTCCAGTGGTTTTTAAAATTAGTTGCACACTTATGTCCATGGTTGTCAACCAACATTTTAAGATATGAAAGGTGAGTTTCTGTCTTGTGGCCTGGTAAGAAATAGGAAGCAGTCATTGATAAAATAATAAATTCTTTTAATGATTCCAGATGAAAAAATCTTCCTTTCTCACCTTATCCTAGCTTTTTCCTATTAGTTGCCAGCAAGGCATTTAATTGCTTAATCAAACTACTTTCTTCATAAAAAACAATGAAGGGGAAAAACACTCATTTCAATTATCATCATGTGGGTCTAGGAAAATGAAATAAGACTTTTTATAGGAGAAAATTGTGAAAAGATTTAAAATGGACTAAAATTATTATTTTTCTTCTATAGAGATTTCAGTGCTATCTAGGAATATTCTTCCAGGTCATCCGACTCTACAGATCTCTAGATCTCTATGCCTTTCATTATTTTTGAGCTATTTTATAACTTTTTAATTGTAAATAACTGATGTGAATAATTCTTGTCTATAAGCATACAAATACATTTTGTTGGGTGGAATTACAATTAACACCTCTCTTTCTCTTACTGTGTAATATATCAGATTCCTATTTGTAAGTTCTTTTTAGCCTTCCTTATCTGCTGAAGTGTGGTATTTTGAACCTTCTTTGAACCAATTGTAACATTTTATTTGTTCATTCCTTCACTAATGAGTTAAACAGAGTCTTAGATGTGTTGATTTCATAGTTCTATGAGAACAGCATTCAACTCTAGAGTATTCTTTAACACTTAAAAGATGCTGAGGTAAATAGGTGAAATAAAGATTTTGACTTGACCTTGTGTCTGATTTGTTCTCACATAGAGTCTGCTTTATTACTATAAATAAAATCAGTAGTTAGAGTAGAAGTTGTTTTGTTGAAATATCTGGAATTTAAATAATAAATAATACATAGAAAATAGAAATAGAAATAATAAAACAACTAATCAATAAACTTGCAGAAAAAAGTAGGTACAGCATAATATTATCAAGTTTATCAAGAGCTAATTTATATGTTGTGCTTTATAGTCCTAGATTCAGAAGAACATCATTCTCTTTCTTTCACTGTTTTTTTTTCCACTTGGTCTTGTCTAGGCCACAACAACTATATAATAATAGTATAATATTTAAGAATTCTCAAATGACTCAAGTTTGAGCATGTCTGTTTTAAGAATTGGCATTAGTTTGTTTTTTTTTTTTAATTTTTTAATGTTCATTTATTTTTGAGAGAGACAAAGCATGAACAGGGGAGGGGCAGAGACAGAGAGGGAGACACAAAATCTGAAACAGGCTCTAGGCTCTGAGCTGTCAGCACAGAGCCTGATATGGGCTTTGAACTAGGGAACGGTGAGATCATGACCTGAGCCAAAGTCGGACACTTAACCAACTGAGCCACCCAGGTTCCCCTGGCATTAGTTTTTAATAAAAAACAGTAAAAATAGGTGAAAGTCTTTCATTTTTGCTGAATTTAGAAAAAAGTTTCTAGAATTTTAAATTTTATCTAGAATAAGTGTTGAGGACTCTTCTAAGAACTTAATAAATATGCCTTTATTGCCAAAAAAACAACCTGTTTTTTAAACTTTGTTCCATTTTACCAACTATTTGATAAATAATAATAAAAAAACACTAATGTATTCATTCACTCTGAATTGTTAATGACTAAAAGTATTGTCCCTTTCAGGGGTTCCTGGGTGGTTCAGTCAGTTAAGCATCCCATTTCAGCTGAGGTCATTATCTCAGGGCTTGTGAGGTCTTGCATTTGGATCTGTACTGACAACTCAGAGCCTGAAGCCTGCTTTGGATTTTGTGTCTCCCTCTCTCTCTGCCCCTCCCCTGCTCATGCTCTCTTGCTCGCTCGCTCTCTCAAAAATAACTAACTAACTGAAAAAATGATAAGTAAAAGTATTGTTCCTTTCAGGAAAGAAGCTTTTAATGATTAATGGTGGTATTTCAACTACCCTGGCAGTTTTGTGTCTGCTGTTTTGGAGGGGGTTGACATAAACATTTCATTAACCCCAAATTGCATCATATACACTGATTTTATTCTGTGCAGTATATAATCTCTGTTTTGTGCAACTCCCAATGCTTATTGTCTGGTCTGTATACAGCTTGCAAAAAATCTTTGGTCTGTACAAGGTAAATTTAAATTTCTATTTTTACAACATAAACATTCAACACGGTTTTAGTAATGTAAATAAGCTTTGGACAAAATTAGCTAAATAGCAAACATTATCTTTATCCAGCTAGCTAAATTTAATTTATACCAATATTCCTGAAGATTTGGTGAAATGTAAAACATCCTTTCCATAGGAACTAATCTACCCTCTGAATTTTTCCCACTTGTTAAACAGAAGGTGATGGAATATTTCAATTGTCACACAACAAATTGCCCTTATAGAACAATAACCACACACACACACACACACACACACACACACACACGAAGTAGGTTTGCAATTAGAATGCTTATAACTTGAACACTAAGTTTGGGACCAGCTGAGTCAAGGATCCATCTTATTCTTAATAAAATCTGAGCCAGATCCACGGCATGCTGGGAACATCACTGTTGGGGATCTCTCTGTGGCAAATGAGTTGCTCTATTCACCCAAGTGGATCTAATAGCCATTTTTCTGAACAGTTGGAGAAATTTTGTTGGCCAGAATGAGGTTTTAAAAACAAAACCGGTAACAATAGCTTTGCTTATCTACCTTGCCAAAAGTATGACTGGAAAATCTGTTTAATGAGATGAAAGGTAGATAGAATGTTTTGGACAACCATGTTTAGCAATGTCTCAAGAGAGAGAGGTAAGTTCTATTTGAGCAGCCATTTCTACATTGTTATGTTGAAATCTTAGGATTGTATAATATCTCAGGAGGTTGGTCGGGAGGGGAGGACACAATAAGTGGGTAGACCTCTACCTCCTGGGGAACCTCCCTCATTGTATCCAGTTTTTAAAAATCAGTGTTCTGTAAAAATTTCTTTGTTCAGAGAGTTCCACTGCTAAAAATATTGTGCAAGAAAATTACTCTAAACCAGTAATTCTCCATAGTGGCTATTTTGTCCCCAAAGGGATATTTGATAATGTCTACAGATATTTTCTGGTTGTCACAACTTGAGAGTGCTATAGGCATCTCGTTGGTAGAGGTCAGGGATCCTGGTAAACGTCCTAAGGTGCACAGGACAGAACGGTTTCCACAACAAAAAATTATCTGACCCAAAATGTCAATAGTACTGGGTTGAAAAACCCAGCTCTAAAACAGAGCTATGATTTCCATAACAGCTCTAAATTCTCTTCTGAAGGGCTGGAAAATATTGATTTTACAATACTGTGGGTATTATTTTTCTTTGTTTCTAAAAGGGCACATTTTTTTTTCTTTGAGAAACATCCTGGTGTAGTAAAGAAAGAAGATATGGAATTAGATCTGAGTTAAAATTTTGATTCTTCCACTTATTATCTCTTTAACTTTGGGACGGTCCTTTATCTTTCTCAGTTTGTTTCTTTGAAAAGTGGAGATGTTAATACCAATTTATTGGGTTATTGTTAGAAATAAATACAAAATATATTTGTTTAGCTATTTGTACAAATAAGAAACAAAAATAAACTCTCACCCACTGGTAGATACATATGTAGTAAAAACTCTTTAATAACCCTCCCTTCTCTCTGAGGTAATGGAAATTTAAATATACAGGCAGTATTGATTGGCTCTGATCAAGATAAGATTAACATTCTCTTTAGCCTAACCAAACTAGATAGGCATATTCCTAACTCTAGGCCCTTACCTCCCTTTTTTAGAGCTTATTTAAAAAAAACTTGTAATTGCAAATTCTTTTCTACGCCTTTGAAATATATATAATGTCTCATCCTCTTTACAAGCCAGAAATGTCTTTCTCAAGGACCTGGTAACCATCCCTTTGAAGTGTAATCATGAAAAAAGATGAGGCCTCTATCTCCAAGTTTCTGTGGGAGGGTAGGAAACAAATAGGCATCAATTAGCAAACACAGACGACCTAATGATAAGGAAAAACATTTGCAAATTTAGGAGTAAGTCAGTGTGCTCAACCCATCCTGTTGATCAACCTCTGCACTGATGTCCTCCCTTTCTTTGACAGTCCCAGACTCTGCTCAGCTTCAGCTTTAAATCAAGGAGAACTAAACACAGGTTTTACAGAGGTCAAGAAGAGGGTTGAGAGTGGGAAACTTATCTGGGCAAGCAGATAGCCTTCCCTAGGGAAGTAGAAAAGTAGAGGGTTGGCTCATTCCATCAGCATTATCAAATCCAGTCTTCTTAGAGTAAGTGCCAGCTAAGAGGGAGATTCCTGGAATCATTACCCCTGTCCTGGGAATGTCAGTCATCCTAGGGTACAATATGGCCCAACATAGCAGACAACAAACTACTTTATGGGTTTGGATCTCTCAGCTAGGTCCAGAATTATTTATAGGAGAACTTTATACATAACCAAGTTGTTTCAATTCTCTTGAAGAGATTATGCAATATAATTATGCAATATAATTATTGCTCTTATGATGGCCGTTATGCAAGATAATTTCTTAGACCTTACATATCACATTTCACTTAGCTACTTCAATGAAAATAATATAACATAACAAGGAAAACTAAAATTTCAGGGATAGAGTAACAGTTTTATTTAGGAATGTGAATTTGGCCATAGACCAAATCTTCAAGCCACCTATTTCTGTTCTGTTGGAATGAAGTCACATCCATTTGTTGAAGTATTGTCTGTGACTGCTTTCTAACTAAGACAGAGGCAAGTAGTTGTGACAAAGACCCTACAGCCCCAAAAGTCTAAAATGTACTAAAGTGTTCTTTTTGGCTCTTTGTGGAAAAAAGTTTGCTGATTCCTGTATGAAGGAATAGAAGCCTATAGAGGTTCTGTGATTTAAGTAGAATTGCAGAATGGGGCTAATTATAAAACTCTGGCTTATAATGACTAGGTTATGTGTCTTGATGTTACTTATAAACTTGTCCCTGCCGTAATAAAAAGTAGATAAGAGTTCAGGTCTCTTAAAAGGCCAAATAAATGGCACCCCTATAGTCTTTCAGGGCTCTAAACAAGCTGAAAAACAAAACTAGGAGAAGTAGATGGAAGCTTTTTCAGTGTTGGTAATGATGCAGTGAGAACCTATGGCTTAGTGTCAGCCTTTGGACCTGGTAACTGAATCCTGTGATTAAGCAAATTTAACCACTGGAGCAGAGCAGCCCCCCTATTCACCCCCAGAAGGGTGGGAGTATCGAGCCAAACATGCCAACATATTCTTCCCATATTTACCAATCATTCTGTCCAGAAATGAAGTGGAGAAAGGCCTAGAAAGAGGACAGAATAATGTGCTGGGTAAATTGCTCCTCTAGAGAAACAGGAAAGGGGAAGAAAGATTTCCTTCTAACAGACAGTTGAATCATAAGTCTTAATAACTAAAGTGGGTGATGGGATTTGAGATGTTGTACAGTTTATATATTGCTTATTTTTACTTTCAATGTTTTTTTTTCAAAAATGGGCAAAACTTCAGATAAAACTATGTAAATTAATGATATATACTAAGGTTTTTCTAGAAGCTTTGTAAAGATGAAACATTAAGTACAAAAATGCTTAGTCATTTTTACATTTGCAAAATCTTAACAAAGTTTAGGCACTTTTAAAGTTCTTTTTGTTCTTGTTGCTATGCTATTGCCTCTTTTTTATTTTAATCCTCCACACTTTTTTAGTCCCTACAACTCACTCATCCTGAATGCTTTAACATTATCCAGTGACAGGTAAGGAGGAGATGTATACAATGAAGGATAGTATTAATACAAATAAAATAGTATAGCTTTATAAGTTTTCAAATCATCCCTTAACTTTTTTCAGTTTTGGAAGTTTGATTTTTTTTCCTTACTTTGTTTAGTAACACTGTTGAAGACTTAGAAAATATATAACCACATTCTGAATATAACTTCTTCCATTAACTAACAACTTTGTATTACCGTATATTGACATATACTGATTAATTTCCCTGGAAGGAAATGTAGTCTTCTTTATATACAATCTCTAGTGAGCTGTGCCTAAGCTCGAGGTCTAGCTTTTTGCCCACATCTTCACTTGATCAAGTGAATTCATAGGTTCTCAGTACTCAATGAATCCAATCCAATGTTAGTACAAATGGTTTTGCATCATACTATCACTTATGGAAAAATATATATGATGGATGGTTTTATGTTATTTGAAGGACAGTGATATTTTCTCTTCTGTAAGGAAGACATCTCATCCAAGATTATGAAAAACAAAACAAACAAAACCCCAAATTGAATAGTAATGCTAGTTCAAATTCTTGTTGGCTGTATACTTCTTTGTGGCAAATTAAATACATAGCATCACAATCTGATACCTTTGTACCACTGTTGTAGGAAATATACCAGAATAACTTGGTTTCTTCCTATTGAACCCTTATATCACAATATAATTTGGATGACAGGAGTTTCCAGAAAAGGTTTATTTTATTTTTAAATATTTTTATTTTATTTCACTCACTGGCATATTGAACAAAATCAAGCCATTTGGGTATTAATACACAATATATGACAATATCATTACTTTATTGGAATGTTTGATGTAGAAAACCTAAAATATATTATTATTCTCAGAATAATCACAAGGGAAGAAATGTTCTGTGGATATGAATAATGTAAAGAACCAATTGAGCCATCCATCTTAATTTCAGTAACAACTAACTCCCAATCATTGAAATAATTACTATTATTATTATTTTATTATTATATTAGACAAAAAGAGATCCTTGGCTGAAGGTATGAAACAATTTTAAACCTATAAGCCTTTAAGAAGTTAGTTACAGCTCCATTTCTGGCTCACTATCTCTAAGGAATAAAATAATAAATCATTCTTGCAAGGGCAACAAAGCTAAAATAAACAGGTAAGATTACATCAAATTAAAAAGCTTTTGTAAGAAAAAGAAACCATCAACAAAATGAAAAGGTAACCTACTGAATGGGAGAAGATACTTGCAGATCATACATCCAATAGGGGTTAAATATACAAAAATACAAAGACCTTACACAACTTAATATGAAAAAACTAAAAAATAGATAATCGAATAGAAATTTTTTTCAAAGAAGATATACAGATGTCCAACAGGTACATGCTCAATATCACTAATTATCAGAGAAATGCAAATCAAAACCACAGTGAGATATCACTTCATATTTATCAGATTGCCTACCAACAAAAAAAGTAACGAGGGTTGGTGAGAATGTGGAGGAAAAGGAAACCCTCATATACTCTTGGTGGGAATGTAAACTGTTTCAGCTACTATGGAAAACAGTATGGAGGTTCCTCAAAAATTAAAAATGGAACTACCGTATGATCTTGCAATTCCACTTTTGGATATTTATTCAAAGAAAATGAAGACATCAATTCAAAATGTTATATGCACCTCCATGTTCATTGAAGCCTTATTTGCAATAGTCAAGATATGGAAACAACCTATGTGTCCATCAAATAGACAAATGGATAAAGAAGATCTCTCCCTCTCCCTCTCTTTCTCTCTCTCTCTCTCTCTCTCTCACACACACACACACACACACACACACACAGGAATATTACTTGGCCATAAAAAGAATGAAATCTGGCTTTTGTGACAACATGGATGGACCTAGAGGATAATATGCTAAGTGAAATAAGGCAGACAGAGAAAGACAAATACCATATGATTTCACTTATATGTGGAATCTAAAAAATAAGAGATGAACAAACAAAACAAAACAGAAACAGACTCATAGATACAGGAAACAAATCGTTGGTTACCAGATTGGGGAGGTGTTGTGGGGCAGGCAAAGTAGGCAAAGGGATTTAAGAGGAACAAACTTCCAGGTATAGAATAAATAGGTAATGGAATTATAATATACAGTATAGGGAATATAGTCAGTAATATTGTAATAACTTTGCATAATAACAGATGGTAACTAGACTTATCATGGGGATCATTTCATAATGTATAAAAATATTGAATCCCTATGATGTACACCTGAAACTAATAGGATATTTTATGTCAATTATACTTTAATTAAAAAATAGTTGTTAAATAATTCACTAATTCTCAGGATAATATCTTGCTACTAACGACCCCCTTGACACCGTGTGCTTCTCTGAAACTTTGAAATTTGAAAGTTTCCTGTACACATATTGAGAATTTTCCCATATCATTTGTATTGGCTGAACTTATTCTTATTGTCCTGCCTTTGGATGGTATGGCTGTGACAATGTTTCCTTTTGGCAAATTGTCACCTCAGTTAGTCTGAAGAGGAGCCTTGACTGGTAGCATAGCTGGCATTCTGATGTGATCCCAGCAGGCAAAGACAGACAAGCTGTCATCCTCCCTGGAAAACGGCTGCTATGCAGAACAATTCTGTCTGGTGGGAAAAGGCTAGATTTCCCTGGAGATAGACTACTGCATGTGGGTTTATATTTATTGCAGATTCACTTGATTTGGTAGATGGATTTGGATGGAAATTCTTATTATTAGTCAGCCTGATGTTTCTTTAATGTTCCTCGGTGGTATTCCCCCGTAGCTATGTCTTGGCTCTGGAAACACAAAATCTCAGTTTAATGATTGGTATCCTCCCTGGAGATTTTTATTCTCCTCCCTACCCTGCTCCTGGAATTCTCCATAACCTTGTGGAGCAAACCAACTCAGCACTTATGGTATGCATACTCTCAAGAGTTTCAGATAGTTTACAATAATCTTATTAACTGGAGGCAAGAGAATATTTGAATATTCAAAAGAATATGTGTATCTGGTTGTTTGATTTCATAAGTGGACTCACTTTGCTAGAATCACCGAAGTATGTATCACTTTGAACAGCCAGTTATGTCTTTTTTGTGTCCTGCTGGTAGTCCAATTTTCCTGACAGAGTTTTGGCCCATAGTTTATGCTTCTGGATTAGAAATGATGTATACTAAAAGGTGCTCTAATGAAGAAACATCAAAATTTGATAGTTCTAACAACAAATAAAATTTATTTTCCTCTTTCAAAGTGGTCCATTGTGGTTCAGTGTGGATATTACAAGTCGGCTCTATATAGTCATTTAGATACATAGGTCAATGTGCTATCAACGTATGACTTAAGGTTCATGTGTTCATGCTCACTGTCATTTTGCCAAATCAAGTACTATTGTCCAAAATTTCCTCTAAAGGAAGTGAGGCAGAAGTGCACAGCACTTTGGCCTACATTTTATTGACAAGACCTTAGTTACCTGTCTACTTACAAACGGAGTCAGGAAACTGAGTCCTTATCTGTGGCTCTATCCCAGCCTCACCTCCATGCAATGGACTAAAGGGAGGCATACTTTGTCGGACATCCAAGCATGTCTTCCACATTGTTTCCATCTCCCTAAACTCTGTGCTCCTCTCCTTTACTTGGGACCCTGGGGACTAGTAAGTACCCTCTAAGGAATATGGAGAACTCTTTTCCCTAGCCCTGCTATACTATATAGTCCCTTCCTTATTGGCTCAAGGCAGAGGTTGAACCCCTCAAACCTCCCATCTTTAGAAATGTTAAGCTGAGTGATAGGTTGCACACTGTATCATCATATAGACCCTAAATTTCTGAAAACATCTGTCAAGTTCTTCTAACAAAACTATCACTGTCTCCCTCTCTGACCCTGTGACTCCACTAAACAATTCCATGATAGGCCTGTAAATCTCTGGTCAGTGACCTGCCTGGCAGGTGTGGAGAGTCTTTCCTCTCATTTTGCAGGTATGTCCAATCTTCACATATTAGCCTCTCGGAGCTTACTCTACCTTGCCTGGGGGTGGGGGGTGTTGAGGGGAGTGGGGGGATTCTCTTAAGATCCTATTTTCTATAACTATCAATTCCTTTCTGCTTTCCATTAGTTTTGGAGAAAATAGGCAAGGGTTGGCTGGCCTGATGGTTGGGATTAAAGAATATGTTGAGCAACTTATTAAAAAACTCTGAGGGGAACACCTTGATCCAATTGTAGATTGTGGAGAGTTTATCTTTCCTTGTTTCTCAGGTCTGGGCAATAATTGCCCACTCTGGGGTAAGAACAGTCATACTCAAAACACTGTCTTCTAGATCTTGTCTATACCCATCTAATACTTTATAGAGTTATCAACATAGCACAGATCCAACTTTTAGTTAGTGATTGGTAATGAATTAATAACAATATTCCATGATGTACTTCTTTGTCTAATTTTATAGATATTATTATCAGTGTCATAGGAAGTTTTTAGGAAGTTTGGAAATTACAAAGAAAGAAGGTATATTTTATAATTACTGTTCATAACAACTGATCCTTTTGAGATTTTTCAAAGCAATTTAAACAATGAGGAGTAAAATATTAAAAAAAAAATTCAGGAGCAATGGTCATACCAAAGTGCCATTCTGTTTTGACTCAGACTCTTTTGGTGATGCATTAAAATTTTTAATTTAATAGAAAATGTTGTTAAGTATAGAACAGACATTATTATGAAGAAATTGAAGTTCAGGATAGAGGAAAAGCAAATAAGACAGCTCAACTAAGTTCATGTCTCTAGACCAGACAAATTATATCTCCTAATACTGGAATCCCTTTCAGTGATGGCAAATATAATAAAGCATAGAGGAAAAAAAATAATGTAAATACTGTGATAATAAAAATGTAGGAAAAAGTTGTTTTTCTGAAATACTTGAAAAATAAACCCCATATTGAATTCCTGTCAAACTTCCAAAATACATTCCTAATTTTATTGAATGTCTGCATTATATATAACTCTTACATTTTAATACCAAAAGCTACATTAAATGTATACATCTTAAAAAAAATTGAGCATTTTATTTTATTTATGTATTTATTTTTTTGATATACTGAGAGAGTGTGAAAAGGGGAGGGGCAGAGAGAGAGGGAGACACAGAATCTGAGGCAGACTTCAGGCTCTGAGCTGTCAGCACAGAGCCTGATACCAGGCTCGAACCCACGTACATGAGATCATGACCTGTGCCGAAGTTGGATGCTCAACCGACTGAGCCACTCAGGCACCCCTCAAAGTATACATCTTAATAAATCTTAAAGAAATCACCAACTAGCCACTACCATGTTTGTAGTAGGACATTATTCATAATATCAGAAGTTCTCAGTACACCTCTCTTTCTCATAACCTCCATTCTCCTGCTAAGGATAACCAGCATCCTGACTTCTCTGGAAATCACTTCAATTTCCTTAGTTTTATCACCCAAATATGCATATCTAATCCTTGTAGTTTAATTTTTACTTTTTGAGGTACAGTTGATATGCAATAAATTAGATATAAGCAGAGTATACAATTGAATGAGTTTTCACATGTGATCACACCCATGAAAGCATCACCTCAATCAATATAATGAACATATACATCAGCACTAAAACGTACATTGCGCCCTTTTGTAATATGCCGCCTTCCATGACTTTTTCTGCCACCTCATCTTTTGGAATATACCCTGTTTTACTTATTGGTCTCAAAATTCCCAGGTCTGACTTAATATCATTTCAGAGTAAACCAATAAATCCTGTGTCTGTAGTCCCACAGAAATTTTAAACTCCCCAAAATAGTAGTTAAATGGAGTGAATTGGTTTCTAAGATTTTATGCCCAAGACCTGGCCCTCCAAGTTGTTCTAATGCTAAGAAAGGACAACTTTCCCATGGAGTACTCAATTCCATTAAGTAGTTATAGTCCAGATATTGCTGAGAAGTGTTTCAAAGAATGATCCCCAGACATACGTTTTTAAATATATATCTATAATGCACAATATATTCATGGCATAATATTTTATTAATATTAATTTATATTTAATAAAATATTTATTTATGGGGTGCCTGGGTGGCTCAGTCGGTTAAGCGTCTGACTTCAGCTCAGCTCATGATCTTGTGGTCTGTGAGTTTGAGCCCTGCGTTGGACTCTTCTGACAGCTCGGAGCCTGGACCCTGCTTTGGATTCTGTGTCTCCCTCTCTCTCTGTTCCTCCCACTCGCACTGTCTCTCTCTCAAAAATAAATGGACATTAAAAAAAAAGAATAATAGTAAAATAAAATATTTATTTATATTTATTAATATTTAATTTAATATTTAAAATATGTTAATATGTTAATATTTGTTTATATTATATATTATTTTTTGACTCCATTAAATATATGTAAATACATATTGCAAAATAAATATATTTGATTCAATATTAATTATATATTACATATGCATATATGTCATAGATTCTAAAATATATTCAAAGTTTGTGAAATGTGTCACTGATAGAACAGCATTAACCTTAGTTCATCTTGACTCCTGTTGGAAGACAGTCACATACTATTCAGTTCATTCTGGTTTCAATAATTTGTAAAATTCATATTGATTATTTTTACACATATCTCACTGCTCCTTATGGAATTATTGCATAAATGTGATTTATAAAGTTACTGCTTCAGGGACACCTGGGTTGCTCAGTGGGTTAAGCATCTGACTCGATTTTGGCTCCGGTCATGATCTCATAGTTGGTGTGTTAGAGCCCTGCGTTTAGCTATCACCGACAGTGTGGAGCCTGCTTAGGATTCTCTCTCCCTGTCTCTCTGCCCCTCCCCTGCTCATGCTCTGTCTCTTTCTCTCTCAAAATAAATATATAAAACTTTTAAAAAGAAAGATTTAAAATTGCTGCCTCAATGTGTCTTATTTGCCATATATATTATGTTTTTTAATATGGTGTCTATAATTTTCTATCATGATTTTTTTCTTCCAATCTACACCATCTGTAAAATTTTTATTTTATAATGGATTTTGATATATCCTCAATATTTTTAAGCTTATACTATTGTAATAAATGAAAAATATGGATTTTTAAGAGATGAATATAATAGTGTTCCCCTGTACTCATCCATATATTTACTGTGTATACATTTTACCTTATTTTACTACAACATTATACATTTTAAATGAAAAAAGTAAGTCCTTTATACTTTATGATTCTTTCCAATCTATTTTCAAGTGGATTTATTTCCATAATCAATTAATAAATAATTTTACATTCTTTTTTTTAATTTACCAAACATAACTATTTTTCATGGAGTTTCTTAGGTTTAGAGGCAAAACTTATAATTATTTCCTATAATATTAAAACAATTATTTTTTAATGTTTATTTATTTTTGACAGAGAGAGAGAGAGAGAGACAGAGCATGAGTGGCGGAGGGGCAGAGAGAGAGGGAGACACAGAACCTGAGTTAGGCTCCAGGCTCTGAGCTGTCAGCACAGAGCCCCACCTGGGGCTGGAACTCAGACTGCAAGATCATGACCTGAGCTGAAGTAGGACGCTCAACTGACTGAGCCACCCAGGCGCCCCATCCTATAATATTTTTGAATGGATATGTTAATTTATATTTTGGCTATTTCTAATATCTGACTCTTGAAATTGCACTTAGCTTTGTATATTTTTTATTGAAATGTTCTGATTACAACATAGTAAGCCTTATGAAATTTTATTCATTCTTCAAGAATTAATTTATTTTTTATTTTTTACTTTTTTAAAATATCTGTTTTTGAGACAGAGAGAGAGAGAGAGAGTGAGTGGGCAGGGGCAGAGAGAGAGGGGCAACACAGAATCTGAAGCAGGCTTCAGGCTTCCAGCTGCCAGTGTAGAGCCCAAGGCGGAGCTGGAACTCACAAATGGTGAGATCGTGACCTGAGCCGAAGTCAGAAGCTCAATTGACTGAGCCACCCAGGCGCCCCAAGACTTAATTCACTTTTAAAATGTTTATTTATTTATTTTGAGAGAGAGAGAGACAAAGGGCAGAGAGAGAAGGAGAGAGAGAGTCCCAAGCAGGCTCCACACTGTGAGTGCAGAACCCAACACGGGGCACAACATGAGCTGAAATCAGGATGGGCCACTTAACTGACTGAGCCACCCAGGCACCCCAAGACTTAATTTAAACATAATTTCTTCCATATAAAAAGTTTCTGAACCCAAATCCCTAGCTTGTTTTTCCAGAAGTTTGGCCTATCTTTTTTGTATTCCTGTAATCCTGCATATACTCACTGTTTTGGACCAAATGTTTTCCCCTCAAAATTCATAGGCTGCAGTGCTAACCTTCAACGTTATGGCATTTGGATGCGGGGGCCTTTGGAAGGTGACTAGTTTTAGATTCAGTCACAAGCTGAGGACACTCATGATGAGATGTGTTCTTAGAAGAGGGAAAAAGAGACAAAGATGCCTGACTCCTGCACATGTGAAGGCCCTGTGAGGACACAACAAGAAGGCAGCAGCCTGCAAGACAGGATGCATGATCTCACAGGAACCAAATCTGCCAGCACCTTGTTCTTGGACTTCCAAAACTGTGAAAAAGAAATGCCGTTTAAGTCACCCAACCCTATGGTATTTTGTGATAGTGGCCTGAGTTGACTAAGACATCTACCTTTATTTCCTGAAGCAACTTGCTGACCTAAAATTGGCTTCATATGTGTATAAACTCCTCGGGAGTAGAAAATGTGTATGTAATCATTCTTTTGCATCACTAATTTTCACAAAGGACTTACCAGCACAGAAATTTCCTTCAGTAAAAGTAGTTATAGTTGTAACTATATTATCAGTCTTGAAATCCTGGCCTTGGCACTTCTTACCTTTGTGAACTTGGACAAATTACATTCCTGTGCCTCAGCCAACTCATTTGAAAAGAGGACAGTAATAGTGACTACCTAGTAGTAATAATAATAGTAGTAATAACTCATATCTCATAGGTCGTATCAGAGACTAAATGTACTAATTAGAGCAAAGTGCAAGAAATAGTGTCTGGAGCATAGTATGAATTCATTTCATGTCAGCTATTATTATTATTATTCTTTTATAATTATATCTGTTAAAAGTATGCTACACTGTACCCAAACCTTATAGAGGAATGTATATGTTTTCCTTGAGATTAAGATAAATATCTGATTATATTACTACAGGCTAACAGAACCATATAATTATAGGTTTGAAAGAAATATGACGAAGTGCCTCAGATAATAAGTATCCTTGAACTTTTTTATTTTTTATTTTTTTATTTAATGTTTTAATTTATTTTTGAGAGAGAGTGTGAGTGGGGGAGGGGCAGAGAGGGAGACAGAGGATCCGAAGCCACTGACAGCAGACAGCCTGATGTGAGGTTTGAACTCATGAACTGTGAGATCATGACCTGAGCCAAATTCGGATGCTCAACTGACTGAGCCACCTAGGGGCCCCTCCTTGAACTTAAAAAAAAAGAAAAACAAAAACAAATGAAGTGGGGAGCCTCAGTGGCTCAGTTGGTTAAGCATCTGATCTTGGCTCATGTCATGATCTCATGGTTCATAAGTTCGAGTTCTGCTTTAGGTGAGCTGGAGCCCCACTCTGGACTCCGCACTCTCTCTATGCACCTTGCTCACTCATGCTCTCTCTCTTTCAAAACAACAACAACAAACAGCAAAAACAAAAACCAACCAACCAAACAAAAAAACAAGTAAGGATAATTTACAGAAAATGTTGAAGTCCTAACCACCAGTACCTCAGAATGTGACATTATGTGGGAATGGAGTTGTTGTAGATGTCATTAGTTAAGAGGAGGTCACAGTGGAGTTGGGTGGGTGGGCCCTTAACCCAATATGATTGGTATATCTTCAGAAGTGAAGAGACACACAGAGAGAAGATGGCCATGTGATGATGGAGGCAGAGATTACAATGAAGCATCTTCAAGCCAAGGAACACCCAGGATTTCTAGTAAACTCTGGAAGATGGAAGAGGCAACAAAAGACACTCCTCTACTGGTTTCAGAGGGAGTCATAGCCTTGCTGATTCCTTGACTTCTTGCTTCTAGTCTTCAGAACTACTGCAAAGCAATACATTTCTGTTGTTTTAAGCCACTTAGTATGTGGTACTTTTTTTTATGGAAGTCCTAGGAAACTGATATAGGATGTATGTATTTTTGTCTGTGGGAAGGTTGTAAATAACTTGTGGCCAGAGGGAACACTATGGTAGGTTAAAAATGGTTATGCATTTTTGGGCCATATCCTCAAAAGGAGGTTTGTTTATTCCTTTTCTCACTGAATCTGGCTGACCTTATGACTTCATTTGACCAGTAGAGTGAGAAGAAAATGATTCTGTTTCAACATCAAAGATTTGGCCTTAAAGATATTATCAGCTTCTGCTTTTGTGCACTGTGAATATTTTCTCTTTCAGCATATTGAGAGAAGCCCAGATCACACAGAGGCACCACATGGAGGATTGCTGAGGCGATCTGGTTGACAGCCTCAGATGAGCTCTGAGCTAACACACCAGCATCAAATGCCAGTCTTGTGAGCATGTGATCTTGGATGTCCCAACTAGCCAAAGCTTGGGAAGACTGCAGTAGAAGCACCCAGGTGAACATAGTCACCTTACATACTGTTGAGGGATAATATGTGACTTTTGTTGTAGGGTACTGAATTTGGGTATTTAATTTTGTGGTAATAGCAAACAAAAATATCTTCATTTGTTGAGTGCTTATCATGTACCAGACACTGTGCCAGAAACTTTGCATTCATTATCTCATTAAATCTTCACCAATTTATAGGTTAGATATGATTCCCACTTTAAGATTCAGTTAGAACATTTCCTGGCTAAAAGGGGAAAGGAATGCTACAGAGATATGTTAAAATCCAGTCTGTATACTCATGTGTTTTCATATAATTTTGTTAAAAGACCACATAACCTTGGTGAGCCATTAACCCCCATTGTGAATGTTTTTCTCATTCATAAAACAAAACTGATGACCCACATGTTTATCATGATAATCTTAGGCATATATAAATTATCCCGTGTAGCCTAAAATCTGATATACATAGCGTGTGAAAGTGTATTTAAAATCATATCTAAGCTACAAGTGCAAAGCATAAAACATTTATTTTGAACTGGAAATGAAATGTCTCTTTAATAATTTCACAAGTGAACTTACTGTTCTTTTAATTTTGTGCATATATTTTGCCATCAGTACTTGTGAGAGCACTACATGTAAGAGAAAAATAATCTTCCTCCAATGTGAAGGCAAAGACAAACTCATAGGCAATGGAAATGCTGTAGTTTTCTTCATTGCCTGTTCTTTTATTCGCAATATCCATAAACTTTCAGGTTGTTTTCTCAAGCACTATTGAGTCTTTGCTTGATTCTTGTTACACTCATTTCTTTGGGCCACATTCCTGTCTTTTCTAGAGCCAAGCCACCTGAGCTGAAGGCGTTTTTGTGGAATTAAAACCTACACTCACACACCCGCACGGCTGTATTAGCATCGGGAAAATGGTCAGGTGCATTAATTCAGAAGAATGTGTCAGGGAGCCAACTGAAACCTGGTACTAAGAGTATGGTTTTTCCACTTGTTCCCAGGAGTCTGGTGCTCACTGAAATGTATTCGCTGGAGGAGTATTTGTTTTTTCAGTAAAACAGTCAGCTTCAGAGGGCATTGTTTCCACAGTTTTCAACTACAGCAATCTTAGACACTATATAAACACATTGAATACCAATGTTTTTTCTTAGTACCCCATCAGTGCCATGGTTGAGCTTCATACAAATAAAACAGCATCCTTTGGAACAAATGGTTATTATTTAACGGGTGACATAGGTGAAATTATACAAATATGGGTATGTTTATGGGTACAGATATAGGCATAGATATAGAAATAGGAACAGAGGTGATAATATGAATAATGATATAATCAGAGCCACATCATTATAATAATACCTTCTCACTAACACATTTTGCTGGTTTTCTTCCTGAACTGGCTGTTCCCACTGACATCCCTTTAATCAAAACTTGCTCCTCTTGTGTAGGCTTAAGGGTCAACCTAATCACCTCGATGTAGAAAGTCTTGTACAGTCAAGTTTCAAGCTGACCTCCCTCTATTGTGTAACATATCACCTGTGCCAGTCAAAATAGACTTCTTATTGTCCCTCAGAAAAATCATATATGATTTTGCCTATGTGACTTTTCTCCCATAACCGTATCCTCCTCATCTGGAATGATCTACTTGCTTCTCTTTACCTGTGCAAGGCAAACTGAATTCAAGCTTCATAAAGCCTGCAATAAATGCTCTCTCTTCCAGTGATTCTTTTCATTCTCTGAAATTCTACAGCACTCATTGCCTCAACCACTCTCTTGGCACTTTGCCCTGCATTTTTACTTATCACTTTATGTATGGATCCTGTCACCCAAAAGAGCTTGTCAGGCCTTTAAGAGTAGAAACCATGTCTCATAACTATTTATCTTCATTGCCTAATATAGAAATCCCTGTGGGTAGTGTGCTCATGATTAATATTTGATGCTGATGATTTTAATAAATTTTAGTTATGCACAGATCATATGTTATACTTAAGTTTCTGGTCTGTCACATTCTTGGCATTAGGGAGAGTTTTTGTCATGACTGTATGTTAAGATAGGCAAAGCAATTGTAGATGTTTTGGTCCAAAATAATTTTTATTATAATGAACTATTAAATAAAAGCCAACGGGAAGAATTCTTGACTAAACAAGAAGATATTTACAGAAACAGCATGGCTTGGTTGAGTTCAAACTGCAGGGCAGTTGTCTAAAATAAGTGGAAATGCTATGGAAACAAATCTCTGATTGGTAGAATCCATATTTTTCCACTCTTACCTCATATGACCTTTCTCAGGAAAGCCTAGACACAGGAAGGTTTGTGCTATTCTTTGAATAGATTGAGCTAGCACCTATGGGAAACTGCTTCCTTCTCCCCTAGAAACAGATTCCCTGTGTGACTGTGTCAAACTTACATCAAATATTCTCTTCCTCCAAGCACTGAAACCTTAGCTACAATCTCACTCTCACTCTCACATCAAAACCCTATGTTATCCATGACTGCCTACCTACGGATTCCTTAATTAACCATTGCAGCATGGTGTAAAATGCAGGTCATGGTCCCCCAAGGATTTCTACATCCTAATCCCTAGAACCTGAGAACATATTAGGTTACATTCAAGGCAGAAATAGTACTGGAACTAAGAATTAAGGTTGCTCATCAGCTGCTCTTGTGATGGAAAGTTGATCCTGGATTATCTGGGTGGCCCCAATGTAATCACAAAAGTAGTTAAAAGTGTAAGAGAGAAGTAGAGAGTCAGAGAGACGACAGCATAGGGAAGACTGAGCCCAAAGTTGCTGGCCTTGCAGATGTAGTAACAAGTCCCATAAAACAAGGAGTGCAGGGAGCCTCTAGAAGCTGGAAAAGGCAAAGGTTATATAATCTCCCTCATAACCTCCAGAAGGAACACAGCCCTGCCAAGTGATTTTTAGCTCACTGAGATCCATTTATGACTTTTAATGTCCAGAACATTTAGAAAATACATTTGTGTTGTGTTGTTTTATGCCACTAAATTTGTGCTAATCTGTTATTACAGCAATAGGCAAGTAATACAGGTGGATGATTTCATTGACAGTTTGAATAGTTTCCTACCAATGGGAGGGGGTAAAAACCCAGTTCCTCTTTCACAGAAGATCTTTTATAGGTTAGCACTTTCCAGTTAAAATCCAGTTCCTCATGCTAGCCTTAGTGCTTCTAGGTCTTTCAAATTCTTTCACATCCATTATATCACTAAAATTTCACATCATGGCTGCCCAGTTGCTATTATAGGGATTATTCTCTGCATTGAAATGATGAGGAAATTGAGGGTACAGAGGTTCAACGACTCATGTTCATGATACAGTAGAGGACACAAAGTACAGTCTAAAACTGAAAGCAGACAGAAATGAAACAGACATCTGAAGTCTCCAATATTAGTTGCTCTTTATTTCTAAGTCACCTAAGAATGAATTTAACCCTGTGTCATTTTTTTGTACCCGTGTATAGTTATTCCCAGAATTAGTGTTATGAATTACTTTTAGAAAGTGTAAGAGAGATCATTTTTGTAAAGAATCTTAAAAGCTTACGAGGGAAGTTAGTGAAATGTCATGATCTGTGGTAATTTTAGAATCATATGGGGCCACCCATGTCTACATTTTAAACTATATCTCCTCCAGTTCCTTCTTGTTCATTATGTTTTAGCCTTACCCTCTTTCTGTGCCTGGACACACTGAGCTCTTTTCTACCTCATACTTATGTATTTAACATTCTTTTTGTTCAGAATGCTCTCATCCAAATTTTTCCACATTTGATTTTTTTCTTTTAATTGCTTAAGTTTCACTACTCAGTCCATTACTGATCACCTATCCAGAGAGGACAGTAACTTTCTGGTTCATCCTCAATATATCCAGTATGCTGCTTTTTCCAGTATATCCTCAATACTTAGAATATTGCCAGGAAGATATTAATTCTTTGTTAAAGGAATAAATGGTTACTTCCCATTCTTTATACTTCTGATACTATCATTAGATCCAACAGATTGAATTGATGAGGTCTCTAAGGAAAAAAGACATAAAGTCAGACTTTAATAAATGGGCATTGTGATTTTCCCTTCTGAAAGTCCATTTGGTTTAGGGGTATATAAAATTGAGTGAATTTATTCAGTGTATGCAGTGAAGTATGCAGTGAAACTGAGTTTGGATATTAGACACTCCCATCTCTTCATTCTGTTTTTGTGATATGCTGAACATTTAATTTACTACTGGGCATAATGGTATAAGGGGAAAAACCTGTTGTGTGATATCCAGCAGTGACATGATAAATACTGCTCCAGATGATGTTGAACTAGGGACTGAAGAGACTATGCACTGTGCATGGCAGTTTGCTAATCTGTACCATAGGTGGGTAATGTTAAGATTCATAGGTTATACTGTGTTTATCTTGGAATGATTTAAAAATAATAACTTTCCTCAAGTTGTGAAAATTAGGCATTCTTTTGAATAGAATTCATAAAATACAATTATTCAGAGAAGAAAATAAGCCATATGCAATCACACTACCTAGTGATAACTGTAGTTATGTTTTTGATTTACATTCTGTCAGTCTCCTCTATATGTATGAACATGCGTGCACAAATATATCTTTTTATACCTAATATATAAGTACTTGATAAGTTTTTCTTGAATATATAAATGAAGGAAGGAAAAAGTAACTGACTATTGGTGACTCCAATCTGAAATTGAGAATATAGATTGTTTCAAAGATTAGTCATTCGTTCCATTTAAACCTGTTAATATTTCACTACTTTGCTCTTCCCATTCTAATTTTCTTTGACTACTCCACCAAATCTTAGGCTTTTGCTTTATCAGTTCAGTTCCATTTAAATGCAAGAGATCCAAAACTCAACTTCGAAAAAATAAAACCTTGGGGCGCCTGGGTGGCTCAGTAGGTTGAGCCTCTGACTTCCGCTCAGGTCATGATCTCACAGCTGGAAAGTTGGAGACCTGCGTTAGGCTCTGTGCTGACAGTTCAGAGCCTGGAGCCTGCTTCAGATTCTGTGTCTCCCTCTCTCTCTGTCCCTCTTGTCTCTCTGTCCCTGCTTGTCCTCTGTTTCCCTCTCTATCTCTCTCTCAAAAATAAACATTAAAAAAATTAAGGAAAAAATAAAACCTACTGAAATATGACAGACAAATAACAAAGCTAGATTTCTTCTCCTCACATCTATTCTAAGGGAAGTATTTATTAAACATTTAAAAATAGCTTATCTTAATAGATGCAAAATAAGCATTTGAAAAAAAGCCCACATTCATGATACATGCTCTCAACAGACTACGAATGGCACTGACTTTCCACAAAATGAAATAAGGCATCTACGAAAAACTTAGAGCTAACAAAATTAAATATTCAAAGTTTTTCCTCTAAAATTGGAAAATTTGGAAACAAGCAAGATTAGCCACTCATCACTTTCATTCATCGTTGTACTGGTAGTACAATGCAAATGAAATAAATAGGAGGCATAGAGATTAGAAAGGGAGAAGGGAGAAGGGAGAAGTAAAACCAGACAACATGACAGTGTGTGTAGAAATTTTAACTTACCTTCCAAAACAAAAACAAAAACATAACTAATAAATAAATTTAATAATTTTATGGAATAAATGTCAATATACAAAAATCAATTGGACTTTTATACATGAGTAACAAACAGTTAAAATGGTATCAATACAAGAATAGCTGCATGGAAAATCGTAGAATGTGCAAGGATAAACTTAATGTAAGTTGTGCAAACTTCCACACTGAAAACTACAAAACATTGCTTCTAAAAAATACTGAACGAAACCTAAATAAATGGAGAGCTATACCATATTTATGGTTTGTAGAACAAAGTAGTTAAAAAGTCAATTTCCTCCACACTGATTTACAGTTATTATTCAATCCTCATGAGAAACCCAGAACACTTACTTTTTTCTGTAGAAATTGACAAGCTGATTCTCAACTTTATATGGAAATGCCAATGGCTTATACTGCCAAAAAAAAAAAAAATCTTGAAATTAAAGATCAAAGTTAGAGGATCTGTATTACCTGGTTTCAAGAAAGACTTATTATTAAACTGCACTAATTAAGACAGCATGTCATTCATGTAAAAATAGACAAATAGGTAAATGGAACAGAATAGAGATGCCAGAAACACTCATATCCAGTGACTCAGTTTCTGACAAAGGTGTGAAAATTATTCAATGGAAGAAAGGAAGAAAAGTCTCTTCAACAAATGATACTACACATCCATATGACGTCCACCTTGCACTATACAAAATAATTTGGGATGGATCAGTAGCCCAAATGAATAAGTTAAAAGTATTAATTTTCTGGAAGAAAACATAAGAGAATACTTTCATGATGGGTGGATAAGAAAAGTTTTATAAACCAAGAATGATAAGCAGAAGAAAAAAAAATGATGAAATGATAAAAAATTTAAGGCTTCTGCTCATCAAAATAAAATATTAAGAATAGAGCAGTCACAGACTTGGAGAAATATTCACAATACATATAACTGACAAAGAACTCATTTGCAAAGTATATAAATAACTGCTACAAATAGACAATGAGAAGTCAAATAATCCAATTACAATAGCAAAGAATTTGAACAGACCTTTCATAATAGAAGATTTATAAGTGGCCAGTAAGCAACTGAAAAAATGCTCAACATGGTTTGTCATCTGAGAAATTCATATTAAAATAACAAGGAAATATCACTGCATCCCTTCAGAATGAATAATAAGTGACTGATGCCACCAAATATTGGAAAAGATATGGAATAACCAGAGCTCTCATATAGTGCTGAGAAAAGAATGGAAAAATACAATCATGTTGAAAATATCTTGACATTTTCTTATAAAGTTAAACATACCTAAATGCTATGACCTAACACTCCATTCTTAGCTATTTACCTAAGAGAAATGTAAACCTATGTCCGCAAAAACACTGTTACACATTTGCTAATAGCAGCTTTAGTTACGATAGCAAAGAAAGAAAAAAAAAAAAACAAGCGTTCTTCAACAGGTAAATGTATAAATAAATTATACGTGTGGTATATTTGTACAATGGAACACTTTTCACAAATGTAGATAAGTACAATATGGATGGATCTCTAGCCTCTACTACAAAGCTGTAATCATCAAGACAGCATGGTATTGGCACGAAAACAGACACATAGACCAATGGAATAGAATAAAAACCCCAGAACTAGACCCACAAACGTATGGCCAACTAATCTTTGACAAAGCAGGAAAGAATATCCAATGGAAAAAAGACAGTCTCTTTAACAAATGGTGCTGGGAGAACTGGACAGCAACATGCAGAAGGTTGAAACTAGACCACTTTCTCACACCATTCACAAAAATAAACTCAAAATGGATAAAGGACCTGAATGTGAGACAGGAAACCATCAAAACCCTCGAGGGGAAAGCAGGAAAAGACCTCTCTGACCTCAGTCATAACAATTTCTTACTTGACACATCCCCAAAGGCAAGGGAATTAAAAGCATAAATGAACTACTGGGACCTCATGAAGATAAAAAGCTTCTGCACAGCAAAGGAAACAACCAACAAAACTAAAAGGCAACCAACGGAATGGGAAAAGATATTTGCAAATGACATATCAGACAAAGGGCTAGTATCCAAAATCTATAAAGAGCTCACCAAACTCCACACCCGAAAAACAAATAATCCAGTGAAGAAATGGGCAGAAAACATGAATAGACACTTGTCTAAAGAAGACATCCAGATGGCCAACAGGCACATGAAAAGATGCTCAACTTCGCTCCTCATCAGGGAAATACAAATCAAAACCACACTCGGATCTCAAAAACATGATGCCACTTTCAAGAATCCAGACACAAAAGAGTACATAATGAATGATTCCTTTTCTACAAAATTTTTAAATAGGCAAATTAATCTATGCTACTATACTACTAGAATAAGAACAGTGGTTGCCCCTGGGTACAGGGCCAAGATAGAACAGAAAGGTAAATGATGGATATTCCTAGGGGAGATGACAATTTTTTTTTATTTTGATAGAAAGAAGTGTCCATGGATTTATTCATCTGTAAAAACCCATCAAACTGTACATTTAGCATTAGGGAATTTCACTATATTTAAGTTATCCCTTATAAGAAATTTAAAATGGGAGGTCAGTATTTCAAATGAAGAGGCTCAAACTGTCTTTAATTCATATGCTTCAAGACACATAATTTGATTATGGATTTTTAAGTCTATTGATAGTGAACTGAACAACAACAGGGTTCAAGTAGTTGAATATATTGCTTTCATCTATATCAGGAGTGTTTTGGGCACAAGTGACAAAAAACTCACTAAGGAGCTTGTTAACAATCACTCACTAGGGTTAATCATTCAGGTATGATTCAGCTTAAAAATCTCAGATTTGTCCTCCTTTTCAAAATATGATTGGTACCCTTCCAGGCAGCCACATCAAGAAAGAAGGATTGGGAGCAAAAACTTTCCTATCAACATTTTTATTTTTATCAGGGAAAGGAAGTCCTCAGGGGGTAAAAATATCTTACTTCTCATTGGCTAGATCTTTGCCCATCCCTGGATGAATTTCAAGTTAATGGAATAGGATTACTGTGACTGATTGAACAGTTGTTTCTGGCCTGTGTAGGAGCTTCCCTTTCTAAGATCAAAATGTTTCATCCTACCTGTGAAGTCAGGGTTCATTTCGTAGGGAAGATTTTAAAGATGGGTTCAACAAAGAGTCCAATTACACTGTTGGTTGACAGTGAGCAGAGTCTCACACAGATCTTCTGTTAAGATGAGATATTTACTTTCCACTCCTGATTTTTTTTCCCATGTGAAAGGAGTTCACCTGATTTAACTCCTTCTACTCTTTATTCTTTGCTTCATCCTGCCCCAGATGGCATGAAGTGATTTGTTTGTTGGTAAATTTTGGAAGAAAGAGGCTGTTAGCTTAGCAATGAATGACCTTATTTTAGAGCTGACTAGAGAGATCATATGCCTGCTGCTCTACCATGGGGAGGCTCCATCTCCACGGGGAAAGGGTGGAAGAATAGGGAAGTCTTCCCCAGCCTTCAGGTATTGAGATTCTGTCTAACTCTACCCAGTTCTGAAGATAAATGTTAGAAAGCTTACTGGGCTCTGATACCCAAGCTAATTTTTCTAACCCTGCATCCATAAACAGTAAGGTAGATAGCTACTTTCTACATTAATTTCAACATGTTTAGAATTTGAGTAGAATTAAGTCCCCTAAGAGCCTCCAACATTTGGTGCATTGGTTAGGGGCATCAAGTATAAGGAGTAGAATTTTGGAGGAAAAGTATGTAAGAGAAGATTTTGATGGGATCATGACTGTATCTTGGGATTGGGCTTTCATATGTCATCACAGTGTTCTGACGGGGGTTAGAGGCTTATTATCAATTTTTAGCTGTTACCACTTGCCTTCACATTGCAGGCTAGACTAAGGCTGGCTTAATTGTGTAAGAGTGTGTAAACCTTAACTGAGGACACAAAAGAGTCTGGCAAAAGCAAGAGAGAGTCCCAGCAAAAGCACATGGCTCACATGAGGGATCACACAGATACATGGGAATCGCAAAGTTGCCTGGGCAAAGCTTCTTAGCTCTGCTACAGGTGGCCTTGATAGGCCTATAATGGGTATATGTGACCACAGTTTAATTCATAGGCTGGGCTTTTCCTAACAGACATATCTGTGGTAAATATTATATTATAGAAAAAAGAGAACCTTTGCTTGTGCCCTTGGTATTTGTGGGTATAAAATATTTGCTGCATTTAAACATTAAGGAAGCCAAGTTCCTATAATTCTACAGTTCACAAAATGTAGTTTAAACTCAATGCCAGATGACTGTTCCAAATCCTATCACATATTCAGAGCTGAGGAAAAACTGTTTAAGTAATCTTATCTCTTTATGAATAATTCTCAAAAAATTAGTGGATATATTTCAAGATGATTGAATTATTATGGATGGTATTCCTGTGCCATGAGAGAACATGTTTCATAGGTAGACGTAATGGAAGAAAGTATCTTGAGGGACACAAGGCAGAAGTATTGTTCTATGCTAATCCTCTAGGTCAAGAGTCATCAAACTATAACTACAGGTCAAATCAGGCCCGTATTAGAATCAGGCTGTATTAGAATACAGCCACATCTATTAGTCTAAGGCAACTTTCCACAGGGGCAGAGTTGAGTAGTTGTGACAGATAAGTTATAGCCCATTGGCTTTTTACAGAAAAAGTTTGCCAACCGCTCCTAGAAAACAGCAATGATTCTCAGACTCGAACACACATCAGAATTACCTGGAGGACTTGTTAATTTACAGATTGTTAGGCCTCATTTCCAAAGTTTCTGATTCAGATGTTTCCATTGGGCTCATAATTTGTATTTCTAGCAAATTCCCAGTGATGCTGATGCTGCTGGTCTAGAGACCAGGCTTTGAGAAACACTTCCCTAAGGACAAGCTTCAGAAGCAACAACAGCAATTATTATATTCTGCAAAGGATGATTTGCAGTTAAACCAAATGCAGAGAAGGGGATGAAAACCTTAGGTCTGAGTATCCATTGCAAGAAGTAGTGGTGGGGCACCTGGGTGGCACAGTAGGTTAAGCTTCTGATTCTTGATCTCCACTCAGGTCATGACTCACAGTGTGTGAGTTCAAGTCTGAGTTCAAGCCCTGCATCCAGCTCTGTGCTAATGGTGTGGAGTCTGCTTGGGATTCTGTCTCTTCTTCTCTCTGCCCCTCCCCCAGTTGTTTTCCTCTCTCTCTCTCTCTTAAATAAATATTAAAAAAAAAAAAAAAAAGAGTAGTGTCAATAACTGAAAAGGGAAGAAAAGAATAGGTAATAATAATAAATTAAAAACCAGTAGGTCATTAGAGTTCACATGTATTCAAGAACCAGGATTCAAAATCATGCAGGCCCAAGAGGAAATGGTCATTAAAAATTTAAGAAATATATTCTGCTTGGGAAAGAAAGTCTCCCCATCCACCTCCTCCCAAATATGGTACATGCATTGAGACAAAATGAATCATGTTCTGGGGGACCTTTCCTTCCTTCCTTCCTTC
This sequence comes from Puma concolor, assembly GCF_028749965.1. NCBI lineage: Eukaryota > Metazoa > Chordata > Mammalia > Carnivora > Felidae > Puma > Puma concolor. The sequence goes on along the minus strand of NC_141669.1, from coordinate 69,672,197 downwards.
CTTCCTTCCTTCCTTCCTTCCTTCCTTCCTTCCTTCCTCCCTCCCTCCCTCCCTCCCTCCCTCCCTTCCTTCCTTCCTTCCTCTCTCTCTTTCTTTCTTTCTTTCATTTGGAGGAGAGGGGTACCACATTATTTCATGTGAAGGAATGGTACAAACGATAAAACGTAAGTACATGTTCTGGTACGACTTAGTGAAAGGGCAAATGTAAGCTCATTATGCACCCACCATATTGGTGACCAGAGTCACCGCACAGCTATGGGGAAGCCAGCCTAGGCTTAGTTCCCAGGGTGCACTTGTCACACTTCCGCCACGTCAGGTTCCAGGGTGGGGGCTGGAGCTTGGGCGGGGTCTGGGGGACTTTGAGAGGACGCAGCCAGGACAAGGAGGGGGCAGGTCCTCCTCGTGCGACTTCTGTTAGAAAGCGGCCCAATTTTCAGATGGCTTTTGCCTGCCTGCCCCTTCAGCCATGAAGCTCCAAGAAGTCGCACATGTGAGCATCGTTTTTGTCGGTGGCCAGATTGTGCAGTTCCAGTAGTGACCGATTCACGCTAGTTTCCATGCGCGACGGGCGACGGAGACTCCGTTGCCGCATCCACCAACCAGGTCGTTGGGCTCTGGTTCCTGCGTATCCCGAAGGAAGGTGCGGCCACCACCCTGACCCACAGCACAGCCTCAGGGCTTTCTCAGTTTGTGGCCTGCCCGCAGGAGGCTGGCGAAGACAATACTAAGCCGAGTTCTTGAAAGCTCCGGCATCACGGTCAAAGTAGTGGGTCACCGACAGGCAGCCTAACGTTCGCTGCTGGCGGTTAGCGGCCTCAGAGCCGTTGGCGGCTGCGTCATGGCGGCCGCGTCGGCGGCGAGGGCGGCCTGCGAGCGGCGTGCGGCCTGGCATGACAGAGCAGAATTTCAGGCCACCGTGTGCAGGGCACATCTGGCCTCTGCAGCCACTCCTACACCCCTCAGTGTGGGCCTCTGGACACTTCGGCGTCCACCAGTGACTGGGATCGCAGCCAGGCGGAGAGGGTGACGCCCTCCACCTGCCTTTGCTCTGGCGTCTCCCACAGGCAGCGTGGGTGGTGGGAATATGGTGGTGCCGGGCCTCAGGGCTCTAGGGCCTGGGTTCGGCTTGCCTTCTTCGTGGGTCCACAGCGCGGTCTGCGTCTCATCGTCACGCGTGGCCATTCGCTCCCTGAGGTGTTTAGCACCGACGTCGCCTGAGGACGGGCTTCGCAGGCCGTGACCCCAGAGGAACGTCCTCTCATTTCTGAGAGTGCTGAGAGAACTGCCAATTTCGCACCGCCAACGTTTGGCTGAAAAAGGTGGGGTTTGGACTTAAAACTTTGGACGTTTGGACCTCACGCTCCAAAGGGCAGACTGATTTGAGTCTAGATATTAAGGCATTGGAACTTTCATACTTGGGGATTTTAGCTTGCAAGTGGATTTAATCATTCTCCCTTGGAATTTGATAATGGGGAATGTTGTTGTGTTTTTTTTGTTGTTGTTTTTGTTTTTGTTTTTGTTTTTTTTTTTCTTCACAGGGGGAATGTTCCCCTTTGAATGTGTTCAGTGTGTTTAGAGACTTTCTGGAATGCTGTGTGCCTCGTGTGGTTGGTTGTCATGGGGCACGGCAAGCTAAATAGGAAATGGATTTTTACTCTCGGGTACAGAGTAGCCCTGGAGCTGACTTAGGTGATGCTTTGTTCTCATCAGGTTTAGCAAAATCGAGTGTGACTTTCATTGGTCCCAAGATGATTCTCAAAGAGCAGTGGTTGGTAATGGAGAGGTGTTAGGAGTCCTAATGTATTTCCGTGAGAGACTGCTGGCCCCCTCTCTCCAAGAGGACAGCCACACTTCTGCTTGACTGTAGGCTTTATGAAAACTTTAATGGGTTGTGAAGAAAAAAGTAAGTGAGGTTTTATGGGAACCCTTCATCCTCACTCTTCATGTTTCGTGCCTGTAAGAGGAACTCAGAATCTGACCCTTCCCTCACTTCCCAGGGCCAGTGGAATGAACTAATCAACTGGGAAGGAAAACGTAGGCTTATTTGCTAATCATCTGCTCCACTCAGAGCTACCACTTCTTCCTTTTAGATGCAAAGCAAAGCTGCCCGCTAGGAGGACAAGTTGTTTCGTTTTTCCAGACGTTCTGCTTCCTCTGACTGTGAGAGACACGAGTGGGTAACTCTGCCTCAGTTTGGGGTTTGATGTTAGGAGTCCATTTAATTCTCACAACAAAGCTATGACCTTGAACTTAGCGGTAAAGTAAAAGAAGTAGTATTTTGGCCTCCGTGTGCCACTGTTTGATTTCTCAGTATCTTTTGAAATGTCAGTGGTAAAGAAAGACGCTGATTTGGAAGGGAAGAGAGATTTTCCCTTAGAAACAGATTTTACCCCTTATTGTCCCCTCTCGCCCTACAAGGAACAATTTTTTCTGTAGTAAGCTGACGGATGAAGGAGTTTTGTCAATTAAAACAACAACAAAAATGTGTGTGGATTACAGATATCTGTGGAGATTTGTTTTATAAACCTTTTTTCCCCCACAATAAGTAAAAGTGGCTGTATCGTTCTGAAAACAGGTGTGTACATTTACATTAAATAAATTATTCATTTGCTAATATTGTGGGATTGTTTTGTGGCGCATGAGAATAAAATAAAGCTGAAATAATCTCTATTCCTTGCATTATGCATTATAACATTAGAAAATAGTTTTTTTTTCTTTCTGGAAATACTCAACAAACAGGCTCTCTTTTCAGTCCCTGAGGTACCATAGTAAGTAACAGAACAAAATCCAATAAAAAACTTGGAATTTATTTTTGTTCTTTGTCATCACCTTTCATTAATGGTATGTAGGTTTCAATTTCTAAGCACATGCAGTATGGTTCGGCTGGATTGAATGTTATTATTTTGATTTCTCTTTGCTAAGCTCCAAATATTCTACTTTCCCTTTTCCTTCATTCTTGGAAATTTTGTACATTCACTCATAGTCATAGTTTTTTCCCAGAGCTTGAAAACACCCCTATGTAGTCTTTGGCACTTTGCCCATGTACACATATCTCCATGGAGCCTCTCCTGCTCTGCGGTTCTAAACTCACTTAATTATTCCTTTGTAAACACCATTGTGTACTTACTGCCTATACCACCCAGTTCTTTTGTTATTTAATATTTTGTTATTTTTATGCCCAATGTGCATATAGAACCTATCTAAAGTTAATTGCAGGCTCCTTAAGATAAGGACCAATTTTAATACTTTGCACATCACTCAAAGCATTGGGTTTTGTAACACGTAGGCACTCAAACACTTTTAAATGTATCTAACTTTCCTAAGTGGAAGAAACCCTGTTCAAGGAAGATAAAGACCACTTTTGGAGCTTCTACTGAAGGTACAAAAAAACTTATGTGCTTATTTTCTAAAATCTGTAACATATATGACTGAAATTATACCTACAATTTTAACAACTAATACTTAAGAAATGAGAATAATTTTAGGTATATTTTTCATGTATCTGAAATTAATAAGCCCTGTTTAGAGCCACAACTATCTTTTTCTTTCATTTGTAAGATCAAAATTATTAGCATATAATAAAATGCATCCATTTAAGAGTACAGGTCAGTGAATTGGACAGGTTTTGAATTATAACCCATATGACTATCACTATATTCAAAATCTAGAACTTTTACTCAACTTAAAAGCCCTTTGGAGCACAAAAGGTTTGTGTATGTGTGTTCCTGTGTGCATTTATTTACTTTTAAATTACAGTAATGTGCCATAAAAGAAACATTTGTTGGTGTATAGCTTATTTATTGAGACATTTAAACATTACATCATGTTTCACATGAAAACTTTGAAGTTTAGAGTGATTTTTCTAAAGGGCACATATGGAGTTAGTGTAACAGGAAGTAGCCAGACCTTAATGAAGCATTGCTTTTAAAGGGTGAACATCATAAGATTTTAAGTGGATAAAGGAGAAACTCATCAACCCATATGGCAAGGAAGTCTTAGTTGCCTGTTCGACTTCATTTACCCGCTTTCTTCCTGGCAAAAGACAGGGCAAGGGGTGGAAGGGGAATCAGAGCTACACTGAATCCAATAGCATATGGGTTTATGACAAGCCAAATGATCAGGCAATTCTCTTTAATCCTCATCTAGTAAATTGCTAAGGACTTGTCACAACAATTGAATTAGTTTAGTGATAATAAGAAGTCAGGCCCAAGAAATAGTAAATTCTCACTTTTCATCATGTTTGCCATGTCACTCCACTTGCCGATTTGCTTTAGCTTAATGAACTATGTTTCAAGCACTTGATACATTGATGCTAATGTTTGGGCCTTTGTGGATATCTTCTGGTCTTTGGTGGAGACAAAACGTTCAATTTCTCATCCTGTGATGTGCAGAGAGAAACAAAGAGGCCATTGGGGCACCTGAGTGGCTCAGTCGGTTGAGCGTCTGACCTCGGCTCAGATCATGACTTCCCAGTCCATGAGTTTGGAGCTCAGAGCCTGCAGCCTGCTTCAGATTCTGTGTTTCCCTCTTTCTCTGCCCCTCTCCTACTCGTGTCATGTCTCTGTCTCTCTCAAAAATAAAAAACATTAAGAAATTAAAAAAAAAAAATGAATAGGCCATGGAACAGATTTGCCACGCACTGCTGCCACTCTGCATTATTAAACATGCACTCAGCCTCTTGGCTTTCTTGGGTGTTCATTTTCAGGGACAGGGCCCTGTTTTACTTTTTTTTTTTTTTTTTGTGCTGTTAATCAATAAACGGCAAATAAAACTGCTGAAACTTGCCTTCTCCCTCAGAACACTCCTTTATTTGGATGCTTCAGATTCAGAGGTAACAGTCTTCAATAAGTACTATTTTGGCTTTTTAAAAAGGAACTGTAGTTCTGTTCCTGAAAATAAAGTAAGTCGCCATTTTAAAGTAGGTCTATGAACAAAACATGTGCTGCAAAAACTTCCTAGCGATTGCTTTTTAAAGAATGCCTCAGGAGGGCCACGACTGGGGGAAGATGAAGCGGAGGATATTGGGGAATAGACTCAGGCCTGCCTCTATTCAAAATTACCAAGTGTATGCAGACAGTGTGTACTTTCTCGTCCTGTGTTTACTTTATACATTTAAATCTCTTTAGTGCCCACAAATTACCCTACTCCCCTCAAAATCTCAGGAAAAGATCTTAGAAACAATCTCACATTAAGGTTTAAAGGACTGACCCAACTTTCAGTGTTACCCATAACGGTGTCTCTGAACTTGAATAGATGGATAAAACTTCAAGCTAAGTGAATGATGCTTCGGTGGTAGATTCAGAACTATGTTTTTAATCTTTATTTGGCAGAATTAAAAGATTGCCTAAGATTATATATGTCTGACTTTGTGTAAAATTGTACTAGATTTCCCTTACAGCTCTTTCTAATAAAATCTGCCTCACTCACTAAAGAAACTGTTGCATGATCCCAGTCCACTGCCTGTAATCACAGCCAATGGGACCCTGAGACAGAACTGCTCTAAGATCTCATTTACTCACTTGGCAGAAGCAGTGGATTGGGTACCTGGCATACTAGAGAAAGTTGGGCCAAGCAGATTCCTCTCAGGGGAAGAACCTTCATTTCTTCTCTCACTTTCCTGGCAATACTGAGTCATGTTCTCGAGAGGTCGGACGTTGGGGCAGATGGAGTTTGTTATTCATTGTTCTCACTCTTATTTTTAAGTCATTGATTTCTTTTGCTGAGATTTGTTCCCATGGCAACAACACAGGCCACTTGGGTTAAGAAGCTCAGAAAGAGCAATGAAACTTGAAGGAATTCATTTTGTTTTTGTCTCCACTTGCTATCATTTCCAAATGCTACCAACTGCCTCATAGGTCACATCATCTTTGAGTCCCCAGGATATCTCTGATGAACTTTAAGATTGTTTTTACTTTCTTCCTCATTAAAAAGGGGCACTTTGTTTTTCCTGACATGGACAAAACTTTTATGGAAGCTTTTTTTTTTTCACATACTTCAAAAATAATACTCTGTTATAAAATCCACAAGGAAGAGCAAGGACAAAAAATGGCCTCATTATGTAGGACCTTTGCATGGCCATTTCCCCAGCTTAGCCAGCTTTCCCTCTGTCCAGCCCTATCCAGTGCCCTGGTCTTTCTCTCTCTCTCTAGCCATATGCACTCATGCTAATTTTTCTCACCTCAAATGTTACTTCCTCAGAGAAGCCTCCTCTGGCTACTCACACTGAATTAGGTCCCACTGCTTTTTAAAACTTCTGTCATAATGGGATAATTACATATTTTTGTGATTATTTAAATAATAATTTTTGTGTGTCCCAACAAGACTCTGAGCTTCCAAAGATAAGGTACTTGGCTTTTTGGTTTATCTTTGAAATTCTAGCATCTAGCATGATAATTGACAGTGACTAGACTTGATAAACATTCATTTATTGAATGGATGTAAAAATATTTAATTTCTTCTTTCATAAGGCTAGAATCAAGTTGATACTTTATTTGGATATATTTGTCAGCTCAGACTGTCATACCAAAGTGCCATAGACTGGGTGGCTTAAACAACAAACATTTCACATAGTTTTGGAGATTGAGAAGTCCATGATCGGGGTGCCAACCAATTACTTGGTGGCTCGCAGATGGCCACTTTCTTCTTGGTGTTCTCACATAGCAGAAGTGGGGTTGGGGAAAGAGAGAGAAAGAGGTCTTCTTTTAATAAAGGCACCAATACCATTGGATTAGTACCCCACTTTTAAGACCTCATGTAGCCTTTCTCACCTCCTCACAGACCCTATCTCTGACTACAGTCACATTGGGAGTTAGCACTTCAAAATATGAATTTGTTGGGGTGGGGGACACAATTTTGTCCATCCTCCTGGGTTAAGCTTACTTGACCTGAAATTGTTCTTCTAGCAGATGTTAACTTATTACTTTGAAACTTTTTTGTTTTTCTCTTTTGTAAGCAAACCATTAGGCTTCTGCAAGAGAACATTTTCCTTCCTGTTAGACTCTACAGTTTCTGTTTCTCCCTGTCTCTGTCTCACTCTCTTCCTCCGTCTCTCTCTCTTGCTATTTGGCTTTCAGGAAAACAAACTTTTCAAAATGTATTATTTTCTCTGAATTGAAAATTCTGGTGCTGGATGCCAACACCGAAGTGTATTAATAATATAAGTAAGACTCAGAAATCATTATTGATGCATTAATATAGTAAACATATTTCTAGTTAAACGTTCAGTGTTTGCCACTTAATATTGCTGGCCTTTGATGTTCTTTTTTTTCTCCTATATGACTTCTTTTTCCTCTAGTTCATATCTGTGAATAAAAGTGAGGCATGGTCCTTGATAGTCTGCCTTCACACAAAGTCTCATATTTGTCTGCAAGGACTCTATTTAATTTTTAAAATCACTTTTATTACTCTGTACAAGGGAGTCATCTGGAACTGACATTCCATAATAAAATACCCTTGACAAATATTATTTTTTTCTTGTGAAAAGCTCTGTTTCCTGTTTTTCTTCTTCAAATAGCCATTGGCAGTTCTCTGATTGAGAATGCAGGGCTACCAGAGGAGCAGCGCTTGCCAAGTGAGTTTTTTTTTTTTTTTAATTCCTCCTGCTTTTATGTTATATTTAATCAAAAGTGCACCATTTTATGTTCTTTTCTTTTCTCCCAATTCACTTTAAATTTCTTTTCTGTAATTGATGTTTCAGTTTGTACTGAACTTGCAAATGAATGCAAAAATCTGTTAAAAGAAACTTTTCATTTATTAACTCACTGCTGCATTGGCCAGACATTTCTGAGGGACTGAGAGAGTTGCATCAGGTGTGAAACAGGTGTGTGAACAGGCTACTTGAATACTGATTTTGAAGGTCCTCAGTGAATACCATTCCACTTGAAGAAGCAGTTTCAGGCTAACTTCACGCATTAATGAGGCGGTCCTATTGTCTAGACTTGTGACACAAGAAATAAGCCTCCTTACTTGCCATCTTACCTTATTTGAATTTCATGCCAGTCTGGACCTTAAGTGTCCCTTTTCAATGGAGGGGTTTTACATCTTTCTGATCCATTTAGAGTAGAGCCAGGGGCATTTATGACAAAGGTGACCAGGTAAATGGCAATAATGTAAAACAGTAAAATCCCATCACCTGGCTGTGCTGATTTATTCCGTGCCCATGTGGATCCATTTATTACTTAGACAGCATCAAGGACCAATTCATCTATTAAAGTATTAGCACTACACTGTATTTTTTTTTTTACCTAAATGTATTAAATACCCATTTATGTTCCAGAAGATGATGGAAAAGTGAAGTTGAATTGATCATTGTTTCTACTGGAAAGAATATAGATAATAGATGAATAACAAGAGAGAGAATGATTATAAGCATAGGGAGTCAGAGGAATGAGTGGTGGTTGTCGTTTTATTTGTGGAAATAGAAGAAGGCTTCCCAGCATGGAGGCATTTGTACTGCCATCTGAGGGATGAATGAGAATTGAGCAGATGGAAAAGATAGAGGTAAGTATTCTGAGAAGAGCCATGGCCCAGATGAAAGAAATAACATAGCCATTTGCTCCCTAAATAGGTTGGAAAGGCAGGACTGGAAAAGAGAACAGAAAATATTGGATGTCACTTAGATTTTAGACATTCTGAAGATCTTGGGGGATCTGAGATAGGGTAGGAGAAACAGAAGGAGACAATAGAAAGTCATGTTGTATAGTAGAGTTATAGACTTTGCAACTTAGTAGGAGACAAGGAACGAGCAGTCACATTTGAGTCTGTAGATTTTATCCCCGGTGATTGAGAGAATGATGTTCTTAGGAAGAGGAGCTATGAGGTTCGGAGAAAGGTACTTCGGAGAAGGAAATATTTGATTTCAGAAATGAAAGATGTTTCTGTAAAATCCCCCCAAGCCAATTGTTTAAAAGAGTATATAACCTTCAGGGTTTAGACTTTAATACTGGATTTGAATCTAGATATAATTCACAGAACTTCATATCTGAGAGAAATTTATAAGATCGCCTCTGTGCCAGCTGATATTCTTTGTTGCCTACTACTATTTTGTCAAATTGGGTTACATGATAACTTACCATCTGCATTTCTTTTGTTTTCATTTAATGTACAAGAAGGAAAAGAGCTATGTAGAGAAAACCCCCAAATAGGCCATGTACAAGAAAAGAGAAGTTTGATAAAACAAAAATAAAAGACAAATTGAGGGAGTAAATTGGAATCTGGGTGAGATAGCAGGTGATGGTGATTGAAAACACTGATATTCAAATTGGATTCATCTGATGGTTGTGGGCTCTGAGATTGAAGAATCAGATGCCCGTTCTAACTGGTGTCAGAGCTCTATGTTTTTGAAGATTCTGACGACAGTCTACAGTGGTATGAGAGCTTTCCTATATGTGGAAGCTACACTGGAAAAGGCCGGTCCTTGAGTGTGGGATTAAATAGAAGAGTGGTTGCATGGAAGAATCTCCAGGTATGTCTTTATAAGGTATAAAAGGAGTGTTTGTGTGTGTGTGTGTAGGTGTGTAGGTGTAGGGGGCGTTTAACAATTATTTTGTTTAAGAGAAGAGAAAATACTTTGTTCTAATTTCTCCCCAAGTGTTCTTTAGCTTTTGACCTAAACCCAAGTGAGATTCTCTTTCTTTTTAAATACAAAGACCTTAAAGAGTACTCGAGTTCTTTTCAGCGAGATTTTTTTTTATAACTCTCAAATTCAATTGCCTTTGAGAAAGTGATCACAATAGAGAATCAAGTAACCTTTTCTCATTTGCTCATATAATCTGATTGATGGATTAGATGTTGATGGTATTATGAAGGTATAAAAGCTGTAGGCTCTCTTAGGAATTTGTTGATCTCTTATTTTCTTTACATTCTGAAGTTCAAATGAAACATATCAGCAGTATCTAAGCTCATGTACTCCCATCCAGGTCTATTTAAAATCTCCATGCTTATTTTTAGTTCTACAGCAAGTGCCTAGATACCTAATGGAAACAGATAATGGGAAGGTGTTGTTTGATAAGCCGCCTTTTTTCTTTCTTACATCTATTAAGTAGAGTAAACCTTGATTTTCTTTGGAAATAGAAGCAAAGCTAAGTAGACTAGATTGAAAAATTCAGATCACTTCTCAGAAGAGAGCCTAGGTGCCTAGGGATTTAAATCACAGGCAAGCAAATAGGAATAATAGGTTAGAAATATGAGCCAGGAGACTAGTTAATGATAAATTATGAGAAAGTCAGGGAAGGACTGTGTGCAAAAAAGGAGCTTGGTGGTACAGTGGTAGCTGCCTAGGCTAGGAGCTTCCTACATATTTTATGTCAGAGGAAGTATACATTGTTCAGAATGGGGGACAGTAATTTGAAGGCAGTGAAATGAGGAAGAAGAGAAGCACAAGCAAACTGATTGCTGCTAATGGAATATAACCCTTTTAATTTTTTAAAAATAAAAATTGTATATAATTTGTAAATGTTTGTTTTTTAGAAAGAGAGAGTGTGTGTGCATGCGTGGTGGAAGGGCAGAGAGAGTAGGAGAGAATCCGAAGCAGGCTTCACGCTATTAGCACAGAGCAAAACATGGGGCTTGACCCCACAAACTGTGAAATCATGATCTGAAGTCGGATGCTTAACCGACTGAGCCACCCAGGTGCCCTCCAAACTGTGTATCTTTAAGATGTATAACATGATCTGATATACATAATGAGAGGATTAGTACAGTCAAGCTACTTAACAAATCTTTTTCTTTTGACTAGATAATATATTTATTTTTAATTTATTTTATTTTAATTCCAGTGTAGTTAATATGCAGTGTTATATTAGTTTCAGGTGTACAATATAGTGTTTCAACAGTTCTTTTTTTTACTTTTTTTAATGTTTTTTTTTTATTATTTTTTTTTATTTTTGAGAGTGAGAGAGACAGAGCACAAGTGGGGAAGGGGCAGAGAAAGAGGGAGATACAGAATCCGAAGCAGTCTTCAGGCTCTGAGCTGTCAGCACAGAACCCAATGCGGGGCTTGAACCCACAAACTGAGAGATGATGGCCTGAGCTGAAGTCACATGCTTAACTGACTGAGCCACTCGGGTACCCGTGATTCAACACTTCTCTACATTACTCACTGTTCATCAGGATAAGTATACTCTTAATCCTCATCCCCTATTTAACCCATTCCCTCCATCTACCTTCCCTTTGGTAGCCATCAGTTTATTCTCTATAGTTAAAAGTATGTTTCTTGGTTTGTCTCTTTTTTCCTCCTGTGTTTGTTTTGTTTCTTAATTCCACATATGAGTGAAATCATATGGTATTTGTCTTACTCTGACTTATTTCACTTAGCATTATACTCTCTGGATCCATCAACGTTGTAGCAAATGGCAAGATTTCATTCTTTTTAATGGCTGAAGAATATTCCATCACACACACACACACACACACACACACACACACACACACACACACACACACACCACACATCTTTATCCATTCATCTATAGATGGGGACTTGGGCTAAACATATATTCTTACATAGTTGTCATTCTGTGTGTGCGTGTGTATGTGTGTGGATGTGTGCATGTGTGAGATAGAAAGAGATAAGAGCACCTGAAATCAACTCTCTTAGCATCCACTATTCTATACAGTATTATTAACTGTAGTCATCATGTTATACATTAAATGTGTAGACTTACTCATCCCACATAATGGCAATTTAGCACCCATTGCATCTCTTTCTTTCCTCTATCCCTTCCACCCTTGTAACCACCTTTCTACTTTCTGCTTTCATATGTTTAAATTTTTTAGATTCTGCATATAAATGAGACCATGAATTTTTTTTCTTTCCGTTTCTGGTTTATTTCACTTAGCATGTTAATCTGCATTGTTGCAAATGATGGGATTTCCTATCTATCTATCGTGTATCTATTGTGTATATATCAATCAATCATCTATCTATCATCTAATCTATCTATCTATCATCACGATATCTTTATCCACTAATCTGTTGATGAACAGTTAGGGCATTTCCATATCTTGGCTATTGTGACTATTGCTTCAATGAACATGGGAGTATAGCTACCTCTTCAAGATACCTCTTTTATTTCCTTTGAGTGTATACCCAAAAGAGAGATTGTTGGGATAGTTCTATTTTCAGTTTTTTGAGGAAACTCCATACTGTTTTTCATAATGGCTGTACCAGTTTACATTCTCCCTAATAGTACACAAGGGTTCCTTTTCTTAACATACGTGACAACACTTATCTTTTATTTCTTTTTTTTTTTATAATAGTCATCCTAACAGATATGAGGTGATATTGTGGTTTTGATTTGTATTTCCATGATGATTAGTGATGTTGAACATCTTTTCATTTACCTGTTGGCTATTTGTATGTCTTCTTTGGAAAATGGCTACTCAAGTCCTTTGCTCAGTATTTAATTGGGTTGTTTGATATAACACTTTTTATGTATTGTTATATCTATTGAGATAAATTTTTATCTGTGATAAAATGATCAAAGTGTAATATCATGTAAAACATTGTAACTCATACTATAGCTAACTGACCAACTTGAATTTTTATAATTACTCAAATTTGGCAATACTGCTTTAGCATGATCTCTTGAGCAATTAGCTTACCCATAAAACCATAGAAACAGAGCTCCTCATCTGCTCATTCTAGGCAACTAGGGAGACATATTCACCACAAGATAAGTGATTCTGGTTCTTGGTGTAAATGTCTCAACAAAAGTGATTTTTTTCCCCTCATCTCAACCACTCAACTTTTGATTATTCTAACTGGTCCCTGACATCAGCTGATGTTGCTGATGGTAATAGCAGCCAATTCCAGAATTTCTCTTCTGCTTGTGGTCCAACAAACAGCTGACCTCACAACTCCATTACTTGGGCAAATCAGTGGGCAAAACAGTAATCACATGCTTTAAGTAAACAGTAAACACTTGGCCCAGGGAGTCGAAGATAGGGGAATACTTCCTTCTGCATGTTACCTCATGAAAGCAACACCTTTCTTGAGACTACCTCAAAGTTCGGAAGTCAGACCTTTGACTACAGCCTGGAATGGTAGAAAGGGAGAAGACAAGGGGAAGGACTGGCAATTTCATGACAAAAAAATTTGGGGAGCTCAAAAGAGATACTATTTTGAGGAGATGGACTGGTTAATCACTAACACTGGAATTAAATTTCTTAGCAGTCGCCTCACGATAATTAGCCTCTTATTATACTATAGGAAGGTCTGCTATTCTGTTATGTGCTACAAAGCCTGTCTAGGTAGAGCACTTAGGGTTCTGGCCATGAACCAAACCTCTGTTCATGGATAAGGGAGAAAATTTCTTAGAACATCAACCTCAGGGTGAAGAGGAACATAATCCTTTCCTCAAATCATATGCTAGAGCTTCTAAGAATAAGAATAAGCCGCAAAGCCTCAAGGGATGAGAAGTATAAACAACTTTTAAACTTGGTTCAGACAACTTTAAGAGATAAAGATTATATTTTTTCTATTGCACAATAAAGTGGGAGGTTCTTTCCACTTAACAGAAGTGGGTTTTGGCTTTAAGGATGGAATTTTTATCTTCTCCTACTGCTATTCAGGGTACTGAACGATTCAAAGCAACTTAGTGGTGTAAAGATCTTTTGACTGCATCCTTGAACTCTGCTTGATTTGAGCTTGATGGTATCATATGCCTTTCTCCTGTGGAAACTGCCAGCTCTCCCCCACACTGATTCTGCTTGCATAGTTAACAGTTTCTTAAGCTGACTCCATCTTTCAGCCTATTTCCATGTTCTCCTTTCTATCTATAGTAATTATAGATAGGGAAACATTGTTAGAAGTCGGGGGGGGGGCAGTATTAGTAGTGGAGTAAACTCTCTTAAACCTAATCAGAATGCCTAATAGTTTAGATGGTATCAATAAGACTAAAGATCTCAAGTGAAAGAAGTCTGAATATTTCTAAATTAGAGATAATTTAATTATGAGGAAAATTTCACATTAATTCATACTAATTGTCATATTATTAGGAAAATTGCATAAACTTCTGAATATACTGAATATATTGTGGATTTGGTGATACCGCTTTTGTATATCTAAACTTCCTCACTTATCTATGGAATATTAAAAATCACTTGAACTCTCCCTGAGGGATGGAATTCACCCACAGCATGCTTCAAAATTCTTCTGTAAAACTCTGGAAGAGGTTTTAATATAGAAGTCAAATTCATAAAAATAAAAATTTATTATTTAGCCATTACCCATTTTAGCATCTTGCATATTGATTTCTCATATGAAAGAATTGAATACTTCCATCCTAACAGTCTGAAAATACTAAAGCTGTTTTTCACACCTAGCAATTACTCAGAATGCATTTTTCGCACAACTAGCAATTGTATCAAGATGCATGAGCAAATCCAAATGCCAAAATGTCAGGAGAGCAGTTGAGACCACCTATGCTAACAAAATCTAGACATTTTTATTTTCAAGGAACTGCATTTCTTTCTCTTTTAGGAACAATTATTAAAACTAGGAGCACAATCGACAAAGGAGTTTGGCTAATTCCCATAATGTCACTGCTGCTCACTCAGTGATCTGTCTCTTCTTATTAAAGCTATAGAGACAGGCCTCGTTAGTGCCTTTTTGTACTATGAACTGGTCCCATTGTGGTTCAGGATGAGAAAGTAAAAGGGTGAAAACAATTTATTGAACTAGTCCTGCAAGTGATTCCTTGGGGATTCACCCCTGACCTTTTCCAGGGCAGTATTTCCATAAATAAATTGGGGCTTTGTTTCCTCCAAGAAGATAGCTAATTCAAAGTTAAAAGACATTTGAATGCCAGAATCACTTGACTGTTCTTGAGCTATAATGATTTAGATTGAATGTCATTGTGCACTCAAGCTTTCCAGGTAATTGAGCAACTATGGGCTTTATCTGATGATATAGTTATGGCTCTTTAAATATCAATGACCCTGGTTTTGGAGTATAAACTAATAGTTGGCAAATATGTAGTCATTATGAATAAGAGATACAACACTACAAAAATTTGTCATTTTTAAATTAATGACTTTCAACATTATTAACTTTGAATAAATTATGTCTTTTTAGAAAATTATAATTATGTAATTAGGAATCCTAGATTTCCCTTGGAGAGCAAAGTACTTTGTTGAAACTGTAGGCTTTTATATATTTTCTTTGTTGGTGAGAAGAGTAGCTATTTTAAAAATAACTTCTTTATTCAGCGAGATTTCTATCTGAGGTTTTCTGGTAATCATGGCTCATCCCCTCATAATCTCTATATTTCCTTATCTTCATCTTTTCATTATTGGTATTACTAAGGAATGGGTTGTCCTCAATAAGATGTGTATTTTTAGTTTTTCTTTTGTTTTGTTTATTTGTGGGTGGGAATTTGTTTAACTCATTAATTCTCAACTTACCTTTCAGACTTACTAGCAGATCCTACACTGGTGCAATGGCTGTTCAGTAAATACAGCACTTTTGATCATGAACTAATCAGCACGAAGAAAAGGGAAGGAAATTGATATTGCATGGCTTCAGCTCTGTGTAAGGCAGCAAGGTGGGGATTTTGACTACCTACCACCCCCACTACCAAGATGATGAGATAGAGTATGTACACCACACTCAGTAGTTCAAAAGCATTATATCTTTTAATGTTCTTTGGAATAGGCATTAAAATCCCCTCTTTGCAAGTGAGAAACTTAACGAGGAATAGGTCATTAAATGTCAGAGTAGCAATTTGAATAGAACCTGAATTTCTCCAAATGTGTTTTGCAGAGCAGAATCGAATAAACATACCTGTTGAATGAATGCATAAAATCAGTAAAACTCACTTTTACTCAAATCCAACTAATATTTATCGTGCACTTACTTTTTGCTTATTGTTTTCACATATAAGAATTCATTTGATCCTATCCTCATAATACTTTATGCTATTGGTTAAATTATTCTCATTTTACCTGTAAGAAAATGAGACACAGAAAGATTTACCAAGGCAAGGCAGTAAGTAAATTAAGGAACAAATGACTTCTATCACTTTCACCCAGTGGTTGCTTGTCCTTTGAATATACAGCTATCTTCCCTTTCATAGGCACACTTTTCCTGAGAGCTTTGAACCATTGCATGTTTTAAAACATGAATTAATTTTGTGGTGCAAATAGGAGGTAGCATTTTTAGTGTGTCTGATAAATTACTTTATTATGAAGTCTGGCTATTAAAGTTTGGACACAGAGGTCTTCTTTAATGCTTCCCTCATTTTAAAAGTCCAGCAGAAAATAACATTTATGTAATAACCATTAAAATAGACTTTGTTTTAAAAAGTTGTACAGAATAGGACACAGGCTAGATGGTTAGCTCCCTAGATTACTTTCCTTAGATAATTTTGGTGTGAAATACGTTCACGCCCTCTGGGTAATGGTAGAGTAAAAACTGATATGTTATTTTTGTTTGTTTGTTTGTTTGTTTGGCCTGTGTTTGGCTTATGTTATAAATATTTGAAAGATTTTAATACTCAGTGCTGGTGATGGTGTGGGAAAAGAAGCACTGTTTCGCAGTACAACTGAAGATGTAAATTGGTATAGAGCTTCTGCAAGGCAATCTGAAAAATATGTATCAAAATTTAATAGAGTACTGTTCTCATACCCAGCAATTTCACTTGAAATCTATCTTATAAGACAATGGTACGTTCATTTAAGATACTTAGCACAATGTTGCTTATAGTTGTGAACACTCTGAAATAGTCTAAATATCTTAAAATCAGACATTTGGCTAAATATGTTATAGTGCATGTATATAATATTTCATTGTGATGGTGTGGTAGATCTATATTAATGATGAAAGGATTTATGACATAGTATTAAATGGAACAAGAAATTACAAAATACTCTATAGTTATTCATCTTTTCAGTATGTATAGCTAGAGGAAAAAAACCATAAAAACATCACCACAATGTTCACACTTGTTAGTTCTCGTAGTGGCATAACATTTTTGTCTTAATTTTATTTTTCATACATTTTTTGTATAATGTTTTTCTCAATAAGAATATACAGGTCTGCATTCCCTTTCTCAAAACCAATGTGGCTAAATAGGATTTGGAATTGAGAAATTTTTGAACTTGAGGATGTTTATATGGTATACATACTTTATATTAGGAAATGCTTTCAATGGGATGTGAGAGCCTCTTGTAATCAAGCATATTAATACTTCACAAGAAAATGTATGGATATGCACAGTAAGTGGCACTCATACAGCTTTATTTTTTATTTATTTTTATTTTTATTTTATATTAATTTTTTAAATACAATTTATTGTCAAGTTGGCTAACATACAGTGTATACAGTGTGCTCTTGGTTTTGGGAGTAGATTCCCATGATTCATTGCTTACATACACCACCCAGTGCTCATCCCAACCAGTGCCCTCCTCGATGCCCATAGCCCATTTTCTTCCTCTCCCGCGCCCCCCCTGCCCACATCAACCCTCGGTTTGTTCTCTGTATTTAAGAGTCTCTTATGGTTTGTCTTCCTCTCTCTCTTTTTGTAACTATTACTTTCCCCTCCCCTTCCCCCATGGTCTTCTGTTAAGTTTCTTAAGTTCCACCTAAGACACTCATACAACTTTAGATCAGTTCAGGTCAGGTGAACTTTCATCACAAAATGAGCTGCAAAATCTGGTTTTCAGAGCCTTATTTATTACTTTTTGGAATTTCAGTTAAGAAATTATATACCTGCATTAATTTTTTAATCAGAAAACACTAGAAATATATTTGGAAAAATAAACGAAACCTGTCACCCTAAGTTCGAACCACTGAAGTGCCTCCTGTATTAGTGTTGGCATGCCAGTTGAAAGGCAAGTGGATACGTGAAGATGAATTCCTCTTAGGAGCTTTCTTTTTCCTTTTCTCTGTATCTGCAGGATGTAACATGATATAAAAGCTTTTAATTTCTAATGAAATATTACTTGGGGCAAGTTAAATCAGCTTTTGACAGCTGTCTTATATTGGTTTAAAATGGGGGGAGAAAGAGTGTTAATTAAGAATGAGCTATTAAAAAGAAGAAAGTATGAGTGATTTTGGAAAACTGTCTTCTGCAGCTGACATACCAACAAATTGTCTCCTGGGAAGAAAAGAGTCTTGCAGGCTCTTCCCCAGTCTAACTGCGTGCTTTGCTAGGTGGGGGGTTAATAAGCAACATCTGACAGTGGCAAAAGTGCTCTGTCACACATCCTCCCATACATTTCAAGATTGCTAAGCATCTGTTTTTTACTGGGATCATTTTGGTAATCTCCTTTTCAAAACAGACCTAGGTCTATAAACAGAAATCACTTTTTCACACTTAGGGATATAAGTTAGATAGAGTTTTGGAATGATTTTTATGGTGCCAGCTTTATGTTTCAGGATAAACCCGAAGTGGTTACTTGGGCTCAAATTGCCTCTCAGTCTTAGGGAAACAAAGACTAAACAAAATGATTCTGTTTGTTTTATTGCTTGACTACTTGTCTTGAAGATATTTCTTTGCACCAACTTTAACCTTTTGGGTTTTTTTATGGAATAGATGGAAAACACAGAGAAACATATAAAAATATCATGATCATCCACAGTCTTTCTGCTGGGAATTTTTTTGTGTATCCATTTTATCCTTTGGTATTTGTGTGTGTGTGTGGGGGGTGGTGTGTGTGTGTATGTGTGTGTGGCTAATAGATAGGTGTATACCTACTTCTCTAAGCACGTTGCATATATTAACACATTGACTCTTCGCAACATCCTCATGGAATTGATATTATGATACCTATTTGATAAATGATAAACACATGAAATAGTGGAATCTGTTGTACGTAACTATACACAGCATTTCTTACAAATTGTTTTTACGGTTAAGACTATGGTCTCTTCAATTTTCTCTATCATTATCTTTTTCAAAACTCCATTTTTATGGCTACACAGTATTCGAGAACATTGATGTACCACAATTTAACAACTCCACAGTTATTATTTAGGGCGGTTATGCTTAAATTTTTATTTCTATAAATTATGTAATAAATAACCATTGTATATTGATATTTCTTTAAGCAGTTGATTGTTGCCTGCTGAAAAATTCCTGGAATTGAAACTCATTGTCCCCCTATGATAAACATGTTTAAGGTGATGGAGCATAGATTTACAGAGTGCATGTTCTGCAGAAGGCCATATGCATTTAAATCCCAGTGGCTCCACTTAATAATTTAGTATGATATAAAAAGTGACTTGAATTTTCCAATGATCAAAATGGATAGACCTCTCAGGAATTTGTGTGGAATTAAGAGAGGCATTGTATCAAAATTAATTAGCAACAGATGAATGTGTAAATAAAATGCAGAATATCTATCCAATGGTACAAGATGGATGAACTTTGAAAACATCATGCTAAATAAAAAAAGCTAATCACAGAAGAAGGATTACATGACTCCAATCATATGAAAGTCCAGAATAGGGACAGAAAGTAGATTCACGGTTGCTTAAGAACGGGGAATGGGAACAAGGGATATGAGGGTGTAGCTAAAGGGTACTGGCTTTTTTTTAGAGGTGAGGAAATGTTCTAAAATTGATGGTAGTGAAGTTTTTCAGATATCTCTAAATATACTAAAAACTAATTGTATGCTTTAGTGGGTGAATTTTACAGAAAGTGAATTATATCTCTATAAAGCTCCTTTTATAACTCAGCTGCATTCAAAGTGGTATCCAAAAGATTAAGTAGGGTTTAAATTTCTTGAAAGATAAAAGAAAGTCTTTGACATGCCATCTTTTTTTAGCTTCCAGTGGATTCCATTTAACTTTTGACATATATACATACATACATACATACATACATACATACAAACGAAATTTGCAAACCTTGCATTTTTATGTTAAACCTACAGTATAAGAGCATCTTTATTTCTCTAGATGGATGTTATACCTCTTCTGTTGGTATGAAGAGAAAAGCAAAACTGATCTCAAGGATTGTTATAATAATTTGAATGGAGTCTCAGCGCATTTCAGTGACTTTTATAGAGGGTTTAATACTGACTCTTTAGTTTCATTTGGCATTTTATCAGATGCTTGTAAAGTAAAAAATAATCCATTCCTTTAG
Organism: Puma concolor; assembly: GCF_028749965.1. NCBI lineage: Eukaryota > Metazoa > Chordata > Mammalia > Carnivora > Felidae > Puma > Puma concolor. The sequence goes on along the minus strand of NC_141669.1, from coordinate 69,652,107 downwards.
CCGAAAGATAAAGATTAAATGTCTTGTCTAAGGTCATTCAGGCAAAAATTGGTTTTCAAATCCTGTGGGTTTGACTTTGGTATCTCTCAGCTCTCAGTCTTTTTTTTTTTTTTTTTTTAATATTAATTTATTTACTTTGAGCTAGTGAGAGAGCGAGCAAGCACTCGAGCAGGGGAAGGGGCAGAGAGAGAAGAGAGTGAGAATCCCAAGCAGGCTCCACCGTGAGCTGGGACTCAGTCTCACAAACTGTGAGGTTGTGATGTCAGCTGAAATCAAGAGTTGGGTGCTTAACGGACTGAGCCACCCAGGTGTCCCCCTGTTTTTTTACTATAAAACTTCCTACTTATCAACAATCGCATGTATTTATTTCATTAAATCCAATAGAAAAGTATATTTTTTTAACCTGTTGCTGACTCTCAAATTCAAGCTGAATAAGGGTACTTACGAATTAAAAATATTCAGAAAACAACCTGCACTGTAATTTTTGTTGCTTCGACTATAACTATGTATTTTCTGACAGGATTTGGTGACCATTCTTCCCGGAGAAATCCTAAGGTATTCTAACATTCCAGTTATTTATAGTAAATGGGCAGTAAGCTCTGTACATGTCAATCACCTTTGTTTCTGGATGGAAGCTTGGCTGTTTGCAAATAGCACTTGGACTTTATGTTGCAAGTTTGTACCTTTTGCAGGTGGTCTAAAGGTTACAATGAAACAGAGCAACCAGGCATCTTAAAACTCAGTTCTCCTTCTTACTGGTTTTCCTTTAGACACTTGGGAGGAAAAATCTCGGCATTATTATGTGAGATGTAAACAAGATCAGATTCTGATGTTAGGCTGGAAACAAACAATACAGATTTAACTTCCCCCACCTCCACCCCCTCCCCAAACAAGTCATGTTAATTCTCTAGGGTAACAGAGATCTAGTCACTGGAATATACTGAACTACTCATGAAATCTTCAGTTTTCTTCTCCATTCTGGCTTCATGATGTTAAACATCTTAATTTCTGGAACATTATGGGTGATAAAATTATATTGATTATTTATCCCCAGTGTTTTGTTATTAATTGGAGATAACATGAAGAAAGTGTAACACCATTAATTTAAAGAGTCCCTCATTTCAATGATGTAGCGAATCATCTGAGTTTGTTGTTCTCCTAATAAAAGGTGGAAGAAATGGCCATTTACTTTGATAACATCATTTAGTTTTTAAAGTGTTCTTAAGATGTAATTTATATACCATAGAATTCACCCATTAAAAATGTGAAACTCAATTTTTTTTTAATATATTCATGAAGTCGTATGATCATCACTAAAATCAATTTTAGGACATTTTTACCACCTCAAAAGAAACCTCAGATCAATTAGCAGTCACTTCCTATTTCCTCTTAAGCACTCCAGGCCTAGACAACCACCAATCTACTATCTATCTCTAGACAATTGCCTATTCTGGACCTTTCATATATATGGAATCATATAATATATGATTATTTGTGACTGATTTCTTTAAGTTAGTATAATGTTTCATAAGTTTTTACATGTTTCACCCCTTTTTATGGCTGAATAATATTCCATTTTATGGATATACCACATTAGTTGATGTATAGTTGGACTGTTTTCACTTATTTGGCTATTCTGAATAATGTTGCTTGAACATGTATGTGTAAGATTTTATGTAGGTAAGTGTCTTTATTTCTTTTGAGTATACATGCAGGAATGAAACTGTTGAGTTCTCTAGTAACTCTGTTTTACATTTAAAGAAACTGTCCAACTGTTTCCAAAGCAGCTGTACCAGCAGCATAATGAGGGTTCTAATTTTTCCATATCCTTGCTAACATTTATGATCTGTTTTTGATCATAGTCCTTTATTGGGCATAATTACTAGTATCTTGCTCTTTTTTATATTGCTATAATCTCCAAATTTTCAAAAATAGTATTTTTTTAGTATAAAAGAAATGTTAATAGGTGGTTTTTCATTGGTGTTCTGAGCCAACTGCTTTTGCATAGTGTTTTATTTAGATTCAACATGTTTAGATTGCTTTGGTCGTGTGAAGATATATGGCTAATCAACTGGAATTCATAATCTCTGGTATATGTTTTAGAGTCTTTTCAGGGACTAGTTTCCTCATCCTAGAGGCATCTGTCCTCTCTGGTCTGGTGGCAAGTTTGATATAAAGTTAGTAAAGTATTAACTCTCCCAGGAGAAAGTCTTACTATCAATTTATAGAATAAGCCAGCTAGAGGACCTTTACAGACCACATTTTTTTCTTATTTTTGAGTCTAAATGCTATACAAAAATATATGCCTTAGGGGTGCCTGGGTGGCTTAGTTGGTTAAATGTCTGACTTCGGCTCAGGTCATGATCTCATGGTTCATGAGTTGGAGCCCCGCGTCGGGTTCTATGCTGACAGCTCAGAGCCTGGAGCCTGCTTCAGATTCTGTGTCTCCCTCTCTCTCTGCTCCTCCCCCGCTCATGCTCTGTCTCTCTCTGTCAAAATTAAACATTAAAACAAACTTTAAATATAGGCCTTAATCCTGAGATATGGCTACTCTTTGACTTAAATGGATTGGTTGGTTCTTTTATTATATATTTCTATTTGCATATTTCTTGGTTACGTAATTTTATTCTGAAAACTATAGAATCTGTATGTTAGTAGAGTTTTAAATTGATTTTATTTCTTGCATTTTATATTATCAGTGTTATACTTTTTGTTTTTATTATTTTTTATTTTTTCGTAGAGAGCATGAGCAGGAGAGGGGAAAAGGGAGAGAGGGACAAGGGATCTGAAGCGTGCTCCACGCTAACAGCAGAGAGCCCAATGTGGGGCTCAAACTCATGAACTGCAAGATCATGACCTGAGCTGAAGTTGAACACTCTGCTGACTGAGCCACCCGGGAGCCCCAGTGTCATTATCTATAAATTGATGAATGCTCCTGGACATGTAGGAACATGTAGGAACGTTCCAAGTGGCTGTTTATTAGTTTTCTGTAAACATTCTAATTTTTTTAAGATAATCATTTTTGAGAGAGTGTGAGCAGGGGAGGGGCAGAGAGAGAGAGGTAGACACAGAATCCAAAGCAGGCTCCAGGCTCTGAGCTGTCAACACAGAGCCCCATGTGGGGCTCAAACTCACAAACCATGAAATCATGACCTGAGCCGAAGTCGGAGGCTCAACTGACCGAGCCCCCCCGGCGCCACAATTATAAACATTCTAAATAGTTCTAATGAAGGCAGATTCCACTCATTAAACACAATTGGTATACAATATAATGAATCAATTATATAATTTAAAAATTTGTCATGTGATCTGTTTTAGGCCCGTATGTTTTCAAGGTCAGGCAGAAGTGGCTGAGAGATGTTTCATTTCATTTTATTGGTCTTACTGGAATGTCATGATAATATATTTCAGATAAAATTGTGGAGTTTGCCAGCTTTCATCTAAGAAGGACTTGCTTCTCTAGAATCTTTTTTTTTGTCTGTCCTATAACTGCTACACACCCTGCCGACAAACTTCCTCAGTGTCCTTGGCAACAGAAAGCTGTCTGGGGCTACAGACCAAGCTGGGTTTTAGCATCGCCTTTCTGTGCAAAGTGAGGATAATGCAAGGTTGGGACTCTTATAAAAAGGGTCAGAACAGGGGCTGAAAGCATCATCAACATGCATCAGCTAGAGACTTCCTGTGGTAATGCTTTTTAAGCCAACCTCCCACAGTCCTAGGACTACTCGAAGATGTTTTGGAAGCTCAGTGTGAGAAAGGGCAGTGGATGAAGGTTAAGACTTCACATTCCTGATCTGATCAAAATAGTTTAGTTCTTGAAGCTGTGTAATATTGTGAAATATTTCTATATAGGAAAAGTTACATGCCTTAAGATTATTTTAGCATTTAACATATTTGTAAAACATAACTTCAGGCTCACCAAAATAAGCCAACATCTTCCTCTTACATTCAGTTTGCCATGGTTAAGACAGTCAACATAATGCAGTCAATAAGAAAGACATCAATCTGACAAAACAGTAAAATACAAATAGGTAATTTTTAATATTTCTATAAGGAAAATAATGAAGCAATAGAAATAAAAAACTTTTTATCTGGAAGATGTGATTATATCCAACTTAGATTTTATTTTATATTTAAAAATATTTTTAAATCTCTGAATTTAAAAAACAGGACAACTTTTATAAAATAGGAGAACTATGATTAGAATAAGACACTGTTCCATACTAGCCACAGAGATTAAGAAGACCAAGGTACTAATCTTGGATCTTCAACAGTCACAATCTTGATGAAGTCCAAAAATATCTGTGACTTTGAGACTCATCACATTAAAAAAAGACCAGACAGAGATAACTGGTCTAATCAATTTGTACATTGCCTTCTAGATCTAAAATTGTGAAAACTGTCATTCGGAAATCATCTGGCTTCATCTGGCTATGTTTAGATTCAGTTGCATTGAATATTTGTTTCTTCTCACCAACAGCACTTAAAATGAGGGAATTATAAACCCTCTGTAAAACAGGCAAGGTGTGAGCCCCCAGCTCTAGTTTGTTGTCCCCTTGCTGTAGATTGTTGAACACATAACACAATCCGTGTACACTTTTTATGGATTCAGCACTACCTGTATATTTGATGGCACAAAAGAAATGTAAATTAATAACAAATTTGGATAGAAGTCATATTGCCATGTCAATGAGGAACCATTTGTGAAATAATCGAGTTTCAAATGGCATTCTGTACTATGATATAGACGAAAGAATAGGATAACCTATAAGGTTATTGCAATCAGTAGTGGGAAAGAGGAATAGAAACATACACTGGTCTAACAAACGGCAGATGCCCACTGAGCCTTAGGAGTGAATCATGAAGAAAAATAGGAGGTACTGTTTATGTCTGTTATCCCTATTATAAGCTCTCCTGGAGAGCTGAGGTTGATAGAACCAGAGCTTGCAAAAGTCGACCAGATGTAATCTGCCTTCTATCAAGAAGGTTAAGAAAAGAGAATTCTGTTGGAGAAAAGGAAGCCTGGAAGAATTGAAAAACAAAAAACAAAAACAAAAAAACCTCAATGTTAGTCTTTTTCTTATATATTTCTCTTTCTCTGGAGGCTTATTGTTTTGGCTTCATTAATTTTTCCCTTGCTTGCTTTCTTCCTAAACATGGCTTAGTCTTTCATAACTTTGCAGAATGGCTTGGCTTGCATGCTGCATTTCCTTAAGTAGGAATGATCATTTTAGAAGCAGGAACGCCAACTTTTCCTTATTCATTGAGATTTTTGGCATTATCCTGCACGATACTTTATTTAAAAAAATGTATAAGCTGAAATTAAGGCTGTATCAAGGAAATTTCATAATATAGTATGCCTGCTGATGTCCCATACTGCTTATAATAATGATTGGTGAAATTGAGAAAGTGTCTACTGTAGCAATTTAGGAGTTTGTGTTTGGGTAGGGTAATAAACTGGCTTATGCTTCATTACATGACTGACTTCATTATAGCAAAACCATGAACACTGTTTCTGTCAATTAAATCCTCATTTACTTTCTCAGGCACTAATTAAGAAGTCCTCATCATTCAGGTAGAGATAAGTAATAGAAACAATTACTGTCAGATATAGACATATTTAATAAGCTTGGACAACCCACCTGTCTACTTTTGGTGACAACCGTTTACTTTCAGCTTCAGGAGCAGAGGCTCAAGTTTTCCTGTAAGTGAAGGCTGGCATCAGGAGGTAGGAAAGCTGCTGCTTTCTGTCAAACTCTTCTTAGCTAAGCAACTTTGTTGGCCCCACTCCTCTATGTATGGAGAGAACTAAATAGAAACTACTGGAAATGTCATAGGGGAAGGGAAGTTTCTTATTTACACGGTATACAGGTTGGCAAAAAAAATCACACTGGATATAGAGCAAATGCATGTACAGTTTGTCAAGGTTTCCTTAGAAATATGTCAAGCAACTAGATTGGAGAGCAAGGTTGTTTGTGAATGTTGCCACATTTTTAACTGAGGGGACTGTATTGTCCATACTTGGTCCACTCTGGGCCCTCAGAATCTTCTTCATATTCATGCAGACCTACGTTTTCTTTCAGGCTAGCCTATTTTTTTATTTTTCCTGACTGGTGGGTGATGTATCTGTTGCTGGTCATCATTAACACTTTCATAATTCTCTTTCCTTCTTCTACAGTCCAATAGGTTGAAAGTGAATAAATTGGGTGGATCCATTGTGAATTAGGACTGAACACCGTATGTAGGTAGAGAATTCATGTCTCGTGATGACTATGTTCCATAATCCTAAGCCATTTCTCTTCACTAAAGACTCTTGACGACCTTAAAACCTACTACTCAACTACAACCAATACTCCACCAAAAAGTAAATCTGGATAGAATAATGCTCTGATTGCCAAGCAATCTGACCCAACTCCGGACTTTGAGTGTACAAAGAAAATTCAATAAGTGAGCTCACCAAGACATATTTTAAACTACTTAACAGATTTTTGTTAAAAAAAGGAATGCCATACTTGGCAATTTCAGCTATAAAGAATGTCTTTAAATATACCTATGATTTTTCTCATATATTGTACAAGAGGGGAGGGGCAAGAATTTTTGTTTTAAGAACGGAAACTTCTTACAAATACATGAATGATAGTTTAGATATAACTTTAGGACAGCCTGAAAGTGAGCAATTCTTAAAACATGGTTGTGGATTTTTGATTACATATAGATACTAAGAAAGGACAATATTGATTTAAAAGTATGCAGGGAAGATTGCTACAATGTGAAACAGTGGACATTTATTAATTTTATATAGAAAAACAAGACAGATGAAGGAATTTTAGTTTTTGCTGGACTTTTTTTTCAATTTACTAGTTTTGTCATAATAAACATCCCTTTTCAGAAAAAAAAAAAAAAAAAAACCCAAAAAACCCAGAAGTCAGAACCAGAGCACTACAATTAGTTAGATATAGTTTCAAATCCTAGCCCACCGTTTGCCAACAGTGACCACTTCCTGAGAAATATATTTAACTTTTCAGTCCTTGCATCTATAAAATTAAGACAAATTAAGTACTTACTGGGCTGTAGCAAGGAATGTCATGTACCATGTGCTTGGCATTTTTCTGACCATATTATATGTAATCCACTGAAGTTTCACAAAAGTCCTGTGAGGTAGGAGCTAGTATAATTCCTCCTTATCAGATAAGAAAAATGTAACATTCCCCAATTATAGAATATGTGATGTATGAGATTTGAACCCACGCTTGTTTCCAGCATCTAAGCAATTAGCCCCTATGCTACAATAATGAGTATTCAGTATGGTATCCAGAATGTAGTGAATGGTCCATAATTGTTAGCATTGGATGCTATCACTGGCAAGTCTTTAGAGGCTCATAAATAATACCCTGGTTCATTTCCTGAATTCAGAATCAATTAAAAGGTAGACATAAACATTAGATAGAGATCAGAATACTACTGACAACCTGATTGGAAACCTTGGCTTTAGAACTGCAGCAAAGTACGTGTGATAATATCATATTCCTGAATTAATTAATTAATTAATATCATATTCCTGAACTCTATTAAAGTACCCCTGAAAGGGACAGTCTTCTCCCACACAGCGGAGAGGAAAGCAGAGTGCTTTCAGGTAGTCTCTGAAAAAGAGAGGGCCAGTAGTTCTCTGCCATAACATGGCTCTTTTTGTCAACTCTCCATTCAGTTAAAACTATCATCTTCTCCTGACGGGTGAGTAAGAGGTGGGAAGCAAGACCTCAGCCATTCTGTATCCACTGGAAATGGAAGGTCAGGATTCCTCCTCAACTGCTGTTTGTACTGTTAACACTGTTACTGCTGTTGTTATCTTCATTATAATTTGTCAACAAGTGGCAGACATACTAAGATTCAAGGGTACCTCTTTTGCTCCTCAGCTCCTGAGCTGAGATCTGCTAAGAAGGAAATGACATTGACCCTGTCTTAAGTATAGACCACCCCCACCCCCAGAGATTTGCTGAGACACTGGCCCAGCTGAAAGAAGAACTGTGCTCCAAGGAATGGCTGCCTTTGGTTGCCTTAAAGAAGGCAGGAGCACTACCTTTCTAGGACTGCAGATTCCAGGTGTGGGGAGAGAGGAGTCTTGCCCCACCTAGAAGCAGAGGAAGGAAAAGAGGAGTGATAATATTTTTTCTAGATGCCTCACTAAACTCCCATCTTTGAGCTCAGGTAAGATTATATATTTCAGAATGCATTTTTAGAAGACATCCTCTTCATTAACAGAGGAAATGTTCTATTAACACAGCTGTCCTTGGAAGTGCCTTAAGCCCGAGTGAGATGTCCTTTCCATAGAGTTGATTCTTATCTATTTCCTCAAAAGGCATTTACACAAAAGTCTGAAGATGAATATATTCATAACTGCCACATTTTGCTCCAAAAATGACATTTTCACAGAAACTCCCACAGGGGCCAGAAAGAGAGAAGCCCAGGAAATTAGCCATAGTAGTGCTAGATGATGCCATTATAATGAGGGTGTGAACCGAGAGGTGATCTGATCCCTGTGTCTATAGTAGTTGAAATAATAAGCCACTTAGCGAGAGAGCATGTCAGTGGTATACTTGAAAGCCTAACTCTGGTAGCTTTACAAACCCCAAATTTAATGTTGCTTTATCTATTGAAAGCCTTGTCCTATAGTTGTCAAAACAATTGGTTATCCTTTAAAACAACTATTTGCAGATGCATTTAGTTAAAGCCATCTGAGATGGAACTAATAGTGCATTAAGCCCCATGGGAAAAAAAAATCATCATGATGCTGCTAATGTGTTGCTTCCAACCGGTAAAAGCAATGGAATTTAGTCTGGTGGGTCCTCAAGGAAAGAATACGGTGTGGATTGTGGACTCTGTGAAGAGCCAGAGGCTAAAAGTGTAGTCAACCCACTCTTAGTCCTCATCTCCATCCTTATGAGAAGGCTCAAAACAGCACAATGGTTTGGCTTGGTCCCAGAGAGGTAAAAGCCGCCGAAAGGTTGTATTTACTTATTTGAAACAATAAATCTTATCATGGTACTAAGGACTTGAATTTTCCATTTAGTCGGAGAGCACTAAATAGTTTCCTGATCAGTAATGGCTTTAAATTAAATGAAAAGAGAATAAAAAAAGCACAGGGAGCCATAGTTTTTTTTTCCCCCTCCATTATACTTTTTATGGATGCATAACAATTATCGTCATTCCTTGTTTAACTCCTGCCCTTCAGGAGGTCCCTGTGTCCTGTGGTAGAGAAGGAATGTGAGGCAGGAGGACTCCCAGCCCTTCTTCACTCCTACTGAAGTCACCCAAGAGCTACAGGACTCTTTGCAAACCATGGGATTCTTCTTCATTGTCAAATACAGAGGCATTGATCTATACTGAGTCTACTTCTTGAGGAAAAAAGAAGAGTTATTTAAATATCCTATGAAGTAATTGCTGCCCTTCCTCCTTCCCCCTCCCCCCGCCTGAACTAGAACCTCTTCCCTTTTTCTTTCCAAACATCAATAAAATATATCCCTCTTCTCTTTCTTCTCACATCAGTACTCTATCCACACTTTCGAAGCCAAACTATAGCTACCATTTTGCGATGTCCTTCATCTGCCCGTCTTGAATTCATTTCTCTTTCTTTTCTGTTTATGTAGTCCCTGACTGCATCTGCTCATGAACCTGCTATTATTCTGTTTTGATTCGGCTTTCTTTTCCCTCTAGATTTTATTTTCCTTGTTTTAATAATTTATTGCTCATTGTTGCCAGATTTCTTATCCATTTTGGTAAACAATTGGGATTTATAGTGCTCGAGGCTTAATAAATAACAGCATGTCTTTTCTAAACCTTTTTTTTTTTTCAAAACCCTCCTCTACTCCCGTCCCCCTATTAGATATCTTGCAAGTATTTTGAACAAATTGCAGGTAATGCTATAGATATTATCATTAAAAAAAATCTTAATGCTCTTTTGTCCTTATAAGTATAAAAATATTAGAATATTTTATTATTTGTTTTTCCATGGATAAACTCCTTGGGTAACTTTATGCATTCACAGCTGAATTTATCATTTCCAAAAAAAAAAAAAAAAAAAAAAGAGAGAGAGAGAGAGAGGGATGGTAATTTACTTGAGAGGAAGAATCAACTTCATTTAAAAAGAAAAGTTGTATGCCATAATTTTTTCCTTCTGTCACCAGGGTCCACATGTTACTATGGAGATAGACTGTAAGAGGTTAAGTAATTTGGCAAAGATTACATGCTATTCTGTGATGGAGCTGAGAATAAACCCCCCCAGGACTGGGACCCACTATGCCAGGAACTTACCTTGACCTAGCTACTACATGTAATTTCATGTCATATGTAAAACCTGCCTAGGCATTAGATCAGGATTCTGATGCACTGTAAATGTTCAGTAAATGTGAAAAAAAAAACCTCATAAATTTTAGAAAGGTAGAACCTAACTTTATAGAGATTAGTTGAATATATGATGACAGCTAGTAAAGAGAGAATGAAAAAAATGACTTTTCCTAAGTCCATACCAATATGGAAGAGCTCCCAAGGCAAAAGAACAATGGCCTTTTGAATAATGTCTTAGAAACTCCTAAAAACTCCCACCTACCCCATCTGACATGTGAAAATGCATTTTTTCAGGAGAAGAAATTTAATGCTGTCAAAATATAGTCTACAATTTTTATTTTTGCAGTTGCTCTTGAACAATTTTTCCTTTAAGAATTTCTTGTGGATTTGTATATGATCCACCATACAAATAATTTAGAAATATGTAAATATTGTTCCAATTTTAAAAGTATTGTTTACTGGATATCTGCAAAAAAAAATGAGTATTTTTGCATGTCTGATTCTAAGTGTTAAAATTGTAAATGAGGACTTGTACCACTCTCTGGGCTCTCTGGGCTCTCTGATATCACAGAGATGATCATAAAGCATACAAATCCTTAAGCAATTAGTCTGGCCCTTGCATACTTTCTGAAATCCATTTGTTCAGTTGGACAACTGAGATTGCTTTCTCTCTCTCTCTCTCTCTCTCTCTCTCTCTCTCTCTCTCTTTCTGTCTTTCTCTAGTGCTTACTCTACCTGGAAAAACAAGATAGATGTCACAGGGTTGTTTGAAGTAGTACAACAGACAGATACACAGCAGATAAGGTCAGAACACCTAATCAAAAGGATTTGAGAATAGTAAACTTCCAGTGCCTTCTTCTGAGAATACTATGGAAGGATAGAGCTGGTCCTCTAGGAACAGGACAATGGACCAGAACTGATGAAGTGTGAATCTATGTTTCAGATAAAGTAAGTTAACTATAGTCACCTGAAACCAGGAGAGGGCAGTGGATAGAGAGGGGGAGCAGACTGACAATCTGAAAGGCAAAGAAGAGGAACTCTAGAGGGGTCGGACTGAGTAAAGATGAAATAGAGGTGTTACCTAAGAATCTGTCAGTTCACCCCTCACAGATGAACTCAACTTCTAAATCTGCAAAAGGCAATGGTCCAGAAATCTTCCCTGCAAAGCTCCAGGGGAACATGTTTAGAAAAAGCCTTCACTATGAAACTGAGCATTTAAAAGGTTCTCTCTTTCTTGATTTAAGAAATCTAGTGTGAAAGTGGAGATGAAGTAGAGATTTTGGAGAATGTCTGTTTTGGACACATTCTTGGCACCAAATATATTTTATCAGCAGGCTGAGTTTTGAATATTAGGAATGCATTTTTCCCTTATTGATTTCTGTAGCAGAATGGAAACTATTTTCCAAATTACTCCATTTACATTAAAAAATATATATTTTAGAGTAGTTTTAGGTTTACAGCAAAATTGAGAAGTAGGTACACAGGTTTCCCTTATATACCCTCTACCCCTATACACGCATAGCCTCACCCATTATCAAAATCACTCACTAAAATGATACATTTTTTTATGAAAGATGATCCTACATTAATGCATCATGATTGCCTATGTTCTGTAGTTTACCTTAGGATTCACTCTTGGTGGTATACATTCTGTGGGTTTGAAAAAATGCTAGTGACATGTATCTATCATTATAATACCATAGAGAGTATTATCACTGCCCTAAAAAATCTTGTGTTCACTGCCTATTTGTCTCTCCACCAACCCCCCAAACCACAGATCATTTTATGTCTCCATAGATTTGCCTTTTCAAGAATGTAATATTGTTAGAAGAATACAGTATTCAATTTTCATAACATTCCTTTCGCCTATGGGCTTTTTAACGTCATTTCTCTCCACAAGGTATTTCTACTTAACTTTACCTACGATATTTTGCCAACACTCAAGTCAAAATCTTCCCCTTCAATGGAAGTAGGCCTCCCTCCTTATCTTCTCTGAGCACTCCCTGTTTACAGTTTCTTCTGGTTTTATGTTACACACTAGAGTTTGTTATCTGTTAGTGCATTTCAATAATTTCATAACACCAATTTTTACTTCTCAGCTAGACTATGAGCTATTCAAAGGCAACAGTCAGTATCTCACAGTTCTCTTTTACCTTTCATAGTATTTATCGTGGCACTAGGTGAATAAACAATGTTTCAGAAATAATTGTTGGTTGATTGAGAATCTTCCCTGAATAATGTAAAAGACTTTATCAATGAGAGCTTAAATTACTTATTCTCTCTGGAAAACACTGCAGATTAAAGATGAAAATACTCCTACTCTAAGCACTGAGAGCTTGCCTTCTCTCTAATTATTATAAATCATAGCCTGAACATTTAAACTATTCAAGATTTCATTTTTTCCCCTAACTTCCTCCAGCATGAAATCCAATCAAGCATATGCTAGCTGCTGTTTCTATACTCGCCTCCAAGCATCCATTGTAACATATATGCTAATTGTGATTATTTTTAATGATTTCTTCAAGTTGTTTTTAATACAAAGTTGCTTTAGTATGAGTCATTTTTAATACAAAGCTCTAGGTAAGCATGGCATATCCCATTATTTGTAATTGCATCTGTTATTTTGCCACCAGCTTCCAAAAACAATTAAACCCACTCCTGATGGGTAATCAGACAGCATCGACCTATTGCAGCAATCTACAGAGAATGGTCCTCTCCTTTAACCTTGTCCTGATTCCAGCTGCCCTCTTCTCTGACAACTGGAAAATACAAAACTCTTTGTGACGTTTTTATCTCTTGCCTCCCACTGGAATGTGAACTCCATGTTCCCCTTTCTCCATGGCGCTATCATCTTGGCATTAGGCCATTGGAGGAACGCCCAACCCCTTCCCAACCAGGTATCTTTATGTAAAGATAATTTGTTTTATCCACTGTGATATCTTACTTAATTCTGATGTTGTTTGGGCCACCTGATTTCTTCCTCAAAGTAAGAAATTTCTTGTTGCCCAAGCTGTAGCTCTAAATATACATTTTGGAGAGTTTTAGCCTTTGAGTCTAGGATGAGCTTTGAGTTCCTCTGATACTTTGTCCCTCTAACTATGAATTTGTCTGAAAGGCTTCCTGGAGGGTTAAAATCATCTGCCATTAACTGAGACGTTTTGCCTACGACCTCTGTTTTTTCTCCGTTAACCTCATATGCTGAACAATATCTTTTGCCCCTGGATATCTCTTATTTCCCAGGTTGATCCACATTTTATTAAAACTCAGGATTTGAAAATTCTTTTTGGGACTGTAATTATTTCTACATGATTGTTTCTGTATTCCCAGTGTAGGTCACACTTCTTATCTCTTATTGGAGTTATCTGAATAAACTCTATTTTGCTATTTAGACCTTTGAATGGAATATGCCTTCCCTTATTAATTTCTAGATGTAGCATCAGTGTTAAGGAAATTCATGGTTACTTAATGTGGAGCTCAGATTTCTGACAACTTCAGACTTCTGGACAGAGCAATGAGCTGTGATATTAGGCATATGCCCTGTAGAATTTTCAAATATCTTAGTGGCATCACTCTTAGATCATGCAATGCCAGTGATGTCAAACCACCAAGAAAGTTTTATTTGTCCAGCAGATTGTTTGTTTTTTAATTTTTTAATGTTTATTTATTTTTGAGAGAGAGAGAGAGAGAGAGAGACAGAGCACAAGCGGGGGAGGAGTAGAGAGAGAGGGAGACACAGAATCCGAAACAGGCTCCAGGCTCTGAGCTGTCAGCACAGAGCCCAACGCGGGGCTCGAACTCACAAACCTGAGATCATGACCCGAGCCGAAGTCGGATGCTCAACTGACTGAGCCACCCAGGTGCCCCCAGCAGATTGGGTTTAAGAATGCAATAAAATATTTAATATGTTTAAAAAATATTTCCATTGCAAATTATTACAGAATCTTAGATTTTTTTTTTTTTTTATTGCCAAATAAAAGCTACCCTTCTTTAGTCTCTACTTTTGGACAAGTACTTAACATATATGGTCTCATTAAATCCACCCAACAAGGTAGATGTTATTTTCCTGAGTTCACAAATGAGGGAATGATGGCTCTGAGAAGAGTAAATATGTGTCCTTATTGTCTGCTCAGAAAGTTAATGTCTTTGTATAGGTACCTAAAATCCTTAGGAGAAGATTATCCAGGTAATGTCTTAATGTACCCTGTGAGATTTTTCTCTTTAAATTTCTAGTTTTTTTTTTTAAATTCCTTTTTCAGAACTATTTAGCAGTTAGACCACTTTTCATAACAGAGAATTTTGTCCTCTAAGAAGAAATAAAAGGCCCTGTCTGGTTGGTGCTAATAGTTCTCTCCAACCTCTAAGAACTGAATAGGATAGTAAAGATAATGGTGTGGGGAGGAGCAGTGTTCTCTTAGTGTGGTTCCTCTTTTGAGAACGCTCTAACTTAATTATGGACCTTTGAGCTTTGTTTCATTTCTTAATGATATTGGGTACATGAGGTGTCAAGAGCTCAAGTTTTCTATAGTTAATCAAAGCCCACTTATTGAAATGTGTGTGTGTGTGTGTGTGTGTGTGTGTGTGTGTGTGTGTATGGAGAGAGAGAGAGAGAAACTGAGAAAGAGGGAGAGAGAAACTTACTCTTGACTTCTATAACTAATACATTGCCTATTAAAGTCAATACTTTGACATTTAGAGTATTTCTCTTATACAATCTGATTTGATAAGAAGTTATTCTGGAAAAAAAAAGAAATATGACATATGAATCCACCAATTGAGAGAAATATACGTAGTTGACCGTTGAGCAACATGGGTTTGAACGGCACAGGTCCACTTATACACAGATATTTTTGGATAAAGACAATACAGTACTTTAAATGTATCCTCTTTTCCTTGTAATTTTCTTTAGCTAACTTTATTGTAAGAATACAGTATATAATTTATATATGTGTATACCATACAAAGTATACTATATAATTGATCAGGTCAATAGTAGGCAATTAGTAGTTAAGCTTTTAGGTAATCAAAAATACTTTAGAAAACTTGCCATTGTAAATTCTTTCCTTTCCCCTTGAAGATGTAAATCTTCTCTCAGCCTCTTGCAAGTTTACAACCCAGGAAAAGTGTTTCTCAAGGACCTAGGAACTATTTCTTTGAAATGTGAACACAAGGAGTTAGTACTCCATCTCCGTCTCTACATGCCAGAAGCCTAACTTCGATGTGCACCAATTAGCAAACACAGATGACATAATTACAGAGAAAAACAGTTGCAAACTCATGAATAACTCAATATACTAGACATATCCGATTGGTCAAACTCTTGCCCACAATCTCCAGTACTTTTCTACTAACTCACCCCAGCGCTTAAAAACCTTCCACCTTTTCTATCAGCAAAGCTAAGTATTTATGCTTGAACTGTTCTCTACCTCCTATTGCTGGTGATTAGTGGTATCAGAATAAAATCAACGTCTGTCTGCTCATCTGGTCCTGAGTGATTTTTCTTTAACAATACCCATAACTGCCTGCCAATATTAATGCCTTAAGAGTGCTTTTGCATGATGAAAAAAGTAGAATGCTGCTTTTTTTGCAACTGGTTTAAAAAGAAAGCCTATCTTATTTTGGAGAACCTGCAACCTTTATATTGCATTTAAATCACATTTGCATGTGGGTGGGGTGGGGGATGTGTTTATATGTATATGTGAATGTGTTTGTGTTTCTAAACAGAACCTGGGTGCTAGAAAAATTGCTGGAAAGTTATTTTTTGCTTTTCTTTCCTTTGGGGTCAGTTTACCATATCCTTCTTCTCTCTGCTCTGAGAACATATTTGAGAGAAGCCAGTTCCATTCCAACACTAGAGCATCTGCTTACAGCCACTTAATCATCTCGGTGAGGCAGACATCTTCTTTCTGGTCCTGGCTGTCAAGAGGTGAAGCAAAAGCTGACGTGAAGGCCTTCTCCACATACTAGAATATTATCTGACTCCTTGGAGAGGCTTCTGTACATGCAGGCAAGACCTTTCCCAACTTTCCACCATAAAGGAGGAAGAAAAAATATCCCACCAAAGACTTATACCTTAAAATGCCTTTAGGGGCCATAGCTGGGTCTTCCCATGAATAAAGGGAAACTCTCTGGTCCAAAAGCTAATTTTAGTTTGTCAGGGCACAGAGAGAAGGGGATGAGATGTCTGAATAGAGTGGCTCTCCTAGCAAATACAGGAGAGGTCTTATTTGACCATCTGGAAGATAAGTTTTCTGTTGACTTCAGAGAAAGTAAAATTGTCCATTTGATATGTATTGAAAAGTATTTTCTTCAGCTTTTTGCTTTCCCTTTGATAAACTGGTGAATTTCCCCAGGTTGCTCAATTGTACTGTGGAGATTAAATATAGAATCTAACCTTGTAAATGGGGTAGAATCTGAGGCTCCTGATGGTTCTCACAGGAAGGACACTATTTGGGGGCTTTCCTGAAACAGAGTGCTTGCAAATAAGTCACTCCATTTGAAGGAATGAAAGTAGATTGTCAGGGAAGCCAATCTTTTCCTTAATCAAATTGATATTAACAGCCTGCTATGGTATGATGGCAACAAAGGGAAAGAAATGTGGAGTATACTCTGCCTTTTCATGGAAAGTGTCAGAAACCCCTGCTGTTTGCATAAGTGACCACGGATCTACTTCAAAATCCTAGCATGCAGGGTAGCAGAGATTATGTAAGTGAATTCCTCCTGTCCCCTAAACTATTTTGTGTCTCAGGTTCACCTTTAAGCCAGTCCACTTGTGGTCCATTTCTTCTGTTATTTGATTTAAAGTTGAGGGCGCAGATAAAATCAGTTTAGAGAGGAAGTTGACAATCTGGTAAATAGCTCTGGCTTTTCTCTTTTAGGCCATAGAAGAGATACCAAGGATTAAAGCTTCTCCAGGAAATAAGTTTTCTGATTTTATCTCAGATGGTCTTGAATATTCAAAATTGCCAACCAGATAGAAAGGACTACATCCTCTCAGGGAGACTCAGGGAGGACTGCCCTCTCCACCTGCCTGAGATTCTCAGCAGCAGAACCCTAGCTTCTCCAACCTGGGTGGCAGTGAGGCGCAGTGGGTAAAGGGAAGCCAGTGCATGCTGCTTTTTGTCTCTCTGCTCACAGAAATCCCAGAGGGGTCTTATCTCCTTTCATGGAAAAATCTATCTAATGGGAGGAGTTGAACTGAGTAGAAAAGATAAAACTTTATATGTTGATGAGGCGGTATAAGGATAGAATGAGCAAAAGACTGGTTCTTGCATATTGTTTCTTTAATTAAATAGCATGATGCTCTTTTCAGGACCTCATTATTCTAATAATTGACCTGTTTTATACATTTTTATGAGTTTTTTTGGCACAGATTATCTTACTGTATAAATTTAATTTTTTCTTAAGTCCCCCCTTACATAATGCAATCTAAACTAGTTTGATTCCATTAGTAAATTAACTAATTCAAGCATTGATAATTTTTAGAAATTATTAGGAGTACTGCATGCCAGTCGCTCTGCTAGGTACTATCAGGTAGGACCTCAGATAACTTTTTCTACACTAAATTCTTAAGTGTTTTTTCGTTGTTGTAATTTTTAACTTTATTTGAAATTGTATTATTCATACTTCATGGCTTTCCAACTCAGTTTTAATTTTTGAGCAGTTAACATTTGATCCCTTTACTAAATTTCCAATGGCACCTAAAACAAGGTAGAGCATACGGTAGATGCTCAGTTAATTCCTTTTGACTGATTGTCCCTTTTGGTCAACTTTGAGAGTTTTTTACTTATGTTGAAATACCAATAACTGTTTTTGCATCTCCAGAGTATTTCTTTCTATGCTCTCTTCCCATTCAACCTGAGGTCTGATCATGGCTTAATATAGGAAAGAGGTCAAAGTAGTCCTACCTGGCAATTTTGAGAAAGCCTGGCATAAAGCAAGATACTTGAGCAGATCTGAGCTGAAATCAGGAGAGAAGATGCACAAATGGCAGTACAAGCAGGTGGACAATATCATCTTGGCCACATGTCCTCCTTCCATGCCCCACCTTGATAAGTGGCAACCCTGGAATCATTCTTTGATTCTCCATATTCATTCTTACTCTGTGGACAGCACTCTAGTAAGTCATCATCACATATCCCTGACCAACCTTTGAACAACAACATGCTGGTTTAAACTACCATTCCTCACCTAGTCTCCTTCCTGCTCTCTTTGCTTCCATTCTTACTTCCTCTTTAGGCTTTTCTCCATACGGCAGCCAGTGGATTTTTGAAATATAAACCATTGTATGTAATTTCTGAACTCAAAGATCTTCTGGATGAAGACCACAGTTAATAGAAGATTTCCACTCCAGAACAGGAAGCAAGGAAGCCCTACCTGAACTGGCCCTTGTCCATTGCACAACCTTGTCTCCCAACCTTCTCCCACCTCTTCTCTTCCAGCCATGTTGTCTTCCTGCTCTTTCTTGAGCACACCAATCTTATATATGATGGCTTTTCTGGTTGATATTTCTTTTGCCCCAGATGCTTTACCTCTAGATTTTCAAATGGCTCTACTGCTCACTTTATTTAGTTCTCTGCTCAATTTTTTACCTTCTCTGATAGGCCTTATTTCTTCACACATTTGAATATAGTCCCAGTCATTCTCTTTCTTTTTGTCCTGCTGTTTTCTAAATTTGTCTATAACCCTTATCATTACCTGACATTATATTTTTATTTGTCTGTTAGCATTTTTCTCTCCTAGAATGTAAAGTAAGTGGAGGTTTTTTTTGTTTTTTGTTTTGTTTTTGTTTTTACCACCCGTGAGTAAGACTGGCACACAGTATATACTGAATAAGATTTACTGAATGAATGAATAAAGTAATGAATGCTGTAGCCATTTCTGAGAGCAGATGCTCATTGCTTGTACAATGGAATTGATTTGCTCAATGTCATTTCTATTTGCTGAACTTGATCTGGTATTAATGATTTTTTAGAATTGAGCTCTTCTTTGAGCCATCACTGGATTAGGCATGGGGACCAATGTTACTCAAGTCAGGACAGAAGTAATGAAATTGCTAAATCACAAAGTAGAAAATCAGTTGTCTGATACAGTTGTTTCAGTTTACAAATAACAAAGTGAGGATCCATAAAGAATAATAGCTAGAAATACTTGTATATTGGTTGTCAAGAATTTTTATGTATATTAAATTATTTTATCTTTACCTCTAAGGTAGGTATTAGCATATTTTATGTTTTGGGTAAGGAATGGGTAAGGAACGAAGGCTTAGACACAGTTACCACACACCTCTCAGTTTTCATTACAGCATGGATTCAGACCCAGGTCTCATGATGCCCACTTAAGTAATGTTTAATGTTTTAATATCTGAGTGGGGGGTGCAAAATGTTTTACTCTTAGAAAATGGCTTTGCAGATAAATCTCAACTGGTTGCACTAATTGCTAACTGAATAAATTACTTGTATTTTAAGAACCTTAGTTTTTACATATGTACCCTTTTGTGTTATTTATGAGTACTATATTATCATAGCTATCTTCTTCCTAGAGAAGAAAAAATTCCACAGACATCTAGGGATCCAAGGGATTCTCTTATCCTTATTACCTGGTGAAATATAAATATGATTTTTCTTATCTGAATTTTGAGTTCATTTCTTTCAGAGTGCTATGGTAGTTAATGGAAGATATATTTCATCAGTTTTGGCAAGAGCCAACCCTGTAACTGGAATCAGAAGCCTAGTGAATCATTCAACATGCTTTATTTACAATATAACCACTGAAGAGAAAATGGAAGCTTGTCATTTTCCTTTTAAAGCCTTGCACATTGCTAAGTTTTCCATGGGCTTGCTGTTCATATATAGCTTTTAAAGTGAAAATACTATTTGTGTGAAGAGGTAATCAAGGTAGACAGCAGCAGTCACTGCAGTAATTTGGGATGCTAGTAATTCTTAAGCTAAAAGGAACCCTTTGATGATTCAACAGGATACCTCTAATTTACATTTATTGTCATCTTTCATTTGCTTTCCTATTTCGGAAATATTTAGCAACTATGCTGATGAAACTGTGTTGGATTCCTATGGTGAAATGATCTATCCTAAAATTTGTGATCCAAGAGGAAGCTAGAAGGAATTGGTATTTTGATTTCACAGAGTATTTGGAAAACTTCATTGTTCATCTACTGGAGGCTTTTATTATTTCATTATTGTAGGGAACACATGGAACAGACTGTTTTGTACATTTTTTTCTGAGACTCTTGATCAGTGAAGCAAACCTAAAACAGTTTTCTAAAAGCAATAGTCACATACAATTAAGTGAAGAAATCAGTTGGTCCATGACTCTTTTGTCCTTATTAGAAGAATATGTTTGACCTTGAAAGTGAAATAAAAAGGGAAGTTTATTTAATGTTGCTTCATAATGCAGAATCTCTCAGCTCTATTTGGAGTATGATTAGATGTTCTTTGGTTCAACTGTCACAACCTTGTGTACCCTAGAAGCAAGTTGGCACAGAACTTTCAACCATACAATGATGATATGAAATGTATGATTCTCAGATTTATGCTTCTAGAATATTATCCTTTGATTGATATCTGAATTTTATAAAGTGGAAGATACTCAAAATAAACCACTGAAAGTATTAATGCATAACCATAATCTAGATGAAGGTTGTTTTTTTTTTTATCAGCTCTCCTGAAATGATGGGAAACCATTATCAATAGGCCAATTGTTTGTTTCTGAAACCATCAAGGTAAAAAGTTCAGCTTGGCTCATGGAATGAATAAGTCATGGGAATAAAAGAAACAGCGCAGGGAATATAGTCAATGATTCTATAATAACAATGGATGGGACCAGAAGGTAGCTACACGTGTGGTGACCAAGCATGATGTGTAAACGTGTTGAATCACTACGTGTACAGCTAAAAATAATGCAACATAGTGTATCAACTATACTCAAAATAAGAATGAATAAATAAATAATATTCATCTTGGAAAAGAACCAACAGACCTGTCCATATGCCAGAATCCCATGAGAAAATGGCCCGAAGGAGGGAAATGTATTTTGAAACTCTTGGGCAATAAGATGCACCAAAATCAGGTTCCAACAGGACATTCTAGAAACTTCAAAGGACAAAGAGAGTAAACAAGTGTAGTGATGTGGTGCAAATAGTAAATTTCAGTGGGGGAAGCAAAGGACTTTTTTTAAATGTTTATTTATTTGAGAGACAGAGACAGAGCACGAGCAGGGCAGGGGCAGAGAGAGACACACGCACACAGAATCCAAAGCAAACTCCAGGCTCTGAGCTGTCAGCACAGAGCCTGACATGGGGCTCCAACTCACGAACTGCAAGATCATGGCCTGAGCTGAAATCAGATGCTCAACTGATTAAGCCACCCAGGAATCCCAGGATTTTTTTTTAACTTGGCATTTGTCAGTTGGTCTTGCCAGTACTGCCGACCAGACTGAGCAGAAAAAAAAAATCAGTTTTATCTGTGATGCTTTGGGGCTTTCTAAAGTTCTTGGAGGTAGACCACACTAAGAAAATTCAGTCAACTCAGTTGCTCTCAAAACATAGATCTCTGCATCTCTGCATCATCCAGCTTTGCTGGGCTAGACTATTAATTCTGATTCCCATGAAAACTTTTTGGCTTAGGAGACGACATTTGTGTCACTAAGGCAGCAATGAATTCAGGGACTCTCTTTCATCAAAGTGTAACACTGAGGGTAAATTATAATTTTCAGGACTTGGCCCTTAACAGAAAGCAACCTGCAAGCAAACTGAAATGCAAACTCTTGAAATGTTATTTAAGGCACGTTAAATTCCCTAGGGATCCACAGGTTAGGAGATCCCCAGATGTAGCACTCAAGGATTCCACAAATACAGTCTCTGTACAGAGACATGTCTGCACACCTGGTATGTGGTTAAAGAATGGCAGGAGGCCAAAGGTCACAGTGTCATAGGCCCTTGTTCTCACTAGCCATGCTGCAGAGCTTCAGGTCCAGCTGTTTTTCTTTCCTGCTAATTTGTATGGTTGCTTTTAGATAGTGGTGATCTTTCTGTGTATTAAGCATTGAGTAAATCATTTCTACAACACTCTCCTTCCCTTCCTTGTTTATTTACCACAGAGATTGCAAAGCTCAGTGACATTTGACTCTGCTCTTTTGATGACTGAATCATGGAATGCAGAAGGCATGTATGTATCATTATGTGCATCTCTAAGTGATGGGCCATGGCATCATGTCACATCGTGGGGTGAGCCTCTCTCATCATATCACATCATATCTCATCATGCTTGACATAGACACACAGCTCAATTCTGAGTATCTAGAAGTAACCAGGAAGTAAGGCTTCACAGCAAT
Organism: Puma concolor; assembly: GCF_028749965.1. NCBI lineage: Eukaryota > Metazoa > Chordata > Mammalia > Carnivora > Felidae > Puma > Puma concolor. Next base: position 69,629,421 of record NC_141669.1, on the reverse strand, counting down.
CTGAGCTGTGCTTTCAGAAATAGAAAATAAAGAAGATTGACTTTTCTATTTTTTATTTTCTACCACTGCAGATACAATGACCCCTGTTGGAAGTTGTGCATATAAATATATTCACATCTCAGTGAAAAACAAAGCATCTGTATAAGACAGGAGTTTTCTCTATGTATTTTCCTCACAATGATGAGGCAGTTTCCCTCCTGTGTTTATTACTGTTGTTGGTAGGATCTAATTCCTGGAACCAGGTATTAATCTAAATAATTCTCTTGATGGAATGAGCTACATGATAGTTATTAGGGATTTGCAATGTGACAATCAAACTGAGGCAAATCAAGGAGAGTTGGACTAGACCATTGAATGAATATTTCTACAAAGTGTCTCTACTGTAAAATTAATCCAATCTGATACTTTGGCTTCTATTGCTTGATAAATCCTGAGTGTAAATTCATAGCCTGTTGTACTACATACTTCTGATTTGTAATCTTGCCTTGATTATGAACTTTTAGTCCCTATACCCCTATACTATACCCCTTAGTCCTCAGAACCCCTCTACCTTTACTCCTGTATCCTTAGGGCCTTTCCACATCAGAAGCTAATAAATGGAAAAACCAACTTGAATGAAACAAGAATCTTAAAAATTAGTCAACATAGTTTATATTATTCAAATTGTGTGTGTGTGTGTGCACATGCATGCACGTGCCCCAGTAATACCCAGGAACCTACAAGAGTGAAAGACGGGCATATTTCCTCTCCAATGGCTAGATTCTGAAGCTTTTACCTTTGGAGAGGCATGGTGTCTTTCAAGAATGTGGAAATTATCATCTGCCTCTCCAGGCGGCTCAAGGAGTATTGAAAGGAGGTTTAACCTTGGTCATCAATGGAGTTAACTCTAAAGAACACTGGATCCAGTGAGGCTTTGTTTAGCACTTTCAACCTCCTGTTTAGTAGAATTTCTACTCATTTTACTCCAGATATTTAGTGTTCTTCTTTATGTTTCTCTTTCATTCTCTGTTGAAACTTCCTCTCCTAGCTACACCAGTAAACTTAATGCTCTATTTTTCTCAAGTGTTTTAATAAGAATCGAAACCATTAACCCACAAATGAAGTAATGGTCTACTGGATTAGTGAGAGGTGTGTTATGAAATAATAGACTGAATTAGTTACCATGAAAGTATATATAGGGTTAAATTGCTCATTCTGTTTTTTTTTTTTTTTCTTTTTTTGTTTTTATAAATTAAGCCCTGGGCTATATTACCCTAAAGTATTTGTATGCCATCATTTAATATCATTTATTATATGCTCACTTGCAAATTGTGTTTTTTTTTTTAAATTTTTTTTTCAACATTTATTTATTTTTGGGACAGAGAGAGATAGAGCATGAACGGGGGAGGGGCAGAAAGAGAGGGAGACACAGAATCGGAAACAGGCTCCAGGCTCTGAGCCATCAGCCCAGAGCCTGACGCGGGGCTCGAACTCACAGACCGCGAGATCGTGACCTGGCTGAAGTCGGACGCTTAACTGACTGCGCCACCCAGGCGCCCCGCAAATTGTGTTTTAACATGCTATTGTGAAAAAGACTTCACAACTTCATTTAGGTTGATTACGGATTCATTATGGGCATGTTACCACTGTACAGAAAGCTAATGCAAACTTTGGTTACCCTCATAAAATATTGTTTCTTAATCAAATGCAGTAATATTCTCTCTGTTTTCCATGTTGATTCTACTGCATCTGCATACTGAGTTCACATCTAGATACCCAATCTCATGATTGTGTATTGGACCATTTCAGATGCATTATAACAATAAGATAAAGTTTATACATGCCTTTCCTAATGCAGGTAAGAGTGAGGTTGGAATAAGGTTGGATTGGGATTAGAATGAAGTGAAATGAGCCTGGAGTGAGGATGGGCTATGCCCAAGGTGATGTTGAGATGAGTGTAGGGTGAACTTTGGGCAAGTTTAGGGCGTTCTAAGAATGGGAAGAAGCCACCCATGAGTCTACAAAGGCCCCGCAAACACTCTCAAGCTTGCACATCAGATTTATATATCCTAGAACACACAGGACACAGTTCATGCTGGTCAACATAGCAATACCTCAAAGACATAGTCAACCAAACAATAAATCCAATCCATTTTAGCAGACTGCACCTGAGCTTTTCACCATATTTATTATATTCAGTTATCTATATTTATTATATTTATTATATTCAGTTATCTAAGTTACCTAGACCTGAGCCCTCACTAAATCCTTAAAGATGGAAAGGGAGCTCATCAGGATGTTGAAGGTCAAGAGTTACCCAAGGTATGGTTATGTAAATTGAATATTTGTCTAGAAAAAAAGAAAAATTGTGAAGCCATGGTTCTTGTCACCTCATACTTCAAATGAGGGGATTATGTGGAGGGACCAGCAGCCCTGGTCTTTGTTTCATCATATAGCACAGTTAGAATGGGTGCATAGAAGTTAGCAAGAAATATTTGAGAAATGCTTTCTAATAATGAGGGTTATGCAATGGTGGTATGAGCAATCTTATAACCAGGGAAGTCCCCATTTCTACAAATGTGCAAGAGGAAGACTCTGTCTTGAATGGGGAATACCATGGGAGGAGCTCTAAGCCCTCTGAGACTGTGGCTCTGAGTGGCTTTGATTTTTTTTTCAACCATTTTAGTTTCAAGAATTCTCTTTTTGAAGAGATCACGGAGTTTTTTTCTTGGGGCAAATACATAGACTAAATAATATATATAAATCATCTAACACATACAACTTTTCCCTAATCACTATCTTCCCTTGACTCTTAAAGCAAATATATTAAATAAAAGTTGTGTGATTGAATAGGATATACTGACTAATATCGAAGCATTTCTGTTGTATGTGAAATATCCAAGTAGGCAAAGGAAGATTTATAATATGACTATCAAATACATTTTATTGAATATCTTCACTTTATATTCCCCGAACTATTGCTGACCACCCTATCCTTGTGGTTCTATTTTTCCTCACTTTAAAAAAGCATTTTGGAGTTCCAACTGCTAAGCTAGGAATGCTCTTTTTCACTGGCAGCATTTTCCTTTTTTGGCAGAATCCACAGGCAATTGCTTTGATGTTTTTTGGAGTTACATTTGGTATCTGTCATAGTTCATGCAAAGATAAGCTGATTGGGTTGTCTAGTTGGTCCCAGATGCTCTTGGCTTTAATGCTCCATCAATTTTCTTTGAAAATGAAGTCCTGGGCCAATCTCACCTCTCAAGGGACACTTGCAGATGACTTGTTCATGATCAAAAGGGAACATAATTTCCTGATGTCCATATGTTTCCTCTGGAACTTCTTTTGGTGTCCTCAAAACTGGTGTTTCTTATAAGTGGACAACAGATTGTTATTTAGAAAGGGTCTAAACTTCAGAAGTGTTTCCTCAAGAGTTACTGCAAATAGGAGTCAGGAGGTATGAACTGGTTTCTAAGAACTCCCGGGAGTGGGCTTTAGAACATATTGCTGTAAAACCACCTCCCAACAAAGACCAACACACTAGATTTATGGTTTAGCACTGCACCATGATTATAGTAAGTGAGGGTTTGTAGAGAAGAAATTATTCCCATTTTTCAGTTTTTTGGTATAAAGGGGACATGATTCACGTATTTCCTCCTAGATAAACATATTTATAACCATTTTGTTACAAAGACATGCAAGGGGCTAGGTAAATTAGTGATGTGTTCGTGCACAGCATGGACTTTTTGAAACTAATGGTTTTAATTTTTTTTTTAATGTTTATTTATTTTTGAGAGACAGAGACAGAGCGTGAGCAGGGGAGGGGCAGAGAGAGAGGGAGACACAGAATCTGAAGCAGGCTGCCGACTCTGAACTGTCACCACAGAGACCGACATGAGGCTCAAACTCACAAGCTGTGAGATCATGACCTGAGTCAAAGTTGGCCGCCCAACCAACAGCCACCCAGGTGCCCTGAAATTAATGCTTTAAAAATTGATGAAAAAACTATCCAAGTGACATCTTTGAACTTTATCCCACATCTTATATGCCACACATTTCTCTTTTAGGTTAAGCATGAAAGGCAGATAAAGATCCTTCTGTTGTCTATATATTTTTTCCCAAGGACACAGCCAACTAGTGAATGAAATGTCAAGGCAGAGCAGCAGGAGAGCCAATGTCTGTGCTGTCTTGAGAAGGTCTCAGTGGCATACTCCAGCACTTACATAATGGGCTTATTTCAGCTGAGCTTCCAAGTCTTCTTCTTCCATTCCCCTCCGAACAGTTCCCTTTTTACTTGTTGGTTTGTTTGTTTGTGTGTTTTGAGAGGTATGTTGGGAGAGGCTCTGTGTACAGTCCTTATTAAAGTAGTTCTCACCTTAGATGGTGGGGGGAAGGAATGATAGAATCCCTAGTTAGAAAAGTATGTACAAATACCACATAAACCTCTGCAATAATGCTTTCATTTATGTCAGGGACAAAGATTAAAGGTGACGATGCAGTTTCAAAATGCTTTTGGATGGTGTCGAGGAGACATCATTCTTCCATCTTTTTCTAGATTCGACAAACCAATTGGAGTTCTATGAAAAGCTAAGAAATAGAATCTGGGGGAAGAAGGAGCCATCTGTCAGCTACCTGTTTTTGCCACTCATCTAGTCACAGCTCAACTTTTGCCTTCCACGGTCATGAACATGCCAGACCTTGTGTGAAAGATGTCTGTGTCCTGTAGGCAACCTTCATCAAGAAGGAAACCGCTGGTCTGAAATTGTGAACTAACCACAGTGATTAGGTTTAGATAATATTTTTAGGCAGCTGAAGGCTCTATACTGGTACTTTATGTACATGATCTAAAATATTTATTTCAAAAAACCTGAGTTTGATATTACTATCCTTACTTTACAGACAAAGTAATTGAGGGTCAACTGTCTAACCTTATACAGTGGTAAATACTAGAGCTGGGACCTGACTCAGTTTGACCCAGAGCTGACTCTACAATATACCTCTTGCCAGTGCCTCTGTTTTCTTTCTGGTGGACAAGGTTAACTACCTTCTGGGTGTCATATTTGTCCTCAACAACTTCCATTTAGATTTGGCTTTTTATTGTTTAAGTGTGAATTTGAGAGAGCTCCCTAACCATTCCCTATATCTGCTTCCCAGAGATGTGTACCATCACAGAAATAATTTAAGGTGTTCAAATGCAGGAAAATTTGTTATTACTTCCATATACCTAGATGTCTATGGGCATCTCTGGCTGGATATTATACAGGAACCTCAAATTCAAGAAGTCAAAACTGAAGAGATTTTCCTCCACACTCTGATATTTCTGTCATGAGCCTCCACCCAATCTGTAAGCTCTAAACTCAGGTTTCAACCTAGATGTCTTTCCTCTAACTCTCTCTTACCTGTTTTCTCATTGCATTCCTAAAATTAGTGCTTTGTTTCTAGGCCTTTACCTTTTTGCTCCTGGATTCTTCAATGTTCTATCACTCATCGGATCAGCAGTCTTGTACTTCCTTAACACAAATTCTCCACTGCCTCTAGAGGGACTAAAAAAAAATTTTTTTGTAATGTTCATTTACTCTTAAAAGAGAGAGATAGAACATGAGTGGGGGAGGGGCAGAGAGAGAGAGGGAGACACGGAATCTGAAACAGGCTCCAGGCTCTGAGCTGTCAGCACAGAGCCCTATGAGGGGCTCAAACTGAGGATCTGTGAGATCGTGACCTGAGTGAAGTTGGTTGCCCAACTGACTAAGCCACCCAGGTGCCTCTAGAGGGAGCTTTTTTAAAAAAATAAGTAATGTAATGTTCACTCCCCTGTTCAAAACCTTTTAAAACTCCAAACTTTTTAGCATGGCACATGAGGCTATCCATGGTCTCGTCTTGCTTACTATTTCCAACTTTCCATTACATTATACTCTCTGGCATCCCATTCAGAAGGCAAACACAACCACTTGAAATTCTCCAAATTTATCATTTTCTTTTATTTTTTGTAATGAAGCTCATTATGGTATGCCCTTCCTATTCTTCCCGTATGCTTACATAGTAGGAAATACTTTTCTGCCTCCTCTTGTATTCAGATTTCTATCATTGTAAGCATAACTTATTTCCTTCTTTATTTTTCTAGCTTCCTTGACTAACTTGTAAGTTCCTGAGGGCCAGTTTTGTCTTATTCCTTCCTCTCAAGCAGCACCAGGACCTAGCACAGTGCATGACTCATAGTTCTCAGAAACCTTACTAATAATTGAGAGTGAAAGCAAAATCTCCAGTCTAAAGACTCTATGGGACATCACACTGGCAGTGGTCTAAAGGAGTATATCAGTAATGAATTGAATTGTTTGCTTCTTATGTATTGTACTTTATTAGAATCAAGAGTCTGTGTCTATAGAAGAATCTATGTATACTCTACAAAACATACTTTGAAATTTTCTATCCAAATATCTGTACACGAATTGCCATGTTTTTTAGATGCATGTACTTAAATGCGGGCCTAGAAGAATATTGTTTAGCAAAAATCAGTGGCATAAATAACTGGTTCATTCCTAATAAAGTGGATGAATTATATTACCTTAACAAGAGCCTGGCTGTAATTAATGTAGTTGATAAAACATAATATTTTCTTATGTTCATTATGAAATTATATAACACGAATCAGTGTAATGGCAAGCACCTCAGAAAATTAGAAATAATTCATTAAATAAATGAGATACAATTTTAAAAAATTCCAGAAAAATCAAACCTCACTTGAAACCTGGTGAGCTGAATTGTCTACACATATTTGCATGTGTTCATAATTTATTTTCTCCAACTCACTGTACTTAGCTCATTTGAAAATCATCTACGAATTACAGCTGTTACCCAAGTCATAAGTATTTCTATATTCTGAGATAATAATAATAAATTTAGATTCCAGGATCCAAAACCATTATCAACTTTTATGGCACCTTAATTTCTTAAGGGGAGAGTGGTCATTGAGAATATATGGTTATAAAAACCTGGGTTTGTGAGAAATTATAAATGTCATTCTTTCTTCCCTTCTTAAACCACTGCATTTTGCGGGCACTTTCTATAGTTCACTATGAGATGATCTATTTTTTTTTTTAGGTTCATGTTTATACAATGGAAATAAAGGGCATATAGGCTCACAAATACCAATTTTTAACTGGGATAATATAGATTAAATAAAACCAGGGCATAAATACCACTTTTCCCCCATGGCTTTTTCATACCTTGAATTTAGGACTGGAACAACAAAGACTGAAGTACTGCATGCACATCCATAGAGAATGTGGATAGGTTCTGGCACTCATGTGTGTGGCTGCCTCACTTCACCTATGGCTTTATAAGTAGAGACAAGTTGCTTTAATTTGGTAAATGGTTCTCAGGCATTGTTTGAGTCCCAGTTATCCAGTTCAGTGTTTCAAACTGCATTTAAGCAAATCTACATGTGCTAACATTTACTGATGGTGGTGGCAGGTGGCACACTGACCTATAGTTTGTACCTTCTTTATTTTTTTTTAATTTTTAAAATATTATTTATTTTTGAAAGAGAGAAAGAGAGATAGAGCGAGCATAAGTGGATAAGGGGTAGAGAAAGAGGGAGACAGAATCTGAAGCAGGCTCCAGGCTGCAAACTGTCAGCACAGAGCCCGATACGGGACTCAAACCTACCAACCATGAGATCATGACCTGAGCTGAAGTTGGATGCTTAACCAACTGAGCCACCCAGGCACCCCTGTACCTTCTTTAATTGTCCCACATGTATGTGAGTGTGCTCAGCACACTCAGAGTTACTGAGTAATTTGTTTTCTTTTTTTTCTATCACTTGCTCTTCCTTTTCTTTGTCTTTTAAGGTTTGTTGTTGTCGTCGTTGTTGTTATTGTTGTTTTTTCTCTTCTTCCATTTACTCACTTGGTCACTTAAGTCACATCTAAATACTGACCAGGTATTGAGCTCCACAGTTATCTGCCTGTGACCAGACCACTTATGCTATTTCTTTTTCTTTTTCTTTTTATGTATTTATTTTGAGAGAGAGAGAGCGAGCGAGCTCATGAGCAGGGGAGGGACAGAGAGAGAGAGATAGAGATAGAGAGAGAGAGAATTCCAATCAGGCTCTGCACCATCAGCACAGAGCCTGGTGCAGGGCTTGAACGCACAAACAGAGAGATTATGACCTGAGCCTAAACCAAGAGTTGGACACTCAACAGACTGAGCCACCCAGGCACCAACCCCCTCCTCATTTTAAAACATTTTATTTATTTATTTTGAGACAGACTGTATGTGCCATTTCCTTAATGAAGAAAACTGTGCTGTTGAAAATTCTTTCTCTTCATACCTCTGCCTCTTTTTCATCCTTCCTCTCCATCCTCTCCTCCCTGAAGGTGTTGACATTATCATTTATTGAGTAGATATTATGTGTCAGGCACTGTACTAGTCACTGCATATATATTATTACATCAATTCATACAACCACTTCATGAAGCAGAATCAATTACTTTTTATTTTATGCATGAGAAAAATGGAGTCCAGAGTCCCTTGCCTACAGGTTCAAAGCTAGTCAGTAAATGAGCCATGAACAGAATCCACTTGTGTGTGACTCAAAGTTCTTTCTCTTTTATTGCTTCCTTTTTATTTCTTTAATAGATTCATAATTTAAAGGTTCTGAAAGTTTTAGAAATCAAGACAATAAACTTGTTATGTGGTTTGTTTAATGGATGTGACATCTCTAATGTTAGTTTGGCTTTCAGAGAGATTACTTTTAAAAATGAATTTGTAGAGAAGGGGGGAGTGTGATATAAGAGTGATTATTTTCAGAATTCAATTGAATGCTTATACTTTCATAATTAAAACAATAATTAGAACATAAAATATTTTGACAGCACTTTTTTTTTAAGAAAATAAAGGATCTATTTAATAGAGACCTTTACAAATTAACAAATGCAGAGCTCTCTCCTAGACTGACTAGAATGTCAGCCATCTGCAATCAGAATTTGGAAGATGGAGCTGCCATTTAGGTTGCTATTTGAAATCAAACTATTGCTGTGGATTTCTAAATTACAAAATGAAAAGAGAATGTTTTCTTTATCAGGGAAATACAGAAACTGTCTTCTAATTCTTCCCCTTGAATGCCTAGAGGTCATGAAATATGTTCCTTGATTTGGAGTAATGCCAGACTACTTCTTCATTAGACCAAAAAATAAAATAATTTGCCTTTTAAAAAATTAGTGAATATTTACTCATATTCCAATATGTATTTTTAATTAATTAATTAATTAATTTTTAAATTTTCATCCAGGTTAGCTAGCATATAGTGCAACAGTGATTTCAGGAGTAGATTCCTTAATGCCTCTTACCCATTTAGCCCATCCCCCCTCCCACAACCCCTCCTGTAACCCTCTGTTTGTTCTCCATATTTAAGAGTCTCGTATGTTTTCTCCCCTCCCTGTTTTTATATTATTTTTGCTTCCTTTCCCTTATGTTCATCTGTTTTGTCTCTTAAATTCCTCATATGTGTGAAGTCATATGATATTTATCTTTTTCTGACTAATTTCTCTTAGTGTAATATCCTCTAGTTCCATCCATCCAATATGCATTTAATACTGCATTTGATATGGTGGAAAAAATAAATATACTTTGTCCACTTCTTGGAGTCAAGTACCATATCTCAGTCTAGCTGGGTTTTTGGTATATTGTTGACATAAATATATATCCGATTCAGTAGACTGTGAAAATCTGGTAGAATAAGACCGCAAGTATAAATTGTCAAGTGAAGCTCCTTTGTGGAAAGTTTTCATTGGGACATTTTTGTTTAATGTTAGAACAATATGCTCATATCTTCAAACAGAAATTGAAAGATTGACGTAAAGGCAGTGGCTTCTAGTCCCACTGTGTGACACCAACTTATCAAGTAGTCTAGATTGCAGCGATACAAGGACATGCTGAATCCAGGAGAAAAATAAGAGCTTCATTGTATAATAAACATGCTCCTGAGTAGGAGGATATGTCAATTTTTTTAAACCTTCTTAGTATTACTGAAGGGGTATACAGGTGTGTAGTGGGAAGGTTGGTATGTGTGGAGCAGGAAAACACAAATGAAACACAGATTGACTTTAGAGAAATATATGCAAGAGTAACTCAACACTATGTCATTAAAAACAATAAGCAATGCCATATTCTAACCTTTCATCTTAAAACTACGTTTAAATTCATAATCAGAGTTAGATCTTGGATTTTTCACCTTTCCTATAATTACTAGGTAAAACCATGTTAGCTTGGTGGTTGTCTTGTGTGTTCATGGTAGTTAGAGTTTTAAGATGTAGTTGTTATGGTGATGAGAAGGAGAAAGGAATTACACTTCATTTTAGATTGTAGAGGATATTTGGATCACAAAGCCTTCTGTGAAAGTTTCCTAGTGTGGAATTGATATATCATGCTTCCCACTCCCATCATGCTAGCATGTAACAAGGGGTCAATAAATGTCCCAAATATCTTGTAAGTCAGAGTGTCTCTATCGTTAGTACATTGCCCCCATGACTTTGGGGGAGAGGAAGTAAGGGAAAATTTTTGTTCTTATGTTGATGAAATACATATTGGTAATTGTCGTTCTCCACTCAACTCAAGTTCAGCTAGGCATTTGTAGGTAGCCTTGGGATGATTTTGCCAAAAAATTAAAATTCTTGGAGTAGATTCCCAATGAAACTGTATTTTATTTCCTATGTGTTTTCTCTGTGCAAAAAATTTAATGAACCTGATCTTTTTCATGGCTTTGAAAGAGAAGCTTTTATAATACATGATATCTTGTTTTTTGCTGACTAGGTAAAACTTTCTTCCTGAAATCTGGTTGATGCTTTCCTAATTTGCCATGTTATACACATTAAAGATCAATTTTCTAGGCAAATTGTAAAATATACCAGTCTCATTTTTGATTATTAATAATTGGATAAATTAATGGGGGGACCAAGTGGTCTAAAGAGAAACTGTGTTTTTTTTTTCTTTAGCTTACTCAATCACTGTTTAGGAAAATGTGTTAAGAGATTGTTTCTAAATTTAATGTAATGATTTTATATACAAATAGGAGAAAGATGACAATGTATATTAAAAACAATTTTAGAGAAAAATTTGAATCAATATATTTTTAAGATAGAAAAGAATAATAATTAAGGTGATCGTGGGTATAGATAAATTTGATTTGGTAAAGTAACACTCTTTGTCCTAACCTCATTTCCCTTTCCAACTTTACCTTTTTTTTTTTTTTTTTTTTTTTTGGGACAGAGAGAGACAGAGCATGAACGGGGGAGGGGCAGAGAGAGAGGGAGACACAGAATCGGAAACAGGCTCCAGGCTCTGAGCCATCCGCCCAGAGCCCGACGCGGGGCTCGAACTCACGGACCGCGAGATCATGACCTGGCTGAAGTCGGACGCTTAACCGACTGCGCCACCCAGGCGCCCCTCCAACTTTACCTTTAAAAAAATGCACTTTAATTTTTTCTGCCTGCTTTCTTCTCTTTCTCTTTATAGTCCCACTAATCAAGTCCATCAGACATACATTCTTCTCATCTCTTTTGCAACATTTCTTGAATCTTTATCTTACCTTTTTTGTTTTCCTTTGCTACCAATCAAATCAGGCTTTTACGTCCTCATACCTAGTTTATTGTTTGTTTTCTAAAATAGTTTCTTTCTGGGGCACCTGGGCGTCTCAGTTGGTTGAGTGGCTTTGGCTCAGGTCATGATCTCATGGTTTGTGACTTCGAGCCCCACGTCAGGCTCCGTGCTGACAGCTCAGAGCCTGGAGCCTGCTTCCAATTCTGTGTCTCCCTCTCTCTCTGCTCCTCCCCCATTCGTGCTCTGTCTCTCTCTCTCAAAAATAAATAAACATTAAAAAAAATTTTAAATAATTTCTTTCCTTTTAATATTGTTCCCCTATTGGTCATATTCTATATAATAGCCAAATTAATCTTCCAAATGTACAGTTTTCATTAAGTCCTCCTTTGCAAAACAAATACTCTTTCACACTCAATTATCATAGCAATTTGCACCTTTAGAATAAAGACCCAGGGGCGCCTGGGTGGTGCAGTCGGTTGGGCATCCGACTTCAGCCAGGTCACGATCTCGCGGTCCGTGAGTTCGAGCCCCGCATCGGGCTCTGGGCTGATGGCTCAGAGCCTGGAGCCTGTTTCCGATTCTGTGTCTCCCTCTCTCTCTGCTCCTCCCCCGTTCATGCTCTGTCTCTCTCTGTCCCAAAAATAAATAAACGTTGAAAAAAAAAATTTTTAAAAATAAAAAAAAAAAATAAAAAATAAAAATAAAAAAAAAAAGAATAAAGACCCACTTCCTTTTTCTAGTGTACCTGGTGTTCCTCCATTTACCTCTAGTCTGTATTCCCAACCATGTCCTTACATTAATCCTTTTCTGGATCCTAAGCTACAGCCAGAATCATTTGACAGCCAAGACATTCCATCTTTTTTTTTTTTAATGTTTATTTATTTTTGAGAGAGAGAGACAGAGCAGGAGCAGAGAAGGGGCAAAGAGAGAGGGAGACACAGAATCCAAAGCAGGCTCCAGGCTCTGAGCTGTCACCACAGAGCCCGATGTGGGGTTCAAACCCAAGAACCGTGAGACAATGACGTGAGCTGAAGTCGGGCACTCAACCAACTGAGCCATTCAGGCGCCCCCAAGACATTCCATCTTTAAATGTGTTGTTCTTCATCCATTCTCCATCCTGAGCACTCCAATTTATACTAGCTTTATTTGATTCTATCAAATCTAAGGTCCAATACAAGTTTTATCTCCTTGATTAAAAATAACTTTATCCTATAAAGCTTTTGTCTACTCCTCAACAACGCACTCATGTCTACACAACTTTATGGTGATTTGTAGTGTGTGTGCGCATGTGCGTGTCTGTATGTGTATGTGTGTGTGTGTGTTTATATACGTACCCATACATATACACCTCTCTTATGCATACATACATAGATATCGGGGTTGGGAGTCAGGCTTCCTCAGTCTTCATCCCAGTTTTGCTGTTTTCAAACCATATGATCATGGATGAATTATCTAACTTTCCTGAACATTAGTTTTTTTCATCTCTAAAATGGAAGAACAAAACTATTTACTTTTATTAGTTTCCTAGGGCTGCCATAACAAGGTATCACAAATTTGGTGACTTAAAACATTAATTTATTCTCTCAGAGTTCTGGAAGCTAGAAGTCTGAAATCTAGCTGCTAGGTGGGTCACGTTGTCTTTAAGGCTGTAAGGGTTTTTCTCTTTGCCTCTGGAAGCTTCCTAGCTTTGGTGCCTTGGTTTGTGGTATATCATTCCAATCTCTGCCTCTGTCTTTACATGGCATTCCCTCTGTGTTCTCTCTGTGTGTTTTTTTTTTCTTATAGGAGTTATAATCATAGGATTAGAGCACATCCTAATTCAATATGACCTTATCTTTAGTAATTATACCTGCAAAGTCCCTATTTTCAATATGGTGACATTCTGAGATTCAAGGTAGATGTGAATTTTGGGAGGACACTATTCAACCCAGAATATTACCTAAGAGTTGTTTGAGGATTTAATGAGATAATCCATGTAAAACATTTGATTAAGTGCATTGGTACATGGTAAGTACTCACAAAGTTGGATATTGATATTATTATTACTGTTATTACTATTTGGCAAATCCCCCTGATATCTTCAAAGGATTATGTATATGAAATTGGAGGGTTTAGCCATTTGATCATGCTTGTTCAATTTTTTTAAAAATCCATAGCTCAAATATTTAATAAAGACAAAAATCAGCCTCTTAAAAAGATAATAGTTATCAAGATTTGGAGGACTTCCTTTTATCATGATACAGTTACATAGGTCAACAATTACTTGTAGAGAGTCTTTCAGAATTCTCATGCCTATTTTTGATAAAATGTAATTAAGCTAACTCTATCACAAATGCTTGAGTGAGCGCACATTTATAAAAATATGGGTATGAAATATAGAAATGGGGCAAAATTCCAGAAGGATGATTAGGATGTTTTAGTCTGGTTAAGATGAGAAAAAAAAAAAAAAAGTTGAAGAAAGGATAAAGATACCACTGGGGGAAGATACTGTACTATGTAGAGATGTGAGAAATCTTAACTATTTAATTTATATTATGCTTTGTTCTTCCTTACCAAAGAGAATAAACTGACAAATATAGAAAAAAACAAACATAATCAGGAGAAAATGGAAACTCATGGCACATAATTGTGGAAACTTGCTATTTTAAATCAAATCACTTCTTGAGAATCAAATAAATACTTTTGGGGAGTGTAGTTAAGTGAAGAAGCAGAGGTGAAAAAGAGCCTTTATTGCTAAATATCAAAAATTGCAGAATATGGGAGAAGTGTTCAGAAAGAGGGGCCTTGCCCAGCTCCTAGCATAAAAACTAGTACTTATTATACTGTTTAAATGGTCATAAAAGTGGGCTTACAAAGTTGATATATCTCTTAAGAAGATTTTAGAAAAGATTACTAACTGATTATGGAATTCACTCAGGCCATAGTTTAATCATTTCATTTTTATAGTAACTGATATAGACATAAAATAATGTAGGTATTTTGATATTAGTACAGAATTTGCCACAGTTTCTCATGATATTTTCTATAACAAGTAAAATAATGTGGGAGTGACAATATCATAGTTTGGGAAATATGTAACTGACAATACAACTGTGTCCAAGGAATTTTGAATATAAATGGAACTTAGAATAAAAGAATAGGTATAAAGGTGAACTCACCTTTTGAAATTGTGATATAGATTTCTGGTCAAAATGGAACTGTGAGTTAATACTGTAATGCATCCTCTCTGCTTCAAACACAAGATAAACCATGACAATATGACAAGACCAAATAAGAAAATATATAACTAGGCTAAAAACCAAAACAAGGCAAAAACATAAACAGAAGAGGACTGAAAAGGGTGAATGTAGCTGGACAGTATACCTTTTGGCTTAGGACCTCAAGCAGTAAATTGTGGTTTTGTTTGACTTTTGAAGGAGAAGGGAGACTCAAAGTACTTCATGAGGATGGAGTCATAATCCCAGGGTCTTGGGACTGAGCCCCACATTGGGATCTGATTTCTTCTCTTTCCTTCTGTCCCTCCCCTTTGCTTGCAAAAGAGAGAGAGAGAGAGAGAGAGAGAGAGAGAGAGAGTTAAAATGTATAGATTTCCAGAATTAAAGCCCTGAATCCTGAGACTAAAAAGATAAATAAAATAAATCTACAACTTGAGAGAGAGAAGCAAACCAAGAAACAGACTCTTAGCTTTAGAGAACAAACTGATGGTCAGAGAGGAAAGTGGTGGGGGGATGGGTGAAATAGGCGATGGGGATTAAGGACTGCACTTGTGATGAGCATCGGGTGTTGTATGGAAGGTTGAATCACTATATTGTACACTCAGTATTACACTGTATGATAACCAACTGAAATTTATTTATTTTTTTAAATAATGTTCTTTTTTTATGTTTATTTGTTTTTGAGAAAGAGAGAATGCAAGCAGGGCAGAGGCAGAGATAGAGAGAGAGAGGGAGATACAGAATCAGAAGCAGGCTCCAGGCTCTGAGCTGTCAGCACAGAGCCCAATGCAGGGCTCGAACTCATGAATTGCAAGATCATGACCTAAGCCGAAGCCAGATGCCCAACCAACTGAACCACCCAGGTGTCCCTAACTGGAATTTAAATGAAAAGTTTTGAAAAATAAATCTACAACTTGAAAGACTATTGTGAAATTATAGAAGGTCAATGAATAAGGGAAACTCTTAAACCAGAAAGACAAGAGAGGTTTCCATCAAAGGAATAGAAATTAGATGGACATTTGACTTCTTGATACTCGTAGATACTAGAAAATAGCACAACAGTGACTTCACAGTGGTTTGATAAGATTATATTCAGCCTAGACTTTGACTTTCAACTGTGTTATCAATTAAGAGTTTTCTTTCAGACCTATGATGATTGAGAGCTTAAATTTATATGGTTACTTTAGGGCAAGAAATATTATCACAGGAATTAATAACATGTATGAAATGTATACTGACTATAAAGCAACACTTAAAAGAGATAAATATATAACCCTGTAAAGGAATGAAAAGAGGCATTACAATAATCTTTGATAAGAAATTAAACTATGCTTGGATCCAGGATGTATTGGAGAAAGAGATGGAAATATAAAATAACTTTTGTTATAACAACTTATGGTTTAAACATGAGTGTTAAAAATTTAACACTAATTATCACCTTACACCCATTAGGCTATTACAAAATAATAACAAGTATTGGCAAGGATATGGAGATATGGAGAAATCTGAATGCTGTGCACTGTTAGTGGGAATGTAAAATGGTGTAGCTGCTATGGAAAACAGTATGGCAGTGCCTCAAAAAATGAAAAGTAGAATTACAATATGATCCAACAATACTACTTCTAAATATATACTTAAAAGACTTGAAAGCAAGATCTCGATATATTTGTACACCATTTTCATGACAGCATTATTGACACTAGATAAAACTCAAGTGTCCATCGACAGATGACTAGATAAGCAAAATGTGGGATATACATACAGTGGACTATTATTCAACCTTAAAGAGGAAGGGAATTGTGACACATGCTACAAAATGGATGAACCTGAAGCAGTTGTGCAGAGTGAAATTAGTCACAAAAAGACAAATACTGCATGATTCTACTTGTATGAGGTTCTCAGTCAAATTCATAGAGACAGAAAGTGGAATGGTGGTTGACAGAGGCTGCAGGGAGGAATGTGAGGAGGAGGAATGGACAGTTAGTGCTCACTGGGTATAGAGTTTCAGTTTTGTGAGATGAAAGAATTCTGGAAATGGATGACTGCAATGGTTGCATAACAATATGAATGTATTTATTAGCCCTGAACTGTAAACCCAAAGATGGTTAAGATGGCACATTTTATGTGTATTTTACCACAATAAAAAATTGAAAATAAATTAAGGATAATTACTAAAAGAATAAGTATATAATTTATGATAGCCTACCAACAAAGGAAAGTGTAATACTTTATCAGATCCAATAGAGGAAATAACAGGGGAAAATAAAAACCAATAAAGAGAAAAGTCAATAAATAGAAGAAAAACTAGGAATATAGAAGTCAGTGAGATAAATATCACCACATTGTCAGATATAGGGATAAAATATCCTGACATATGATGCTAATGAGAGAAAGACCTAAGACAAAACTACACAGCAAATTTGAACAAAAGAATGGAAAAAGGTTGCTTTGGGGAAGTATGAATTAAAAGAAAGATGCTGTGTCACATTTAATATTAGACAAAATAAAATTTAAGACAAAAATGATGTACATGAAAAAAATGGAATATTCTATCTTAACAAAAAGTAAATCACCAAGAATATACAACAATTGTTTAGTGAACAATTATTTATCGAGTGTCTAGTATATGTTCAGTATCATTCAGGATACCGGGGAGGAAAAGTGAAGAAAGAGACAGAAATCACTGTCTTCATGGACAGAGTAGGGGCTAATTTGAAAAATCTACAATTGTAGGGGAATATGTTATCACGTCTCTATGAAATTGAGAAGTCAGGCACTCAAAAAATTAGTAGGATTTAGAGTGTCTGAATAAGAAAACTAGGAAGCTTGATCTAAAATATATATACAATTTTATATTCTATTTGTTCAGATATATATTCTTTTTAAAGAGCCCAGAGAAGAAAATGCTAAATAGGAATACATTCAACAAAAGTATTTGACATTTTTATTGATAAAAAATATGAGATATTATTGAAGAAGGTTTTAAAATTTTTTTTTTCAACGTTTATTTATTTTTGGGACAGAGAGAGACACAGCATGAACGGGGGAGGGGCAGAGAGAGAGGGAGACACAGAATCGGAAACAGGCTCCAGGCTCTGAGCCATCAGCCCAGAGCCCGACGCGGGGCTCGAACCCACGGACCGCGAGATCGTGACCTGGCCGAAGTCGGACGCTTAACCGACTGCACCACCCAGGCGCCCCTTGAAGAAGGTTTTAAGAATCCCTTTGAGTGGAAAGATATAAAATTGTCATGTATGGGTCATTTAATGTGAAAAATTTCACTTTATTAACCTATGTATTTAATGCAATTTCTATTGAAACCCCAAGAGGAATTTTGCTGGACAGACTAATACTAAAATGTGAATTAAAGAATATAAAGCCAGTTACAATGTAAGCAATTTGAAGGAGGGTGTTAGTTCTCCAGAAAAATAGAACCCATAAGGTATATGGGAAGATATTTATTATAAGGAATTGACTCATGCAATTATGGAGGCAGAACAGTCCCGTGATCTGCCATCTGCAAGCTGGAAGCCCAAGAAAGTTGGTGGTATAATACCAGTGTTAGTCTGAAGGCCTGAAAACCTTTCGGGAGGGGAGTCAATGAGAAAAGCTATATCCCAGCTCAAAAGGCAAGCAGAAAGTAAAAGGAGCAAATTCCTTCTTTCTTCATCTTTTTGTTTTATTCAAGCCCTCAAAAGATTGGATGATGCTCACTCATTTGGAGAGATAATTTACTAAGTCCATCAATTCAAATGTTTCTCTCATCTGGAAACACTCTAAAAGACCACTCAGAAATAATGTTTAATCTGGGCACCCCTTGGCCCCATCAAGTTGGTATATAAAATTAACCATCACATAGAGGAACATGGTGAGGATTCTTCCCTACCAGACACCAAGGTTCATCATAAAATAAAGCAATTAAAACTGTAAGGGAAAAATGTAGCATTATTTCAGGGATTAAATAGAGTAATGAAATAGAATAGAGAGTCCTGAAATGAACCATTCAAATATGAAAATATGACAAAGGACAGAGGCGACATTATAAATCAGTGGAAGAGACTGGGGCACTTGCTACATATACTGGGACAAAGCTTACTTTTGTGGATAAAAAAATAACATCAGGTTCTACCCCATATGCCTAAGGATGTGTCCCAGGATGATTAAAAACATAAGTGCAGAAGTCAGAATATTAAAATTTAAAAAAGATAGGTTATTTTACGACCCCACGACAAGGAAAAATTGTTTAGACTACACACAGTAAACACATACCATAAAGAATAATATTCATAAATTTGACTGCATTAGTGCTAAGGATATGTGTATGACTATGAATAAAGTTATGTCACCTATGAGAAAGGTTTGAGTGAATTGTATCAGAATATATAAAATAAAAATAAAAAAGTAAAACCATACCAGAAACTCAAGAGAAAAATGAAAAAGATGAGGTATATAAATAGGCAGACCATGGACAAAAAAAGCTGAATGGCCAAGTTCTGTAAGGAAAGACCCCCAGCCTTGTTGGTAATTAGGGAAATGGAAATAAGATCACAATGAAATATAACTCTCATTAGATTAGTAAAAAAAATACAAGGTTTCATAATACCAAATACTCAAGATAGTAAAGCAATGGGGCTACTGGTCTGTGTATAAATTGTTTCAATCCCTTTATAGTGCTAATTGTTGCAGATGCCTCTTTTCTATAGCCAAGTAATTTCATATCTAGGTTTACACTCTAGAGAAACTCTCCCACATGGGCTCAAGTACACAGACCTTCTCTTTTTAGCATTTAATTTTTTGTTATTGTTATTCAGTGGTTAAAATAAATTAACTGGAGCAAAATATGTATCAACCAGAAAATCTCATAAATTAAGTAAAATACAGGAGAAAAACAAAGGAAGTTGCAAATTGTGACATAGATATACATATACATACACATACATGTATAGAGAGGGAGAGAAAGAGTGGAATATTTATACAGAAATGGAAAGTTATTGCTGTATTATTTATAGATACATATATATGACTAAAACTATATAATCCAGATTACTGATTCAAGGTAAATTCATTCTGGTGGTTTGTTCTGAGGAGAAAGGGAGGGAGATAGAATTTGGAAGGATCACACAAGTCGGTTGAACAGTATTTGTGAAATTTTTGGTTGTTTTGATTTATTTTGCTCAGAGCTTCTTTGTTTTTTTTTAAATTTTTTTTTGATGTTTATTTATTTCTGAGACAGAGACAGACAGAGCATGAGTAGGGGAAGGGCAGAAAGAGAGGGAGACACAGAATCAGAAGCAGGCTCCAGGCTCTCAGCTGTCAGCACAGAGCCCGACGTGGGGCTTGAACTCACAGACTGCGAGATCATGACCCGGGCTGAAGTCGGACGCTTAATGGACTGAGCCACCCAGGTGCCCCAGAGCTTCTTTATTTTAATATCTGAAGCAAATATGGCTAAACTGGAGTATTATTAAAATGAGTTGCTGCATGAGTATTAATTTTATTGTTTTAGGGTCTTCATTATGGTTAAAATATTTTACAATAAAAATACATTGTAAATTTATTTAACATTGACCTAAAATAGAATGGGGAATAAGGCAAACTTTCAAGCTAGGTTCCAAAAGTAGATCTGGCTGACTTAAGAGCTTCAGTGAAAATCTCTTATGACATTTAGTTACCTGTGAATCTCTGAGGTCAAAACTAAAATAAGTACAGTCAATTCTGTTGATAAATAAGAAATTAGTTATTAAGACTGGATGGGCTAATGGCAGGAAGTGACCTCCTTCTTCTCAGAAGTATTCAAACAGAGCTGAGGACCACGGTCAGTCTGGGGGTGGATAGTGGTGATATTTTGGATGCAAGAGTGAATGAGCTGAGTTCTAAGATCTCTTCCAACAGTTGCTGATAAAAATGATATCTTTTTCTCTTTGGTCATTAAACAGGCCCTCCTTATATGGTTTTAAAGTGATCTCTTTCTACGTGAGTAGTCTTTATCTTTCTTGTGACCATGTAAAAATTCATATATTCTTGTTTTTACTGGTTTCAGACTTGGATCAAGCTCTGTAGCAGCCAAAAATTATTTTTTCCTTTCTGAGAAGATTTTTGAGATATATATAGATAGATAGATAGATAGATAGATAGATAGATATAGATATATATATATATAATCATTATGTTTATTCAATAACATTGAATAAGCACTTCCTGAATGTCATTCTTTGTATTACAATCCTCTAGAGTCTGAGTCCTCTCCTAGGATTAGAAATAGTTTTTTCAGTAAGATATTCAATTTTTACCCATTTACAC
Source organism: Puma concolor (assembly GCF_028749965.1). Taxonomy (NCBI): domain Eukaryota; kingdom Metazoa; phylum Chordata; class Mammalia; order Carnivora; family Felidae; genus Puma; species Puma concolor. Next base: position 69,608,332 of record NC_141669.1, on the reverse strand, counting down.
CATTCTCTGGTCATTGAAATCAAGTTGTTTAATGGTTTTAAGAAATCAGCAATATCATTAGTGTAGCATTGTTTTAGAGAGAAACACAACACCTAAAAATACTTGTAGCTTAACCAATAGTTTTTTTGTCCTGTTTGTGTTAGAAATAGAGAAGCTGACCTTGGCTTCTGCCTTTTTCAAGATTACTTGAAAGAAACAAAGTCATGGTCTGCTAAGGTCACCCTAAAAACCCATTAAATATTTATTAAAGACTGAGTTAGTAGTAGGCAGGTGGAAAATATAAGTATCCAAAGAGAAAATAGAATGTTGTGGTACAGCAGGAAACATAGGTGTGTAGCCATGAAAAAATCAATGGAGGTAACTCAAAAAGATAATAAATCTCTCTTAAGGAATATTGCCATGTTTTCTGAGCCTGCAACTATAGCCCACATTAAACTTTTTGTCTGATGAGTTGAAAGTTCCTTGTGCTTTCATACCTAGTAACAAATTAAGAGTGTTCTCTTCAGTGATTGGGTAGTGAGATGGAGAATTTTTCTAAAAAAAAAAAAAAAAAGTCAATGTTTTTTATTCCAGTCAGAGAATAAGAACACAGTTTTTACAGGAAACGGTTTTGGAATGTGTGTCTAAATGAGCAGCTAGAGGCTTCAGAAGCATTCTGTCCCTCATGCTACTTAGAGTGTGTAGCGTTTGTGTCTGTCAATTTTTGGTGCTTATCTTTGTCGTGATAATTTAACTGTTCAGAAAGCTGTTGAGAACTTTTTCTTTGGTGATTTGAAAATTTATTTTATGAAAATGTCTTCTCTTAAGAGAATTCCACCAATTCAGAAACACACTTTTGGTCTATAATTTCCAGGTGGCTTCAAGGTATTTCTAAATTATTTGGATCACATAAACTTGGTAGCTGTGAACGTAATGGAGTGAAACCATCCAAATAGTTTAACAAAATTGGCTTCAGAAAAAAGGGAGCCAAATGGAAAGGTCCCTGTGAAAAAGGTACTGCTCAGACAGTTATAATAATGCAGATTATGACAGGACAATGCATATTGTGTTTTCCTTATGTATCAAGGCCGGAGAGAGGACATATTTTGTGGCCTTTTGTTATGAACCGAGCTTGTACTGTGTATGGACAGCTTTAATTTAGTTATACAGACATAATCAATTTATTACCCTTTCAGTTTCCTAGTCTGAAAATAATCTAGATATTTTCCTTCAATATTACCATTAAGTTGCTTGTGAATAAAAGATGTATTGACTTTATGTGCTATATATTGTTTTGGGGAATATAGCTATGATCCTTAACAGAGATTTTGAACCTGAAATGTAACAACTATATTTATGTTGTACGCAGATGTTATCCTAAATGAGCAAATGTTTTTATAACCAGGTACTTTCTATTCTATCAATTTATGACAGAAATTATATCAAAGTTTTATTATTTTGTATTATGTTTTGGCATGTGATTTTCAAGAAACGTTCTTCTAGTTGATCTTAATATAATTAAAGGTGATCAATTTTTCAGTTATCTTATTATATTTAATGTATCCTTTAGGGCTTGCTTTTTGGAAAGTAAAATTGCTGATTCTTTTTTACCTTCATATTTAGAGGAAAAACAAAAATACATACTTTGTTTCAATTCATCAACAGCTCATCAAAGGAAAATAAATGATGGAATGGCCTACAATTGAATTTGTAGCCCTAGAATTAAATTCTGTAGAAATTTAATGTCTTCTACTTCAGAATACAGACAGATACCATTCTGTTATAAAAGAAGATTTCTTCATATGTTTAAAAATTGGGGAGGAGGAAAAGGGAAGTGCAAGAGTGATAGCAGAGAGTAGATTTGAATTGACTGTCCCATGAGCATAGAGTATGATTCTCTGCCTTAGTGAGAAAAATTTTAGGGAAGACTAAGAATGGGCTTGATGACCTTTATTTACATCTGAATAGAAGTCAGCATGGAATAGATTAGTGATTTTTGTCATATTTGATCTTGTTTTCTTTTTTGGAATATTTTTTTAGTGTATACTAACAGACTTCACTATTCCCTCTGGTAGATATGGAAAGAAGATATGCTCCATGAAAGCTTTCTTCTCACAGGTTTCTTTCCTCATCTTTGTTTTAAAGAGACACACACTCACACATGCACAGCTGTGCACACAAACATACACACTGAGTACTATAGGAGTGTTTGTAATACATACATAATCTCCTGCCTCATTCCTCCCAGCTTCTATTACAAAGCTTCAAAGGTTATGACTTCTGGCTATTTCTAGTTTCTTTTGGCAATGACTTATACCTTGTTAATGAATGTTTATATAGCTATTTCTGGATTTAGATATTAAGCATCCTATTCTGTTTTCCTTCTTCCTGATATAGTTATAAAACCTTTCAGTTTCTTTATTTGTTACTTTTGTATATTCAAGTGGTATATTTAAATGTTTATATCTTATTTCATCAACCCCAGAAAATATTCCTTCCCTATATGTGTTCAATTTTACAGTCAAAATTTATTTATTATCTAAAGTTAAAAGCGAAGATTAACAAGCTTCTCTATGAATGCCTGTGTAAAATGCGAGCTTTCTCAATGTACTGATTTTCAAATAGTGCTTTGTGGATCACTAGGAACATCTTTGGGGTTACACAAACAGTGAGCTTTTCCTTCAATCTTTCAGCAGATCATCCATCTTTGAGTTTTTTGTATAAGGCATCTTGGTTTTTATTTAAAACTGAGATTGGTTTCTAGAAGACTTGACCAAGTCAAAGTACTGTCTGCACATCAATTTCAACATCATCAGTTTCAATGCTAAATAACAAGAAAATGAGATTTGTATTCATCCGCTTGGGTTGCCATTACAAAATACTATGTAGTGGATGATGTCACCAAAAAATATTTTCTCACACTTCTGGAGGGTAGAAGTCCAAAATCAAGGTGTCACCAAGTTTGGTTTCCTCTGAGGTTTCTCTCCTTGGCTTTAGATGGCCATCTTTTCAGTGTGCCCTAACACGGTCTTTCCTCTGTACATATCTTTGTCTTAATCTCCTGTTCTTATAAGGACACCAGTCATATTGGATTAGGTCCCACCCTAATGATCTCATTTTAACTCAATTATCTCTTTAAATACCCCATGTCCAAATACAGTCATTACATCCCAAGGTTTTCAACGTGGGATTTTTAATGTACGAGTTTTGGGGGTGCACAATTTGGTCTGTAACTGGATTGGTAATCTCAAATTCCATTCAGCTGTAAAATTAAATGAATACTGTTAACCAAGAAGCAGGAAGTTGTTCACATTTGTTTAATATTTTTTATTTAATTTGTAGATAAAGACAATATTATGCAGAGAGTAATTATGGTCTTTTATTGTGTCTTATGTAATAGGTATGTCTGTGTCTAAATATTTCCCTCTAGCTTAGATGGTCACTATCAATCAAAAATTTTCATTCATGGGTTAGAACAAAAAGCTGTATTTAATGTGGAGTAGGAAAAATCAAAACATGAACTAGGGCCAGTTGAAAACCCAGCTCAGGTTTGTCCAATAGGGAATGAAGTCTTGAAATGAACATCTGAGGAGGGTCAATTGGATCAAAATTTAATACTGCAAATATAAACAAGTGATTAAAAACTAATTGATCTATATTTGACTCACCAGACCTAGAATATGGTTCGAAATTTTACTCTATTTTCACTGCAGAAAGGCAACCTTGAACATCCTCTTCTCAAAATTATTGGGCAAGTTATCTTTTGGATACACCGTGAAGATATAAGATTAGCTGTCTAATAAATTTGTGAGCATGGATATATTACTATAACATACCCAGAGTGAAGAAGAGGTCAGATATACACAGGATATCTTTTCCCGTTGTTTTATTTTTAATTTCTTGTGTATTTATAAAGGACAACCTTTGTTTCATTCAGTCTGATCATTTTAAGTGGGGTATTTAGTCCATTAACATTTAATGTAATTATTAATATAATGTAGTTATGCTTAAACCTGCTTTCTTCCTAGTTATTTTCTATTTGTCACAATGATTCTTTTTTATAGTTTTTTTTTTTATTTTTAGTATAGTTAACACAATGTTGCAGTAGTTTCAGGTGTACAGCTTAGTGATTAGCAAGTTTATACATTAGGCTATGTTTACCACAAATGTAGCCACTGTCTGTCCTGTTGCATTGTTGTTACAATGTTCTTGACTGTATTTCTTACACTGTGACTTTCATTCCCATGAATTACTCATTTCATAACTAGTGGCCTGTATCTCCCTCTCCCCTTCACCCATTTTGCCCACCCTCTACCCCTCTCCTCTCTGACAACCATCATCTTGTTCTAAGAGTATGGATGTTCCTCAAAAAATTAAAAATAGAAATGCTATATGATCCAGTAATTCCATTATTGGATATTTACCCAGAGAAAATGGAAATGCTAATTCAAAGAGATATATGCAGCCCTATGTTTATTGCAGCATTATTTATAATAGCCAAGACATTGAAGCAACCTAAGTATCCATCAATAATAAATGGATAAGGAAAATGTGGTACATATATACAATGGAGTATTCCACAGCCATAAAAAGAATGAGATCATGACATTTGGATAACATGACAGGCCTAGAAGATATTGTGCTTAGTGAAATAAGTCAGACTGAGAAAGGCAAATATCATATGGTTCCACTCATAAAAGAAATCTTAAGAAAATGAATAAACAAAAAGCAAAAGCAGAATCAGACCTATAAATATTGATATTCTCATTCTTTTGTTCCTTTTTTCTTTAGGGTTAACCAAATAACCTTGAATATTTAATATAATTTTATCTTTTGACTTTTAGTTCTACCATTTTGTATTTTTTAAAGAAGTTTCTCTAGGGAATAATGATAACACATTTTAATTTACCACAGTTTATTTTGAATTAATATTATACTACTTTACATATAATATAGCAACCTTAAACTGTATATTTCCATTCATCTCCTCCTATCCTTTATGTTATTATATATTTCACTACTAGATTTGTATGCTATATAGGGTAATGTTCATGGGTCTTGGGGCTTTGGGCTCAGATATATCTTTTGGGGGTTCACCATTCAGCCCATGATACCACTTCTGTTTAAAACCCTCCAGTTGCCTCATGTATCATTCAGAGAAAAAGACAGAATTCCTACAATGGACTCCAAGTTCTTAACAATATGCCCTCTCCCTCTCTTTCTTCTTGGACCTCGTATCTAACTAATTTTCCTTTTATTTTTCTACTCCAGGCACACTAGGATCCTTTGATTTTGGAAAATGGTGTCCATGCTCCCCTTGTGTCAGTAAACTTAATGGAACACTTTTGCTCCAAATTCCAAGATTACTCTCTCAGTTTAGGGCTTTGATCAAATTTTCTTCTCATTGAGGCTTTTCCAGACTCTATTTAAAATCGCAACTTTTGCAAACACCTTTCCACATTTCCCACAATCAATCACTGTCTTTTCCATTTTCTTCAAAAAGTTTTTCCACAACACATTACTTATCACTAATATATGTCTTGTTTATTATTTCATTTATTGTCAGTCTGTAACCATTAAAATATAAGTCCCGTGAGGGCAGAAAATTTTATTTTGTTTACTGGTTTTTTTTTTTTTTTTTTTTTTTTTTTTAATGTTTATTTATTTTTGAGAGAGACAGAGACAGAATGCAAGTGGTTTAGGGGCAGAGAGAAAGGGAGACACAGAAGCAGAAGCAGAAGCAGGCTCCAGGCTCTGAGCTGTCAGCACAGAGCCCCACGCGGGGCTTGAACTCATGAGCTGTGAGATCATGACCTGAACCGAAGTCTGACGCTCAGCCGACTGAGCCACCCAGGCGCCCCTTTTGTTTACTGTTTAATACATAGCACATAGTATCGATAAATATTTGTTGAATGAATAAATAATTGTCTTATGGCTTCCACTATCCTGTTGAGAAATCTGTCCATTTGGGTGTTTTTGTGGTTAAAAATAGTTTGACTAGTTTAAAGATATTCTTATAGACTTCTGAAGTTTCACTGCATAGTGTCTACATACACATTTATTTTATGTACTCTACTTAGTATAGGTTATAGTTCCTTACCTCTGGATTTATTTCTCTCTTAAGTCTAGAAAATTTATGGCCCTTATTGTTTTATTTTAAAAATTTTTATTATTTTTTATTAATTAATTTTTTTTGAGGGAGAGAGCATGTGTAAGTGGGGGAGAAAAGCGGAGGGAGGGAGAGAGAGAGAAAGAGAGAGAATCCCAAGAAGTCCCCATGCTCAGCATGGAGCCCAACATAGGGCTCAATCCCATGAACTTGAGATCAGTACCTGAGCCAAAATCAAGAACTGAATGCTCAATTGACTGAGCCACCCATGTGCCCTGAAGCCATTATTGCTTCAAATTTTTTTTAATGTTTATTTATTTTTGAGAGAGAGAGAGAGACAGAACATGAGTAGGTGAGGGGTGGAGAAAGGGAAACACAGAATCCGAAGCAGACTCCAGGCTGCCAGCACAGAGCCCCACACCAGGCTTGAACCCACGAACTGCTAGATCGTGACCTGAGTGCAATCGGGTGCTTAACTGACTGAGCCACCCAGGTGTCCCAACGATTCTTGCTTTTAATGTAGCTTCTCTTCTGTTTTATCTCTTCTCTCTCTGGAACTCTGACTCTGTCCTATTAGTTTTCTCCATAACAGCCATCACCATGCGATCTACTTCCTACTTCCTACTTTGTATCTTTTTCTCCCACTCTTTTTCTCCTCAGAGACTAGAAAGTCCCTAAAGCATAATAGATGCTTAACGAATGCTATTGAATACTTATAGAATGGTTGTTCTCTTTCTATCATCCATGACTCTTAATCTTCTTTCAAATTTTCCACCTGCTTTTCTTTTTATGCTACGTTTGGAATAATTTCTGCAGCCCTGTCTCTGAATTCGTGACTTTTCTTCTCAGTTTGTCTATTCTGATATTTAATCTATTAATATTTTATTTTAAATATTAAACCTTTTTCTTTTTAAAATGGCTATATTGAAGTTTAATTGATATGCAATAAAATACACATATTTATGCATGCAACTTGATGAGTTTGTTTATATGCATACACCCATGAAACCATCACCACAATCAAGGTTATAAACCTATCCGTTACTTCCAAAAGTTTCCTTGTAGGGGGTTTGTGGGGAGAGGAGTACTTAACATGAGATATACCCTCTTAAAATTTTTTAAAGTGTTTTTTTTCTTGATTTAAGTAATCGTTACACCTCATATGGGGCTCAGACTCCTCATGACCCCAAGATCAAGAGTTGCATGCTCCTCCAACTGAGCCAGCCAGCCTCTCCTACCCTCTTAAATGTTTAAGTGTACAATACAGTATTATTGGCAATAGGTACAATGTTGTACAGCAGATCTCTAGAACACATTCATCCTGTTTAACTTAAACTTTATATGAATTTAGAACTCCATTTCCCTGTCCTCTTTGCCACGAGGACCACAGTTCTATTCCTTGCTTCTATGAATTTGACTATTTTAGTTACCTTGTATAAGTGAGATCATACAGTTTTTGTCCTTCTGTTACCGACATATTTTCCTTAACATAACATCCTCAAGGTTGATCCACGTTGTTACAAATGGCAGAATTTCCTTCTTTTTAAACTCTACATAGTATTCCATTGTGTATATAGAACACATTTTCTTTATTCATTTATCTAGGTGTAGACATTTATTTTCATTTCTAATTCTTCCATAATTTTTTTTTCATTTCTAAAAATTCTGTTTAGTCAATTTTTTCAGGTTTCCCTAATCCCTTGTGACACTATTTTAGAGCTTGCTTATTTTAAAAGTTAAATTATTTTTTAAAATATCTCATCTGTAAGTATTTTATAATATCTAGTTGACACAATAGTTTAAGTTCTTTGATATCTAAAACTGGTATATATTTGTGTACATATATATGGCATTTGTTTAACCTGGCAGCAGGGAATGTGCAAATCTTTAGCCCTCTTTTAGGGTCCTTGGCTTCATCCAAGGTCCTTGCATTCATCTCTGCCTTTTTGCTTCTATACCAAAGCTCAGAGTCTTCACTCCAGTGCTGGTGTTGACTTTTGTCTTCAGAGAATTCTGGCACATATCAATGCATACAATTTGATGAGTTTGTATATATGCATACACTCATGAAACCATCACCACAGTCAAAGTTATAAATCTATCCATCACTTCCAAAAGTTTGCTTGTTTGGGGGGTGTGTGTGGGTGGGGTAGGGGGAGTATTTAACATGATATCTACCCTCTTAAATTTTTTTCATCTATCTATATCTATGTCTATGTATATCTATATCATCTATATCATCATCTATATCATCTATCTGTATGTCTGTGTATCTTGTTTTTCCTCCCATGGGCTTTCATTTATCTAGAAAAGTTGCTTGGTGTGCTTTCTCTACTTTTCATTGGATTTCTTGTCGAATTGGTAAAGATTTCAAATAAGGGATATCAATACTTGGATAAATAGAATATTGTTAAAATAAAAAATATGGAAGCACCACTCTTTAGGTCTGTCAGTTATTTGCATCATTAACAGTAAATACTCATGTGCTTCATTATTTCAGGTCTACCATTAGAACATTATAGTTCCATTTGTATATCCACAGAATATTCTTGACAGATAAATTGGAATTTATTTTTCTGTTAAACTCCTTTTTAGTGAGATGGTTTTAATTTGTTTCCTTTGGTAGGAAAAATTAAATTATCGGTATGTCCCCTTGAAAACCACTCTGGATCTAATATCTGTTATTGCTACTTATTGGTATGGAAACATGATCCTATAACTTTATGATATTAGCTGTGGCTAACTGTTTCCTCTTCACATTTCTATTTTTCTGTCTATTGTCTGAAAATGCATTCTAATTTAGCAGCACTCAACAGCCTGATACAGATTTTAGACCAGGAAAAAACTTAGGGATAAATTTTTGTTACATAATAGTAAAAGTGTTCAGATTTGTAGAGGAAGTCAGTAGATTTCATGGAGACTGAAAATACAGGCACTAGTACTTGCTGTTGGTATAGCAATCATGGGTATTATAACAATTTCACATGAGACAGTTTGCATACTTGTGGGAAAATCATGCTGATAGGTTTCCTGACCTAAAATTGATCTCTCTTCCATCATCTAAGTTGTTCATGGACACTTAGTCTTATTTTCATTAAACAGTCAAACAGTTTTCATTAAACTGCTGTTTAATGTAAAATGTAAAATGCTGTTTAATGTAAAAAAATGTAACTTTTTTTTAATGTTTTACTTTTATTTGTGAGAGAGTGAGGAGGGGGACAAGTTGGGGAGGGGCAGAGAGAGGGGGACAGAGGGTCCGAAGCAGGTTCTGCACTGATGGCAGTGAGCCTGATGCAGGGCTCCAACTCACAAACCATGAGCTATGACCTGAGTGGAAATCAAGAGTCAGAGGCTTAACCGACTGAGCCACCCAGGTACCCCTATGGTGGATATATCTTTAGGAATATTTTGACTTATACCCATAAAAACTTTGACTTGAGAGTTCTTCTGCTAAAATAAAAATCCTTCCTTTTTCTCTATGTTATACATTCAGACCAAGATAATTAGCAGTGTGGAGTTGCTAGATGGGAGAGAGTAGAAGGACAGGAAGGAACAGATTGCAAAATATCATAGTGAGGGAAGAAGAGGTTGCATCTTGAAACATCTGGTTAAAAGTGAAAAACCATCTGAGGTCTCTGAACCCTTGACATATTAAAAAGCATCTAGTTAAAATGTTGAAGTAAATGACAGAATATTTCTCCATGTTGTAGGCAGATGGGCTATATGTTTAAGTGAATATCTTAATTTTTATTTTATTTTATTTTTTAAAGTTTATTTGTTTTGAGAAGGAGGGAGGGAGAGAGAAAGACAAGAGGAGGGGAGGATCAGAGAGAGAGGGAGAGAAAGAAAGAGGAAGAGAGAAACCCAAGCAGGCTCTGCACTGGCAATGCAGAGCCCAACATATTAACCAAGAAATCATAACCTGAGTTGAAACCAAGAGTTGGACACTCAACCAACTGAGCCCCCCAGTCACCCCATTAATTTTTGTTTTAACCTCTTGAGTTGTGCTTTCATCAGAACCTTTCAAGTAACACATTTTTATTTTTATTTTTTTTATTTTCAAGTAACACATATAAGGATGTATATTTATGTTTCAATTGTGGACATTTTGCTTTCTTGCTTATGACATTCATTCCCTAACGTAATACCTAATTTCATCCCAAAGTATACAATTTATTTTTTTAACAAGATTTTTTTAAATTTAAATTTTAGTTAACATACAGTGCAATATTGGTTTCAGGAGTAAAATTCAGTGATTTATCACTTACACATAACAGTGCTATCACAGGTACCCTCCTTAGTACCCATCCCCCATCTAGCCCATTCTCTATCATTAAGAGTCTCTTGTGGTTTATTTCTCTTTCTTCTCTTCCCCACAACCCCTCCCCCGTTCCCACATGTTCATCTGTTCTGTTTCTTAAATTCCACATATGAGTGAAATCATATGGTATTTGTCTTTCTCTGATTGACTTATTTCACTTAGCATAATACATTCTAGCTCCATCCACATTGTTGACAGATTTTGCCTATGTTAAAAGCACCTATTGGTGTTATCCAGAATGAGGACACTTTTAAATCTTATTTCATATTTGTACATGTAGAAAGGAACTCAAAAAACTCATCCAGAATCTGGGAAAAGCAAAACAAGATTATGATCTTTGAAGGAGTGAGTAATTAAAAGTATCCATTCCTTTCTACAATCCAAAACTTGATAGGACTCTGGGGTTGTAGAAAATGTGAAATCATTCGGAGGAGGGCTAGGGCCTTCAGTCTAATGCAAGGAAGCCCTTGTTCTCTCCCATGAAATTTTAGTGGCAGATTTTATCTGCATAACAATTCATGTTTATTTATCTATTATTTGCATAAAAGTAACTAAAATTCTCAATCTATGGTACCAACCCCTAATTTCAATCCATTTCTGAAATGCTTTAAAACTCTGTCAAACCTTTTTTTGTTTGTTTGTTTATTAATTATTTATTTAGCGAGAGAGGGAGTGTGATCACAAGTCGGGGAGGCTCAGAGAGAGAGGGAGGGAGAAAGAATCCCAAGCAGGCTCCAAGCTGGTACAGAGCCTGATGTGGGGCTTGAACTCGCAAACTGTGAGATCATGACCTGAGCCAAAATTCAAGAGTTGGACACTTAACCAATGGAGCCACCCAGGTTCCCCCAAACCTGTTCTTTTCTCATTATTTCTTCTTGCTTCTTTTTTTATTTATCTTTTTTTTTCCCTCCAATATAGCCAGTGACTTGGAGGTTGTAGTCAAAGCAGAGATATAGTAGGCATTTGAATGGAGAAACTTTTTCAGATTCTTTTTTTTTAACTTAAGCCTGAATTTGAACTCCATTTTGGGGGGGGTAAAATAGGGTCAGTAATGACACAAAGACCATTTATTGGGGTTGTCCCTGAAATGAGAGAATTTGTAAGAATACAGTGAAGCTGAGCATAAGAGGGAAAGTAGGATCTTCAGAATTTTAAAGATTTCCTTATATCTGTAAATTTTATGTAGAAAATAAAATTAGTTCTCCCTCATTACATGAGAGCAGCACCAACAAAGAACATATCATGGGCTTCAACTTCCAGGACATCCTCACTTTTAGAAGTGGCATTTCCCTATAATTTAAGTATTAAAGCTATATAAGTACATAACGATTAAAGGATCATTGTCTTTTGTGTCAGAGCTGAGTGAAGTTAGTTTTCATCTTTATGAATTAATTTACTGGCTGATTAGTTTTAATCTTTATACCTCTGTTGGTCATCTTCAAAATCAGGATGTAAATCTCCAACTTACAAGATTTTTGTGGATATTAAACAAGAATACATACTTAGAGCATATAATACAGTTTAATAAATTTTATTTTTCTTCATAAAAGCCCGATAAGGAATGAAGTATACTAGCACAAAAGTATAATGAGCAACGTTTCAGAAAGCCATATTTAGGCAGGGAACATTTTGTTTGGTTTTAGCTATGAGAATGCAATTATGTACTCATCACATTAGTGCTATCTAATGGGAGTGTGCCTGTGTCAGTCTGCTTAGGTCTCTTTAAGCTTAAATGCACACGGTTGTCTTTGTATATACAATGTCCAATATCTAAAGGAAAAGGGGAAATTTTTCAGTGGAAGAACTGGGTATTTACATAGCTTAGACATTGGGAAAACAAAGTAGTAGACTCTTTGGCTAAGTTTTTATTTTTATCTGGAGGTGTCTATGACCACTGTTGTGAACCACAGACCACAGTGTCTGTGACCTATCTACACAAAGGATGGACAAAACTTCAGTGATTTGTTTGAAGATGTCTTAGTATGGTTCTAAATAGTTCAGTTTACTCAATTTCTTAATGGGAGAACATTTTAATCTGTGTTTACTTGAAAGGAATAAATTTTATATGTTTGCCTTATTTTTTTTTGGTAATACACTTGATAGACATATAACCCCTGAGTATTCTTCCTAGTATCAAAACCTGTGTGAATTGCCTTTTCATATGCTTTCAAAAAACTCAAACTAAAATATATAATCACTCGACTCATTTGTTGACAGTGTTACTCTTTTTCTAAAAACCTCCCAGACTTGTTGAAAGTTCAAAATGACTGAAATTAACTTTATCAATTGAAAATTCCCTCTAGAGATATAATTTTACCTAGACAAAATGTCAAATCCCATTCCAACAATAAATTAGAGGTGGAAAGAACCTACTACGTTATTAAATCCATCCAAGGAGCAAGAAAGAAACATACCTGACACTACATTATTTTGGTGTATAATTTATCCCATAGCAACACTTGAAAGAACTTGTCTTTCAACACTTGAAAGAACTGAATGAGCATGTAACATTCAGTTAATGTCATTCCTGATGTTTATTTATCAAATTCAGTGAACTTGACCAAAAGCTACTTTTTATACCTCATACATGTATAGGCACATTTACATCTGGTTGAAGTATAACAGGGTATAGCAGGGTTTTCTTATGGAGGTGTTTGAAAAATTGTGCTTCTAGTAATTTACAGCAGTATTAAAATATTGTTTCTATGAACTTTATTAATACTTCCAAAATGTGGCTGTACACTGACTCCTAATTCTCCACTGGTTGTTTGCAGATATGTTACTTTCTTTTTTATGTCTTCCTCAATACCTCTGGCACAGTACTGAAAAGAAACCTTAAAATTTTGTTTTTATACAATATTTCTATCACATTACTGAACACACAGTACTTAATATTGTTGAACACAAGGATTTTTAAATAAGAAAAGACACTAATATAGAACTTTAAAAATGTCTACAAGGCACCATGACTCATTAGTTGACCTGAGCACTCTCTTCTGTGAATCTATTTTCTATCTTTGCCTTATGAATCTACTCCCCACCCCTACCCCGGTGCCAGAAAGAATTCCAGGTAGCTCTACAGTTACCACGTTTCTTGTAGCTGGGTCTAGAGTTGAAGGCACCTACTGATTCCAAACCAGAGAATCTGCAAAATTCCTTCTGCTTCAGTTCCAGAGAAATTCTCTCACACTCTGGAAGAAGGTAGGCATGCCATTTTTAAGATCAGATATCCCTGAGGCAAAGTCACTAATAGGAATCCCTCCTCTCAGCCTCCCACCTTCCATTAAAGACAGTTTCCTTTTGCTGCCTTCATGGGCTTTTCTTATTAACCACCTGTCATTTTTTTTCAGATTTTCTGATTTCCAGGCACTATATTATGCTCTTGAACACTAGACCAATATTCTTGAAGATGGAATAGATAAATGAAATACAGTAGTCCCCTATTATCTGCAGTTTTGCTTCCTACGGTGTCAGTTACCCATGGTCATCTGCAGTTAGGAAGCAGATGATGCTCCTTCTGTTATATTGTCAGAAGGTTAATAGTAGCCTAACTCGGTGTCATGGTCTGTGTGGCTCACCTCACCTCACTTCATCTCATCATGTAGGCACATACTATCTCATGTCACAAGAAGGGTGAGTACAATACATTAAGATATTTTTATAGGTATTTTCATAACTTTTATTACAATATATTGTTATACTTGTTTTATTTTATTATTAGTTATTGTTGCTAATCTCTTACGTTGCCTAATTTATAAATTAAACTTAATTACAGGTCAGTACGTATAGGAAAAAACATAGTATATACAGGGTTTGGTAGTCCCCATGGCTTTAGGCATCCACTGAGGCTCTTGGAATGTATCCTCCATAGTCAAGGGGGATCTATTGTATGCTGACTGTCTTTAAATCACTAATAGTCAATCTCTTTGAATCATTCCTTCCACTAAGCTTCTGTTTTTGTTGCATAACCTCTTTTTTAGAGACATCTTTTTTTCCTGTTAGACTTCTGGCTTCTAATAACTCTCTCCGCCCACAATTTTGAGATATCATTGATCTCATGGCTGTATGTAACATATATACACTAACTATTCCCAAATGTATATAACTGGCCTTTTATTTCCACTGAGCGCCACATTCCTGTATGAAACTTCCTACTCCCTACTTCCTATCTCCAAGTCCTTTATAAGACATATGCTTTGCAAATGTTTTTTCCAGTCTATAGATAGTTCTTTGTTTATCTTAACAATGTCTTTTGAAGAGCAAACATTTTAATCTTGGTGAGGTACAATGTATCAGTTTAGCTTTTTTATAGATCAGGTTTTAGATATTGTATTAGAGCAATATTTTTAATTTTAAAAGGACAAGATAAATTAAGAACTGATTTCTTTAAGATACACTTTAACATAGAAATAATAAACAGGGGCGCCTGGGTGGCGCAGTCGGTTAAGCGTCCGACTTCAGCCAGGTCACGATCTCGCGGTCCGTGAGTTCGAGCCCCGCGTCAGGCTCTGGGCTGATGGCTCGGAGCCTGGAGCCTGTTTCCGATTCTGTGTCTCCCTCTCTCTCTGCCCCTCCCCCGTTCATGCTCTGTCTCTCTCTGTCCCAAAAATAAATAAAAACATTGAAAAAAAAATTAAAAAAAAAAAAAAAAAGAAATAATAAACAAAGAATTAAACTGTAGTCCAGTTAGTTTTTATTTACCTTTGACCTCTAAAAAAGAAAATCTCATTGAACTTAATAAATATATTATGTACCTAACTTTAAGCTGCCTATCATTTTTATACATGGGTAACCCCCAAGCCAGGGTTTCTCAAACTCGGCACTATAGACATTTTGGGCCAGATAATTTTTTGTCATGAGGCCATCTTGGGCATTTTAGGATATTTAGCAGCATCCCTGGCCTCCATCCACTATATCACAGAGGAAGCCTCCAGTTAACAATAAAAAATGTCTCTATACATTGCAATATGTATGTTTAGTGGGGCAGTGGCGGTGGAGGACAGGGAGGAAGATCACTCTTGGTACAGAAGTTTTGCACCAATGGACCTGATTCTGGTTCAGCCCATCCCAGGCTGCCTGACTGAATATACTTAAAACCAAATGATGAATCCAGGAAAATAATGTCATTTCTTTCTTCCTTGTTTGATCCCTAATGATATTAGGAGAGATGGATGACCTTCTTTGAGCCCCCGACCTATGCAAATGGTGATGGAAATATTCTCCAGTGGGATTCCTTCCCCATTCTCTACTTTAATGGGAGTAGGCACAGGAAAACAATTTGAGTCCTTTTCTTGTGGCATACACAAAGAATAGTGAGTGTCCCATTCTTCTAATTCTGGAGCCGGTGATTTTCTACCTCATAAAACTTACACAATTCTCTTGCTTTCCATCACCACATACATTTGATACAAGTTTGGATATGTCTTTTTCTGACCTTTTACTTCAGGTAGAATATATTGGTTTTTACTTAAACTAACCTCTAGTTGATGGCATTTGCATAGTTTTACTTCCAATTAAGTTCTACTTATACTTCAAAGTATAAGTAAGTTTTTTAAAGTTATACAGAAAAAAATATAAAAAAGTTCTTAAGGGTAGGCGGAGGTGGGAAAATACTCGTAAAATAATCACCATGTTAGATATCTCCTAGTGATTTTCTCTACAGCTTATGATATTCATGGAAATAACATTTTTAAAATATCTACTTCCTATTTCAAACCATTTATAAATTTTGGAGCTTAATTTACTATTTTAAAGAATGTTCATTTCTCCATTGCTGGAGTTCCTTTGGAGGAGATTGAAAATATCTCCTTACACGACAAAGAGATATTTCTGCCATTCTATCAGTTTCAGAAAGCAGCTGAGCTTCTTGTATTGCCTTCTAAAAATATGAACTATGAATTCATTTTTTTCCCATTGGGAATGCAGATTTACAGATCACACAGTATAGAGTTTGAAAACAACACAATGCCAGTGGTGGCATTTCTTAGAATAAGAGTCTGCATAAAATTGATAGCTAAGACTGAACATCTCCTTTTGGCTGAAATGACACCTTAAAAGATTGTTAGTGTAGTCAAAGGAGCTCAAAAGGAAGATGATAAGAGATGTTGGGCAAAACTCATCTTGTTTTTAAAACTGACACCAAGTATTTGCTGTCAACATTACCAGAACTACTGTGTGCAGCAGTGACTCAAATAGTGGTACTTAGGCCCTTCTGAAATAATAAATTTGGTGGCAAACCACTTATTTTCAGGGCAGGGAATCAAGTGAATGGTATTTTGAAGCCTTTTGGTCACTAGCAGGCATCACATTATTTTGCTGGGTGGGCATTGTAATTCACCAAATTACAAAGCAAGTTCTTGGAAGAAGTCATTTTATTGTAACATCATGCTGAATGTGGGATGGCGTTTTTCTATTCAGGCCGAGAGAGTTAGAAAGGAATGGTGATTAAATGCTGGGAATCACTGAGGATGTGATCTAATTCTACAAACTGGCAGAATTCAGAATGGAAGTTGCTATCATCACCCCTTTCTGTATTTTTTATTCTTAGGGTAGAGGGAACTTTTCCCTCTCTCCCTTTTTTCCTTCCTTTCTTCTTTCCAGCCAGTGTGCCAAGACATGGAAATTCCATTTTAAAACTTTGTTCTCTCTCCTTAATTTTTTTCCCTTCATTTTTGTCTCTTTATTACTCCTTTTCTCTTTATCCACTTCTCTCTGACTAAGCTACTTCTCTTCTTCTCCTTGGATCCTGTTACATGGTTTCTTGCCATTTCATGGTTGTAGTTTGTGATAAAGACACTAGGAACACCAAAGAATTAGCCACCTATATCCCAGAGGTAGCATTGACTGTTTGTCTCTCTGGTTAGCTGTTTGGCACTTTCCTTTCAAATTGATTTTCTAATTATCAAGATTAGTCCTGCTTAGGCCCCAGGGGTCCGATGTCACAAAAGCAAAATCATTAGTCACATATTACCATGGAAATCCAGAAATAGATTTATATTACTTCTCAATTTTGGAATAAACAGGTCACGTGGCTCAGCATAGCATGTTTTATTCACCAAATTACTCAGTGTAAGCAAGGAAGGTACTTTATTTTGGTGGACTTGTATAGAGTAACAAATAAAAAGGTACCTGTTTGTCTTACTACAAGGAGGCAGTGTAATGGACTTCTCCTTGCTCTGTGACCCTGGGGCAATGATTTAACTTCTTCAGGGCTCATTTTTTCTCACACAGGATAGAAATAATAGCTCCTTCCTTCCAAGTTTACAACATTAAATGAGGTAATGCCTATAAGACACACTACTCTGTAAGCTCTGAATTCAGAACTGTGTTTATTTTTGGTTCTGTTGCTTATGATTGTGGTATGTTGATTAATCTTTCTATGCCTCTGATTGTTCATTTACAAAATAGAGATTGTTTTCAAGAGTGACTGAGATAATGTGTGTTAAGCACTTTGAAAGGCTTCTAGTACATGTGTGGTTATAAATGTCATTGCACAACAATATTAACCTTTCTCAAAAAATAACTTTCCTGATAAAAGACAGCACATATAAAGAAACTGTGTGTGTAAATGGATTTTCCTAGTAAGTATTCTTTTTGTGTTCAGCATTATGTTTGTGAGATGCATCCATGTTTTTATATAACTATTGTATTTGTATGCTCATGCTGTTACAGTGTTCTAGTGAATGAATAGAATACCATTAAATTATCCAATCATCTGTGCAGAGACATTTAGGTTGAGACTAGGTTTGGGCTGTTAATAATTACGCTGATGTGAATATTCTTTTATCTATCTCTTGGTGCATGCGAATAAATTTTGGTTGGGTCTATCTATACATAGGAATGGAATCGCTGAGTCATAAAAGTTGAGTCCAGCTTTAGCAGATAATACCAAACTGTGTGAGAGACCCTGTTTCTCCTCATCCTTGTGAGCACTTACATAGTCAGTCTCTTTTAATCTAACATATTCTGGTGGATGTGTAGTGATAATATCCTTAGGGTTTGAATTTGTATTTTTCTGATGGTTAAAAAAGAAGACCAGCTTTTCATTGTACTATGATCCATTTGAATATCTCCTAGTGTGTGGTGTCTATATTCTGTATTTACACCTCCTTCATTGGTTCCTTGAATTGCAAACACCATCACCATTCTATGACTTCCCTTTCAACTCTCTTGATATCTTTTGAGAAAAATAATTTAATTTTAATGCAGTTAAAAATACCAGTCTTCACTTTTATGGTTAGAGATTTTAAAGGTAAAAACAAACAAACAAACACATTTCCCTTCCCTGAAAATTTTATAATATTCTTTTCTACACTTCTAAAAGTTTCATAGTTTTAGTTTAAAATCCAACTGAAATTGATTTTTTACATGGTAGAAGGGAGAAGTAAAGCTTTGTTTTTTTTTTTCTGACATGGATATCCAGTTATCCCAACACTAATTATTGAAAAGATCATCCTTCTATGCCTCTATAATGACACATAACATCTATCAATGAAGAGTACAGGTATGTGTATGTGTATATGTATTTTTAGGATCTTTATATTGTTCCATTGCTCTGTTTTCTCTCTTTCTACCAACGCAATATTGTTGCTGCTATATAACAAATAGATCATCACTCTTTAGTCATCTTAGCCAGTTCATCCTAAAGTGTGTCTGAGGCCCATGTGGTCTCCAAGATTTTTTCAGGAGGCACATGATTCCATCTTTTCTAGCTACATATGAAAAGGTTGGATTTTCTTCATATACTTTAACCAAACAGCATATGCAACAGATTTTAATTCTGAAGACAATGTGAGAAAACAGTAGAAGTTAATTGCTACTGCTTTTTATTTTGTAAAATATAGTATTTTTATATCTTTAAATATGTTATTTATTTTAAAATGTTATATATTCACTGATCTTATTTAAAAATGATCACAAATATTTTTAAAGTGTTCTCAGTTTTAATATCTAATATAGTAAATATAAATACATCTTACCCATGCCAATTAAAACTCTTTGTGGTCATCAATAATTTTTCAGAGCACAAAACATTTGAAAATAGGTAGTCTTGGCTGTTCTTGATCTGCATTCTCATATAAATTATAGAAACAGCTTGTCAAGATCCACAAAAACAAAACTAAAAATCCATTGCAATTCTTATTGTGATTGCATTGAGCCTATAGTTTAATTTGGAGAGATTGATTTTTTAATATTAAGTCTTTTGTTCAATTACAATGTTACATCTCAATATATATAAACTTTATTACATTCTTACCACACTGTTTTGTAGAGTTCTGCATAGAGAATTTACATATTTTAGTGTGATTTTTTTTGCTACTACAAATAGTGTCTTTTGATTTTATTTTCTGCTTTTGGTTTGTATGTGGATCACTAAGTCTCACTGTTTTTCTGCATTTTCTTTTGGATTTTCTACTTACATAATCAAGTCTTCTAATAATGACAGTTTATTTATTCATTACCAATTTTTATCTTTTTCTTTCTTTCTTTCTTTCTTTCTTTCTTTCTTTCTTTCTTTCTTTCTTTCTTTCTTTCTTTCTTTCCTTTTGTCTAGATCCTACAGTATAAGGTTGAATAGAAGTGGTCATAGCAGACATATTTATCTTGGACCTGATTTCAAAGGAAAAGTTTTCAACTTTCACCACTAAATGAAAGCAACTTTAAATATTACAGATTTCTTGGAATTATCCTTGCTTACATTAAGCAAATATCTTTCTATTCCTAGTTTGCTAAGAGCTGTAAGTATGAATGAATGTTGAGTTTTATCTAATGCATTATCTGCATCTACTGAGATGATATGATTTTTTCTTTTGCCAATGTGGTATACAATATTGATGGGTTTTAAAACATTGATCCCATCTTTATTCCTAAAGCAAACTTATCTTTGTTGTCCTTTTTATGTGTTTCTCAATTAGTTTGCCTACAGTTTGTAAGGATTTTTTATCAGTTTTTGAATGAGGTTGGACTATAAGTTTTCTCAAAATATCTTTAGGTGTCTTGATATTCTAATTGAACTGATATTAAATGTTTGGTAGAATTCACCCTTTGGCTATTGGGGCTGGTTTTCCTTATATGGATGTTCCAAATTATGGATTCAGTTTCTTGAAAAGTTATAAGACTGTATACATCTTGGTAAATTTACACTTTTTGGCATGATGATTTTTTTTATTACATGTATATTTAATATCTGTAGAATATTTAATGGGCTTCCTTTTCTCTTTCTGAAATTGAAGTATGTATCTTATTTCTTATTTTCTTTCTTATTCTCCTTAGGGGTTTATTAATTTCAAGACTCTTTTTAAAGAATCAAGTTCTTGTTTGCCAATTCTTTCTCTTGTATATTGATGTCTATTTCATTAATCTGTATCATTATTATTTTTATATATTTTTAATTTTTGTCACATTTCTAGCATTTTAAGTTGGATTCATATAAATTTTCAGTCCCATCCCTTTTTTCTAGTATGAAATTAAAGTTATAAATTGCTCAATAAATACAGATTTAGTCACCTCTCTTAACTTTGAAATGTAGTATTTTGGCTATTATTTAACTCAAAATATTTTCTAATTTTCTTATAATTTGTTCCTTGACCAATGGAAACACATTCTTACTGATTTCTATCTTAATTCCATTGTGATCATTTTCTGTATAATTTTAATAATTAGAACTATATTGAGTTTTACCTTCGTCAATTTTTGTAAGTATTTAAGGTGTCCTTGAAAATAATTTGTGGGGTGTCTGGGTGGCTCAGTCAGTTAAGCATCAGACTTCAGCTCTGGTCATGATCTCACAGTATGTGAGTTCACACCCTGCATCAGGCTCTCTGCTGTCAATGAAGAGCCTGCTTTGCATCTTCTGCCTCCCTCTCTCTGCCCCTTCCTCACTTGCACATGTGCATGTGCTCTCTCTCTTTCTCTCAAAAATAAACACTTAAATGCTCTCTCTCTTTCTCTTAAAAATAAACACTTTAAAAAAGAAAAGAATTTGCATCCTACATTTGTGGAGTACATTTCATCTAGGTCTATGAGGTGAAATTAGTTAATTGTTCTGTTTAAATCTTTTATACCCTTAATATTTTTTCCTATCTTTTCTATGTTATTGAGAAATCTGTATGAAAAATTTCTACAGTTATTTTGGTTTTGCTAATATCTCCTTATATTTATGTCAATATTGTTTTATGTATTTGAAACCATTGAATTAGTTGCATACACTTCTAGAATTATTTTATCCTACTGGTAAATTGAATGTTTCATTTTAAAGATAGATCTTTATTCCTTTTAATGCCTGTTGCCCTTAAATTTACTGTTTGAATTAATACAGCTATTCCAATTTTAACATTTGTTATTTTTTACATAGTAAATTTTAAATTGTCATCCTTTTATTTTCAACTAAACTTTCTGTATCTTTATATTTTATATGCACCTCCTGTAAGAAGCAAACCTGTGGGTTCTTCTTTATTATAATCTTATAATCTTTGTTTTTTAATTAGAGTTTCTAGTTCACCTACATTAAATTACATTTAATGTAATTACTAATCTCTTTTTAATTATCATTTTTTGTGTGTGTACATAACCTATTTCCTATGCTTGTTTTTGTTTTTGTTTTTTGTTTTGTTTTGTTTTTTTTTTTTTTAATGTTTTTATTTATTTTTGAGACAGAGAGAGACAGAGCATGAGCAGGGGAGGGGCAGAAAGAGAGAGAGACACAGAATCCGAAACGGGCTCCAGGCTCCGAGCTGTCTGCGCAGAGCCCAACGCGGGGCTCCAACTCCCAGACCGTGAGATCGTGACCCGAGCCGAAGTCGGACGCTCAACCGACTGAGCCACCCAGGCGCCCCTGTTTTTTGTTTTTGAGAGAGACAGAGACAGAGACAGAGAGACAGAGCACAAGTAGGGGAGGGGCAGCAAGAGAGAGGGAGACACAGAATCTGAAGCAGCCTCCAGGCTCTGAGCTGTCAGCACAGAGCCCAAGGCGGGGCTCAAGCCTACAAACCGTGAGATCATGACCTCAGCTGAAGTAGGATGCCTAACTGACTGAGCCACCAAGGCACCCCTTCCTATGCCTGTTTTATGTTTTCTTTCGTTTCTGTCTTACTTTCTTTGTATAGGTAGATTAGTTTATATTATTCCATTTTGTTCATCATGTTTTTGGAATTTATACATTATTGCATATTTTAGTGGTTATGCTAGGGGTGATTACATATTTGACATATCAAGTCTAATATTAATTGATACTTTATCATTCTCCCAGGCAATGCAAAAACCTTACAACACATTAAATCTATCTTTCATCCATATATATCGTTCATATATATGTCTATATATGTGACTCTATGTTAATACATATCTATTTGTGTGTATATATATGTATTTCTTCTTAAAGTCTGCAATCTCTTTTTATAATTATGTAAAACGTTTTCATTTCACTTGAGTTCTTATTTTCGCTTAGTATGGAATTTAACATAAGTAGTTATTTTCTCTCTGCACAATTAAAATATTAACCCATTTTCTTTTGGTTTCATTGTTTCTATTAAGAAGCCAGCTTTAAAGAAAATTCTTTCTCTTAGGCTGCTCCTGTTTTTTGTATTCTACAGTCTTACAATGAGGTATCTATGAGAAGATTTCTTTAATTCAGTGTACTTTGGGACTAAACTGGATGTCTGAATCAATTAACTGATGTCTCTCATCAGCTTTGAAAAACTCTTGGTTATTATATCTTCAAATATTGCTTTTGCTCCATATGGTCCTCTCATTCTGAGGTTATAAGTATCTGTATGTGAGAACTTTTCACTGTTTTCAATGTCTCCTATCTATTCTTATTTTTGACATCCCACTGTGCTTAATCTTCAATGTATTTTTACTCAACTTCCAGTTCTCTAATTCTCTCTTTAGTATTGTCTAATTTATTGTTAAATACATCTGAATTCAAAATTTTATTTATTATAATTTTAAATTTTGGATTTTTTGGTTCTTTTTCACACTTACAAAGTAATTTTTATAGTTTCAGTTTTCTACTGAAATTTTATTTTTTCTTAAGATTCTTGAATAGAATAAGCAGTTATTTAAAAATCTGAGTTTGATAATTACAACATATTCAAATCCATCTTTAAATCTGATATAAATTTTTGTTTATTCCAAATTTTCTTTATGTTGTTCTATTATATGTTTTCTAGATATTATGTTTGGAACATTGTTTGTGGAAATAATATGAGGGCTAGAATGGTGCTTTCTTCCTCTAAAAAGGATTTTTTGGCTTTTTCTGTATTTTTCAAGTTTTTATATATTTTTTCAACAGAAGAGTTTATATTACTTAAACTATATTACTTAGGGTCCATTACAGGAAATGCACTCATTCTTATCCTTTATGAATATTAGAATGACATTCATCTGTGTTCATCTTCTATACACAATGGAATACTACTCAGTGATGTAAAAGAATGAAATCTTGCCATTTGCAACAACATAGATGGAAATGGAGTGTATTATGCTAAGCAAAATCACTCAGAGAAAGACATAAATATTTTATTCATATGTGGAATTCGAGAAACTCAACAGGTGAACATAGGGGAAGGGAAGGAAAAATAAGATAAAAACAGAAAGGGAGACAAACCATTTTAGGTTCTTAAATACAGAGAACAAACTGAGAGATGCTGGAGGGGGGAAGAAGAGGGTTAAATGGATGATGGACACTAAGGAGGGTACTTTTTGGGATGAGCACAGGGTGTTGTGTGTAAGAGATGAATCATTGGGTTCTACTCCTGAAGCTGAGACTACACTGTATGTTAACTAACTTGAATATAATTTCTTTTTTAATGTCTATTTGTTTTTGAGAGAGAGAGAAACAGTGAGAGCAGGGGAGGGGCTGAGAAAGAGGGAGACACAGAATCCAAAGTAAGCTTTAGGCTCTGAGCTGTCAGCACAGAGAGTGATGTGGGGCTCGAACTCCCGAACACATGAGATAATGACCTGAGCTGAAGTCGGATGCTTAACTGACTTAGCCACCCAGGTGCCCTTAACTAACTTCAATATAAATAAAAACAAAACCAATAACAAAAACCAAAAATAACAAAAATAAGACAAAAAACTCAAAATGGTCTAATGAAATGATTCTTTGATTTCTTTTATATAATATTGAGATGTTAGAATGTAATTTATTGGGTCAAGAAGTGGTACTGTGTTATAATTGGTCAACTAAAATTTAAAATAGCCAGTAAATGTTTTCATTCGAATTTAATTGATATTGAGTTCTTTATGATAGCAGTGGGTAATGCTTCTCTAAGCCATTTGTAGGTGATACTATTAAAACCATATCATTAACACTAAAAAAGATGTTTATATTCCTTAGTTTTTGTATACAATTCATATAAAAATTTAGCTCAGCATTTCTAGTTCTATAGCCTCAAAATTAGGGATGTTTTATATTGCAGTGACAAGAACATGGGAAGTAGAGTATCAGGAATATCTTTAAGTCATGGCTTACCCTCTTACTGGCTATGTGACATTGAACATATGAATTAACCTCTTTAAGCCTCAGTTTTTAGGTTCCTAAATAAGGATGGTCAGTTTCTACCTCATGAATTTGATGTGAAAATGAAATGGGATTATGCATACAAACTGCTTAACACATTGCCTGGGACTCGCTTCACTGCTAGTTTTATTTTGAGGATGTGGTATTCCTATATTTCATTTAAGCTTGATTAAGGAAGACCTCATTTTTTCTGACTCTGATTCTTGAAGTAGGATTTTTCTGAAAACACACTTCTATAAGCAGATATAGAGCAATCTCTAGCTCAAGCCATACCTCACTGTAATTTTCACAAGAATAACTTTTGAGGGGCGCCTGGGTGGCGCAGTCGGTTAAGCGTCTGACTTCAGCCAGGTCACGATCTCGCGGTCCGTGAGTTCGAGCCCCGCGTCAGGCTCTGGGCTGATGGCTCAGAGCCTGGAGCCTGTTTCCGATTCTGTGTCTCCCTCTCTCTCTGCCCCTCCCCCGTTCATGCTCTGTCTCTCTCTGTCCCAAAAATAAATAAACGTTGAAAAAAAAAAAAAAAAAAAAGAATAACTTTTGAAGCATGCTCTTCTGACTGTATATATATGTGATTGTTTTGGAAACCAGTACAGAGGTTACATTTATGTGTTTGGATTCTTTTGATCTTATGTCTACCTTTGTTTGTGTTATCTATTATAATAGTTATCATGCTTGTGCACACAGAGATAGCAGTGTTCATTCAAGTCATGGATAAAAATGTTAACTCAGTGGGACCAAGGTAACTTTACAATAAATTATATGTAATATAGTCTGGCTTGGAAATTATAATAGACTTTTCACACACAAAAAAAGCAAAATTTATTTAGCACATACCATCACCTGGTGATTCATACAGATCACCAGATCTTTTTTTTTTTTTTTTCCTCTCCCTAAGGTGAATAGACTATCATCTTCAGCAATATATCCAGATTTTTTCTGGACATCAAGTCAGTGAGTTAGCTTATAGTTTTTATAATTTAAAGACTAGACATTATTTTTCAAAATTTTGATATCAGAATTTAGCTGGAATTTTCCCACAGATTATTGTCATGAAATGACTCCTATACTTCCTACAATATAATCATTTATGGTTAGGAGAACTGTACTTATTTGAAAGGGTCATTTGTTTTTCCCTACACCTTTATAGTATACCACACTCAGTCTTCCTTCTTAAAAGAGCCAGTATTTACACTGTATCTTTTAATTGCTAAGAACTTTTCACAATTTTTGAGATCCATTTTTCTTGATGATATAGCATACTTAATTATGTGTTGAATTGTTGTCTGATCGAGATGACATTATCTCTCTCCCTCCCACTGCATGATAAATAAATTACTTTGATGGCAAGAAAGAATACATTTGGCGTGTGTGTGTGTGATTCGTTTAAGAAATTGTACTACTTTCTACTTTAGCAGAGTAGTTAAGCCACAACTGTTTTTATAAAAGTAAAGTAGAATTAAATGCATTAAAAACCCATCAGGAGAATGTTATTTAAGTTATAATATATTTTGCTTTTAAGTATATGCTAAATACATTAAGGAGGCACCTATAAAAAGTGTTAAGTCAAATAACAATTGAATAAGATGGCTATTATTCAAAAATCATTTCATTAGCATGTTGTTGATATGGTTACCTACAGAATAATATAATTTCATTAGTACAAGTGACATTAGCAAGCACTGAATTAAGGATTTTTATTTTTCAGTGGACAGAACAGAGATACAGAAAGGGGAAATAATTTGCCCCAAATCATTAAATCACATGGTGCTGGTGGTGAGAAGGACTGTATCCATTACCTCTTGACCTTCAGTATATTTTGACCGCTTGCTTTTATAATGCAAAAGTTTACCACATGGCAAGAACTGATTGCCTGGTATGGCAAAAGATTTAGTAAGTGTGTACTGTTCAGTCCTATTGTAGGAGGGAAGAAGGCAAAATGGAACTTGTTTGAAATAATTGCCACAGTAAGAAAAATAATCCACCAGTTTCTCCTTTCCTTTGATGTTTGAATTTGCAGCAGTGACCTTTGGGATCAAAGAAATAAAAGATATATTCCAGTATCGCTGTGTGTGGAGGAGACAGAATCATGTTTGTAGCAATAATATGAAGTTCTAAGGCCTTAAATGTTTCTTCATTAATTATCTTCGAAAAGTTCAGTTGTTTGTTCTGAACATGAACAAAATGAAACCATGGGCTGTAGGAACAGAATAAAAATGTCTAACTCCTGGCAACCACTCAAGATGTTCCTCATACCCCTTACACTGGGCACAGTGAAATGTAACACCATTATTGGGTAGCATGTTTTGGTTTCTTTTTATTCTCTATGTAAACCACCTTTGGAGTCTCTGTCTCTGTCTCTTTGCCTCCCTCTGTTTCTGTGTCTCTGTCTTTCTGTTTCTGTCTCTTACTTGTTCCGTGTGTCTCCAAAATCCATTTCTGCCATTTTGCCTGGATCACATCACTCCATAACCCT
The DNA here is from genome assembly GCF_028749965.1 of Puma concolor. Classification (NCBI taxonomy): domain Eukaryota; kingdom Metazoa; phylum Chordata; class Mammalia; order Carnivora; family Felidae; genus Puma; species Puma concolor. Next base: position 69,580,926 of record NC_141669.1, on the reverse strand, counting down.
GGCTCATGCTTAGTCTGCTCCCTTTTCCAGAGACACAGCCTCAAATTTGATTGCTCAAAATCCTTCCCAGAAAACTTTTTCTATAGTAGCTCAGTATTCTAGAGGAAGAGGGGTAGGATCTTAGAAAAACCAAGCGCTATGTCATTGTTCTCAAACATCTTTGTCTCCTGGAATGTGTGTCTTCTCAGTTTTCTAAATGTCAAGTCACAAAAATGAAGTTTTTTATTTAAAAAATTTTTTTTCAACGTTTATTTATTTTTGGGACAGAGAGAGACAGAGCATGAACGGGGGAGGGGCAGAGAGAGAGGGAGACACAGAATCAGAAACAGGCTCCAGGCTCTGAGCCATCAGCCCAGAGCCCGACGCGGGGCTCGAACTCACAGACCGCGAGATCGTGACCTGGCTGAAGTCCGACGCTTAACCGACTGCGCCACCCAGGCGCCCCATAAAAATGAAGTTTTAAGTCAACTAGAAGAGTCCATGATGCATGTTGTAAAAAAAAAAAAAAAAAAAAAAAAAAACTTCTTTCCTAAGGCATCATATAAAGTGAATAATCTTTATATCCTCATTAGCAAGTAGGTAGTAAAATTTCAAGGTGATTGTATCTCTATGCAAATATATCATGAGTGTTTCTTTTGAAATCTGTTTCAGAAGTAATTATATTTGGATGCTGTGTGTATATGCCTCCCTTCTTTTTATCTGTATGTGTTATCCTTAAATACCATTGCAAATTGCACAGAGGTTACAGATAATAGTAAAGGCTTAAGTGGTTTTATTTTCTTTCTTTTTGACATACTTAGCAAAGAAGTAACATTGGTATATTGAAAATAGCAATATTTTAGTTTAATTATACACATTCTTTCTTGTATCTGTGTGGTCACGTTATTGATAATACTTCTGTGGCTTATGTATTTTGCAGAAGTTATGTCTTTCAATTATTCCATAAATAACCGCGGCCTTCCTGAATGGAAGGACATAAAAGCAAAAGGAAGCATGTAACCCAGTGTGTTTTATTGCTCGTATCTTCTCATCAATTGCCTATATTATATACAAATATGAATCCCATTTCAGCTCATATACATGTTCATGTGTCCAGTTGGGAAATAAATTCACAGTAACATGGTAATGATTAAAGATCACTCCCAAGTGGTACTTTCCACTTTTGTTAAAAGCCTTTGATATCTTGATCAATAGAACAACCCAAATCTTGTTCACTTTTTTAGTCAAAATGCTGTTTGTTATGAATTGTTTACTTTACTGGAGGACCTCTGTTGCCCTTTAGGTCACAGCAAACACAGGTTAACTTGATAGTCTAGGAGGGCCCCCAGCTAGCTCAGTGAGTAGTAGAGCATGCAGCTCTTAAAATCCAGGGCCCTGAGTTCAAGTTACTTTTGGGGGGTAGAGCTTACTTCAAACAAAGAAACAAACAAAGAAATCAAAAACCTGAGAGGCCTTTTCCAGTTTATTTAAGTCAGCTTCATGTAATCATAGATTCTCCAGTCCCTTTCTGAATTTCTGGGATAGAGGAAATTCACTGCTTCATAAGGGGATTATTCTGTTTTTTTTTTTCCTTTCAGCTATATTGAGACATAATTAACAACTTACATTATGTAAGTGTAAGGTATACAAAGTGATGATTTTATGTACATATATATATATTGCAAAATGACAATAAAATTAACACATCTATTACCTAGTTACCTTTTTTCCCCCTTGTGTTGAGAACACTTGAAATTTACTCTAACAGCTGTCGAGCATAAAATACAGTATTCACTATAGTCACCCATGTTGTACCTTAGATCCCTGGAACTTATTCATCTTATAACTGGAAGTTTATACCGTTTGACCAACATCTCCCCATTTCCCCTAATACCTAGCCCTCCATAGCCATTGATCTATTTTCTCTGAATTTGGTTTTTTACTTTTTTTTTTAAAAGTTTATTTATTTATTTTGAGAGAGAGAGAGTGAGAGAGAGAGAGGAGAGCATGAATGGAGGAGGGGCAGAGACAGAGAGAGGGAAAGAGAAAATCCCAAGTAGACTCCATGCTTCATGCACAGGGCTCAGTCTCATGAAACATGAGATCATGACCTGAGCCACAACCAAAAATTGGAAGTTTAACGGACTGAACCACCCAGGTGCCCATATTTGGCTTTTTAAAAATCCCACATATAAATGAAATCATACAGTATTTGTCTTTGACCTATTTAATTTAGTAAAATGCCCTCAGGGTCCATCCATGTTATCACATATTGCAGAATGTACTTTTTCCACTCATCAGTGGATGTATACTTAGGTTCTTTCTATGTCTTAGTTATTGTGAATAATGTTTCAATAAACATGGGGGTGTAGATATCACTTCAACATAATGATTTCATTTCCTTCAGATATATACCCAGAAGTGGGATTGCTGGTGTGGCAGTTCTATTTTAGTTTTTTGAGAAACCCCCCATACACTTTTCAAAGTGGTTGCACTAATTTATATTCCCACCGAAAGTGCATAGGGTTACCCTTTTGAGGAGACTATTCTTAATTCCAGAGTTGTAGGTTCAAATTTATTTTTTTAATCCAAATATCTTTTCTGTGATTTCTCCATTTATTCTTCTTGTCCCCTGAGAATTTTTATAGACGTGGTTTAAACCGGCCAACTTTAGGGGCACCTAGATGGCTCAGTTTGTTAAATGTTCAACTCTTGATTTAGGCTCAGGTCATGACCTTAGTGTCTCTGAATTGAAGCCCCGCATGGACTCTGCACTGACAGCTCAGAGTTTGCTTGAGATTTTTCCCTCTTTCTCTGCCCCTCCCCTACTCATACTCTCTCTGGTTCTCTTGAAATAAATAAACTTAAAAAAAAGAGTAACTTTTAGTGATCTTGAAAATAGATCACTTTTCTCCTCAGCATGTCTTCTCCCTGAGCCCTGCAGTCTGTTTTGGAGCTGCTCTTCTGATGCCCCAGTTCCAGTTGTCAGCATCTAGGGGAGTGCTCTCCCCTAGATGCACTCAAGAATGTGAGAGTTTCCTCTAATGTGACAGAAAAGAAGTGGCATAGAAGGAAGGGGAGAGAGAAAGTGGGATAGGAAGGAAGGAAGGAAGGAAGGAAGGAAGGAAGGAAGGAAAGAAGAGAGAGAAAAAAAGAAAGAAATAGATCTAAGAAAAGTGTGCATAGAGAAACAAAAAAAGAGAGACAGCAGAAGGCAGATGTACCAGAAAGGAACGTGTAGCTGGGGTCTGGTTTTGCAGGTGCCTACATTCTCATAGACTTCTCAGTATTGATATTTTCTTTCTTTCTTTAAAAAAAATTTTTTAGGGGCAGCTGGGTGGCTCAGTCGGTTGAGCGTCCGACTTCGGCTCAGGTCATGATCTCACAGTCTGTGGGTTCGAGCCCCGCATCAGGCTCTCTGCTGACCGCTTGCTCAGAGCCTGGAGCCTGCTTCAGATTCTGTGTGTCCGCTCTCTGCCCCTCCCCTGCTCACGCTTTGTCTCACTCTGTTTCTCAAAAATAAATAAATGTAAAAAAAAAATTAAAAAAAAAATTTTTTTTTAAATGTTTATTTATTTTTGAGAGACAGAGAAACAGAGAGCGAGTGCAGGGGGGGGTGCAGGGGCGGGGGGAGTCACAATTAGAGAGGGAGACACAGAATCCAAAGCAGGCTCCAGGCTCTGAGCTGTCAGCACAGAGTCCGACACAGCGTTCCAACCCACAAACTGTGAGATCATGACCTGAGCCGAACTTGGATGCTTAATCTACTGAGCCACCCTGGCGCTCTGATATTTTTGTTCTTTTAATGAAGCCCTAGGTTAATATATTTTGATAATCTCATGACACTATTGATTCACACTGAACTTGCAGCCAAAACACCCCCTTCTTTTTTGTTTTTCTTTTTACAGGTACAATAGTACCTGACTGTGCCTAAACATCCTTTAAACTCATTTAATCCTATAACATTCATAACACATCAGTACTTTTAAAAATTATACCCATTTTGTAGATGAAGAAATTGAAAGAGAAGTTAAGCAAACTGCTCCTCTGTACACAATGAGTAAATGGCACAGAAAAGAGTCTAGCTTTATCCTGTACTTTTTATGATATCCAATTACATTTTAGAGTATCACTTTCTTTTTGATAATCTTGGTCCATTATTTCCTCTTGTCACTTATAATCCTGACTCCTTCCTTACAATTTCTGTCCATTTCTTTTAGTGGGCATATAATAAACATATTACTTTTAACTCATGAAAAACATTCATGAGCTTGATGCCCAGAATGTTCAAGGATATATTATAGTAATATATGTCTTGAGCCTTTTCACAATTATTATTGATTCATGTGTCCATACCCTGTTGATCAGGATATTTACCACATACATCTATTTTAATCTAATCTAGATTAATTAGTCTACAGATACATTTTTTCCATCTTATTATAAAAATATTATGATAGACCATTTCTAATTCTTGGCTGCAGTTCATTTATACCAAGTGTTTCTGTTCTAATGGTTTACCAGTAGTCCCATCAAATTATTTGGATAAAATTATCTACGCTTGAATATTTCCCAAGTAGTTTCAATGAGATAATTTCCAAGAGTAATTGACATTTCAATTATTTTGAATTATGTAAAATGGTTTTCTACAATTAGATATTCTTCATCTGATCCTTAAAATATAGATTATAAAAACATTGTTAAAAACAGTGCCTGTGTTTGTGCAGTTATGTGTACATATGTATGTGTACACATAAATTTTAGATGTATACATTTAAGTCAACTTCATTTATAAAATTTTTAACATGAAATTTATTCTCAAATTGGTTTCCATACAACACCCAGTGCTCACCCCAAAAGGTGCCCTCCTCAGTGCCCATCACCCACTTTCCCCTCCCTCCCACCCCTCATCAACCCTCAGTTTATTCTCAGTTTTTAAGAGTCTCTTATGGTTTGGCTCCCTCCCTCTCTAACTTTTGTTTTCTTCCCTTCCCCTCCCCCATGATCTCCTGTTAAGTTTCAGGATCCACATAAGAGTGAAAACATATGGTATCTGTCTTTCTCTGTATGACTTATTTCACTTAGCATAACACTCTCCAGTTTCATCCACATTTCTACAAAAGGCCATATTTCATTCTTTCTCATTGCCAAGTCATATTCCATTATATATATGAACCACAGTTTCTTTATCCATTCATCAGGTGATGGACATTTAGGCTCTTTCCATAATTTGGCTATTGTTGAGAGTGCTGCTATAAACATTGGGTTAGAGGTGCCCTTATGCATCAGCACTCCTGTATCCCTTGGGTAAATTCCTAGCAGTGCTATTACTGGGTCATAGGGTAGATCTATTTTTAATTTTTTGAGGAACCTCCATACTGTTTTCCAGAATAGCTGCACCAGTTTGCATTTCCACCAACAGTGCAAGAGGGCTCCCGTTTCTCCACATCCTTGCCAGCATCTATAGTCTCCTGATTTGTTCATTTTAGCCACTCTGAATAGTGTGAGATGATATCTCAGTGTGGTTTTGATTTGTATTTCCCTGATGAGGAGTGACATTGACCATCTTTTCCTGTGCCTGTTGGCCATCTGGATGTCTTCTTTAGAGAAGTGTCTATTCATGTCTATTCACTTCTAGAGAAGTGTCTATTCTGCACATTTCTTCACTGGATTATTTGTTTTTTGGATGTGGAGTTTGGTGAGCTCTTTATAGATTTTGGATACTAGCCCTTTGTCTGATATGTCATTTCCAAATATCTTTTCCCATTCCATCGATTGCCTTTTAGTTGTGTTGATTGTTTCCTTTGCTGTGCAGAAGCTTTTTATCTTTATGAGGTCCCAATAGTTCATTTTTGCTTTTAATTCCCTTGCCTTTGGAGATGTATCAAGTAAGATCTTGCTGCGGCTGAGGTCAGAGAGGTTTTTTCCTGCTTTCTCCTCTAGGGTTTTGATGGTTTCCTGTCTCACATTCAGGTCCTTTATCTATTTTGAGTTAATTTTTGTGAATGGTGTAAGAAAGCGGTCTAGTTTCATCCTTCTGCATGTTGCTGTCCAGTTCTCCCAGCACCATTTGTTAAAGAGACTTTTTCAATTGGATATTCTTTCCTGCTTTGTCAAAGATTAGTTGGCCATACGTTTGTGGGTGTTAGTTCTGGGGTTTCTATTCTATTCCATTGGTCTATGTGTCTGTTTTTGTGCCAAAACCATACTGTCTTAATGATTACAGTTTGTAGTAGAGGCTAACATCTGGGATTGTGATGCCTCCCACTTTGGTCTTCTTCAATATTACTTTGGCTATTCAGGGTCTTTTGTGGTTCCATACAAATATTAGGATTGCTTGTTCTGACTTTGAGAGGAATGCTGGTTGAACTTTGATTTGGATTGCATTGAATGTGTAGATTGCTTTGGTTAGTATTGACATTTTAACAATATTTATTCTTCCAACCCATGAGCATGGAATGTTTTTCCATTTCTTTGTATCTTCTTTGATTTCATTTGTAAGCTTTCTATAGTTTTCAGCATACAGATCTTTTACATCTTTGATTAGACTTATTCCTAGGTATTTTATGCTTCTGGGTGCAGTTGTGAATGGGATCAGTTTCTTTATTTGTCTTTCTGTTGCTTCATTATTAGTGTATAAGAATGCAACTAATTTCTGTAAATTGATTTTGTATCCTGCGACTTTGCTGAATTCATGGATCAGTTCTAGCAAACTTGTGGAGTCTATCGGGTTTTCCATGTATAATATGTCATCTGCAAAGAGTGAAAGCTTGACTTCCTCTTTGCCAATTTTGATGCCTTTGAATTCCTTCTGTTGTCTGATTGTTGATGCTAGAACTTCCAACACTATGTTAAACAACAGCGGTGAGAGTGGACATCCCTGTCGTGCTCCTGATCTCAGGGGGAAAGCTCTCAGTTTTTCCCCATTGAGGACAATATTAGCTATCGGCTTTTCATAAATGGCTTTTATGATGTTTAAGTATGTTCCTTCTATCCCAATTTTCTCGAGGGTTTTTATTAAGAAAGGATGCTGAATTTTCTCAAATGCTTTTTCTGCATCGATTGACAGGTTCTTATATTTTCTTTTATTAATGTGATATATCACATTGATTGATTTGCGAATGTTGAACCAGCCCTACAGCCCAGGAATGAATCCCACTTGATCATGGTGTACAATTCTTTTATATCCTGTTGAATTCGATTTGCTGGTATCTTGTTGAGACTTTTTGCATCCATATTCATTAGGGATATTGACCTGTAGTTCTCATTTTTGCTGGGTCTCTGTCTGGTTTGGGAATCAAAGTAATGCTGGCTTTATAGAATGAGTCTGGAAGTTTTCCTACTCTTTCTATTTTTTTGGAACAGCTTGAGAAGGATAGGTATTATCTCTGCTTTAAATGTCTGGTAGAATTCCTCAGGGAAGCCATCTGGTCCTGGACACTCATTTATTGGGAGATTTTTGATAACTGATTCAATTTCTTCACTGTTTATGGGTCTGTTAAAGTTTTCTATTTCTTCCTGTTTGAGTTTTGGAAGTGTGTGGGTGTTTAGGAATTTTTCCATTTCTTCCAGGTTGTCCATTTTGTTGGCATATAGATTTTCATAGTATTCCCTGATAATTGCTTGTATTTCTGAGGGATTGATTGTAATAATTCCATTTTCATTCATGATTTTTCTATTTGGGTCCTTTCCCTTTTCTTTTTGAGAAGCCTAGCTAGAGGTTTATCAATTTTGTTTATTTTTTCAAAAAACCAACTCTTGGTTTCATTGATCTGCTCTACAGTTTTTTTTTAGATTCTATATTGTTTATTTCTGCTCTGATCTTTATTATTTCTCTTCTTGTGCTGGGTTTGGGGTGTATTTGCTGTTCTGCTTCTATTTCCTTTAGGTGTGCTGTTAGATTTTGTACCTGGGATTTTTCTTGTTTCTTGAGATAGGCCTGGATTGCAATGTATTTTCCTTTCAGGTCTGCCTTCGCTGCATCCCAAAGCATTTGGATTGTTGTATTTTCATTTTCATTTGTTTCCATATATTTTTTAATTTCTTCTCTAATTGCCTGGTTGACCCATTCATTCTTTAGCAGGGTGTTCTTTAACCTCCATGCTTTTGGAGGTTTTCCAGGATTTTTCCTGTAATTGATTTCAAGCTTCATAGCATTGTGGTCTGAAAGTATGCATGGTATGACCTCAGTTCTTTTATACTTATTAAGGGCTGTTTTGTGACCCAGTATGTGATCTATCTTGGAGAATGTTCCATGTGCACTCAAGAAAAAAGTATATTCTGTTGCTTTGGGATTCAGAGTTTTAAATATATCTGTCAAGTCCATCTGATCCAATGTATCATTCAGGACTCTTGTTTCTTTATTGATCCTGTGTCTAGATAATCTATCCTTTGTTGTAAGTGAGGTATTAATATCCCCTGCAATTTCTACATTCTTATCAATAAGGTTGCTTACGTTTGTGATTGTTTCATATATTTGGGGGTTCCCATATTTGGCGCATAGACATTTATAATTGTTAGCTCTTCATGATGGATAGACCCTGTAATTAGTATATAATGCCCTTCTTCATCTCTTGTTACAGCCTTTAATTTAAAGTCTAGTTTGTCTGATATAAGTATGGCTACTCCAGCTTTCCTTTGACTTCCACTAGAGTTATAGATAGTTCTCCATCCCCTCACTTTCAATCCGAAGGTGTTCTCGGGTCTAAAATGAGTCTCTTGTAGACAGCAAATAGATGGATCTTGTTGTGTTTTTTTTTATCCATTCTGATACCCTATGTCTTTTGCTTGGAGCATTTAGTCCATTTACATCCAGTGTTATTATTGAAAGATATGGGTTTAGAATCATTGTAATGTCTGTAGGTTTCATGCTTGTAGTGATGTCTCTGGTACTTTGTGGTCCTTGCAGCATTTCACTCACAGAATCCCCCTTAGGATCTCTTGTAGGGCTGGTTTAGTAGTGATGAATTCCTTCAGTTTTTGTTTGCTTGGGAAAACATTTATCTCTCCTTCTATTCTGAATGACAGACTTGCTGGGTAGAGGATTCTTGGCTGCATATTTTTTCTGTTCATCACATTGAAGATTTCCTGCCATTCTTTTCTGGCCTGCCAAGTTTCAGTAGATAGGTCTGCTACTACTCTTATGTATCTACCTTTGTAAGTTAGAACCTGTTTATCCCTAGCTGCTTTCAGAATTTTCTCTTTTTCCTTATATTTTGCCAGTTTCACCATGATATGTCGTCCAGAAGATCGATTCAAGTTACTTCTGAAGGGAGTTCTCTGTGCCTCTTGGATTTCAATGCCTGTTTCCTTCCCCAGATCAGGGAAGTTCTCAGCTATGATTTGTTCAAGTATACCTTCAGCCCCTTTCTCTCTGTCTTCTTCTTCTGGAATTCCTATGATATGGATATTGTTTTGTTTGATTGAATCACTTAGTTCTCTAATTCTCTGCTTATACTCCTGGATTTTTTTTATCTCTCTTTTTCTCAGCTTCCTCTTTTTCCATAATTTTATCTTCTAATTCACCTATTTTCTCCTCTGCCTCTTCAATCCATGTTATGGCCGCCTCCATTTTATTTTGTACCTCATTTATAGCAGTTTTTAGTTCTTCATGACTATTTCTTAGTCCCTTGATCTCTGGAGCAATAGATTGTCTGCTGTCCTCTATGGTTTTTTCAAGCCCAGTGAATAATTTATGACTATTATTCTAAATTCTTGTTCCGTTATATTGCTTAAATCATTTTTGATCAATTCATTAGCTGTCACTACTTCCTGGAATTTCTTTTGAGGAGAATTCTTCTGTTTCGTCATTTTGGCTTATCCCTGTGGTAGCTCCCAACTACAGGACACTTCCCCTGTGCTGTCTGGAGTAACTTGTTTTGCTGGGTGGGGCCTCAGTCAGACCTGATGTCTGTCCTCAGCCCACCGATGGGGCCACAGTCAGACTGGTGTGTACCTTATCTTCCTCTCTCCCAGGGACAGGACTCACTGTGGAGTGGTGTGGCCCCTGTCTGGGCTACTTGCATACTTCCAGGTTGTGGTGCCGCCACGATGGGATCTGGCCAAGGGCTTATTAGCCAGGATGGATCCACAAGGTGCACAGGGGCAGGAGGGCATGCTTAGCTAGCTTTGACATGGGATGTCCCCTGCGGGAGGGGCTCTGAAGCACTGGGAGGGAGGCAGACCCATCAGAGGGATGGATCCACAGAAGCACAGCATTGGGCATTTGTGCGGTGCAAGCAAGTTTGGTGACAGGAACTGGTTCCCTTTGGAATTTCAGCTGGCAGATGGGAGAGGGGAATGACACTTGCCAGTGCCTTCGTTCCTCTGCCGAGCTGAGCTCTGTCTTCCGGGGTTCAACAACTCTCCCTCCCAGCATCCTCTTGTCCTCCCTGCTCTCTGAGGGCAGAGCTGTTAACTTTTAGCATTCCAGATGTTAAGTCCTGCTGGCTGTGAGAACTCATGCAGTCCAATCCCTCTGCTTTTGCAAGCCAGACTCGGGGATTCCGCCTTGCCGGGCGGGCTGCCCCTCCATTGCCCCGGCTCCCTCCCACCAGTCTGTGTAGCACGCACAGCCTCTCCACCTTCCCTAACCTCTTCTGTGGGCCTCTTTTCTACGCTTGGTCCCAGAGAATCTGTTCTGCTAGTTTTCTGGCAGTTTTCTGGGTTATTTAGGCAGATGTGGGTGGAATCTAAGTGATCATCAGGACAAGGTGAGCCCAGCATCCTCCTATGCCGCCATCTTCCATCGAAATCTATTATAAAATTTTATTTTGGAAATAGAAATTTGACTGTTCATAGTATTAATTACAGTTCTAGTCCTGGAAAACTTTTAGAATTCAAGTAGTACAAGTAGCTCAAAACTCAAGGACATGATTCCTGCCACTTTTCTACTTTCTAGAATTATCCAAGTTCTAATCTTATATCACAGTGAATTCATGGCCCCTTTGTCTTTGAGGGAAGCTCAGTTAGCAAGGAAGTGGGTTGAATTTACAAATCAAAGTATACACTCTTTTAATCTACTTTCATCTCTCAATTTCTTTCCTGTTAGAAAGTAGAATTAAAAATTATACATGTTGCAAAGAACTTACACAACTCAACACACAAAACCCCCAGATAATCCCATTTGGATATGGGCAGAAGACATGAACAGACATTTCTCCAAATAAGACACAAGATGGCCAATAGACACATGAAAAGATGTTCAACATCACTCATCATCAGGGAAATGCACATCAAAGCTACAGTGAGATATCACCTCATACCTATCAGAATGTGTAAAATAAAAAACCCAGGAGGAGCGCCTGGGTGGCTCAGTCAGTTGAGCTTCCAACTTCAGCTCAGGTCATGATCTCACAGTCTGTGAGTTCGAGCCCCCCATCAGGCTCTATGCTGACAGCTCAGAGCCTGGAGCCTGCTTCAGATTCTGTGTCTCCCTTCCTCTCTGAACCTCCCCCATTCATGCTCTGTCTCTTTCTGTCTCAAAAATAAATAAACATTAAAAAAAATTAAAAATAAACCCCAAGAAACAACAAGCGTTAGTAAGGATGTACAGAAAAGGGAACACTCATGCACTGTTGGTAGGAAATAAAACTGGTGTAGGCACTGTAGAAAACAATATGGAGATTCCCTAAAAAACTAAAAGAATTACCATATAATCCAGTAATTTCACTACTGGATATTTACCAAAGAATACAAAACATGAATTCAAAAAGATATATGCACCCTTATGTTTATTGCACCATTATTTACAATAGCCAAATTATGGGAGCAGCCCAAGTCCATCAATAGATGAATGGATAAAGAAAATGTTGTGTACACACACACACACACACACACACACACACAATCAATTATTACTCAGCCATAAAAAAAAAAATGAAATCTTCCCATTTGCAACAACTTGGATGGATCCAGAGGGTATAATGCTAAGTGAAATAAGTCAGAGAAAAACAAATACCATATGATTTCACTCATGAACAAAATTTAAATAACAAAACAAATGAAGAAAAAAGGAGGCAAAATTAAAAAAAAAAACAGACTTTTATCTGTAGATAACAAACTGATGGCTACTAGATGTGAGATGGATGAGAGAATGGGTGAAGTAGGTGAAGTGGATTAAGAGTACACTTACCTTGGGGCTCCTGGGTGGCTCAGTTGGTTAAATGTCTGACTCTTGATTGTGTTGATTCAGCTCAGGTCATGATCTTGCAGTTTGTGAGATCGAGCCCAGTGTAGGGCTCTGTGCTTGACAGTGTTGAGACTACTTGGGATTCTCTCTCTCTCTCTCTCTCTCTGTCTGTCTCTCAATCCCGGTCTCTCTGCCCCTCTCCTGCTCACTCACACTCTTTCTCAAAATAAATAAATAAACTTAAAATAAAGAGTACACTTGATGAGCCCTGAGTAAGTGAATTGTCGAATCACTATCTTGTACACCTACAACTATTATAATACTGTATGTTAACTATACTGGAATGAGAAATTTAAAAAATATATGAATATTGCAAGTAATACTGAATCCTTGGCTTTCTGTGGGGGTGTTTGGACAACACTGTCAGTAAGTTAGATATTAAACTTTGGGTGTTTTATTAAATGCAGGGCCATGACAAGTCCTCCATGAGAAATGCTTAAACATGTTGTGCCAAGTTGATGTCCACTGGCAACTGCATAAATTGTCCCACTTATTTATCATTGTTTCTGCAGCTTCTTTCTCTTTTCTAAAAGAGAGAAAGGCTTGTCCATTTTATAAACAGAAGATGGTCAGAGGATGAAACAAAATTAGCATGTACGCCTGTAATTGCTCAATCATCTCCCCCCCAAAATCACTGCAAATGACTCTCTTTTTTCTTTGCAGGAATAATTGTGCACCTGCTTTTCAAAACACAAAAGCTGGTTTTGCCTTTGTGCATAAATTGTGATTTGGAGAATTTGGGGATCATGCAACCACATATTTACATAATCAAATGGCAAACTGCAATTTATTTTAAGCTCATGGATTCCTTATTCTTTCTTACCCAACAATCATATAAATAATGCCAAAAGCACTGGTGCCTGTCTGACACTTGGGGGGTTAGCTTTAGTTTGTATAACAATGTCTCAAGGATACATGGCAGAGTAATGGATATAAAAGATTCTGGGTTACTCTACTGAAAATATCTACTATTTTCTGGTACACGGCAAAAACATTTTTAGATTTTTTTTTCCATCTACCCACCTTGTGCACATTACAATTTGTGTTTCCTGAGGGGAAAAGAAGTATAAGGGTTCTTGTTGATGATCCAAGAAATGTGAATAAAGTTGTTGGCAGATGGTTCACACATTTCATTCTGAAATATCTTATAGTGACAAATAACAAAGTGTATATAATTAGCTCTATGCAGATGGCATGCCAAGTGTTGATATTCATCTCTGCAGATTTTTTACAAAGACAGTATTTTAAGAGTCAAGATTCAGAGACAGCCATGAACCCTGTAAAGGGGAACTAAGCAGGGGTTAACCAAAAAGGACCATGGCTATCAAGTTTTTTTCTAGACTAAGTTCTCCATCCTAGGTGCATTTTGTCTTCTATGGGGAGGAAACCCCACAGTAATTCATGTCTACACACAACTGATCAGACTGTTTTGATTGAACTGGCAGAGGCATGCACCAGTGAATTTAGGGACTTGCATTTATTGCACTAAACCATAACACTCTTTTCTTTCCCTCCATCCAGCCAAGCCTTTGCACCTATAGTTCTCTTTACCAAGAATACGCTGCTCTCAGGTCATTTTGTGGTTGGAGCTTCCTGTCAATCAGATTTTAGTTTAAATGTCACCTCCTCAAAAACTTTTCCCCTGACCTTTGAAACACTTCTTATTCCCTCCCTCTACAGTTCCTCTTATATTATCCTTTTTTTCTTTTTCTTTTTCTTTTTCTTACTATACTTGAGATGAGTGATAAGTGTTCACCTTGACCATCTTGTTCACTGCCATATCCTGGCCTCAATTACAGTGCATGGCATATGAAAGTTCCTCAAATATTATTTACATGAATAGCTTTTGTAATTCACTCCTCCCTGGTCAAAGTAATCAAAATGTTTAAACTAGTACCTTTTCTGTATTTATCCAGTATTAGCATATACAGCCAAACTTAACATATTGAGCTAATATCTCTGCTATAAAGATTTTAGTATTTTTTTCAGTATTTGTTTCACTCAGTTTGATAGCTACATATGGTAGTCAGAGAATGTGGAAGTAGACCAGGACTGAATATAAATAGAAGGCAGAGTTTCTATACCTGTTTATTTTCTTTTATAGTTTTTCAATAAATAGGTACATGACAGTTTAACTTATTTATATATTATCTACTATGAGGCCATGTGCCTAACAGATACTTCATGGTATTAATGACATACTGGATATACTAGAAAGAAAAAGTGTTGCCTTACTGAAGAGATTGAATGTCCCACTTTTCATTTTTGTTCCTTCATAAATTATTATTATAGTTAATAAAATTCTGTGCCTGGGCGCAGTAATCTATATGTAAGAAAATATTTATAATATCATATGTTCTGAATTTGGTGGAGCTAATAAGATGATGTAATCCAAAGAAATAGAAGTAGGCATTATTATGCTTTTATTTCAATTATTCTTTTAAAGAATAGCATCTCTGAGTTTCCATTTTTATGATACTGTATTTTCTCATAAATTGTCCTCTGTCATGGTGTGAATCACTGCTTAAGATGATTTTTTTCTCCCTCTCAGTCCACCGAAATCTTGAGCATTCTGTTTCTTTAAAGTAATTTGACTATTTGTCTTGCTTGATTCGTAATCTTGTTCTAGAATTCAAATATTTGCACCTCTGGTTTTAAGCAGGAACAGCTGAAAATTTTGAGAACTCAGTGAAACATAAACAACAGGTTTAAAGTACCAAAATGGAACATTACCTTCTTCCCCAGTGTCTTTTTAATTGTTAAATTTAAATGCTTTAGACTGAGTATCCATAAAATGCAATGATTGCCTCAGCTGGGATTCTGCTGTTTTCTACTTTCTTCATATATTTTTTAAAAATGCAACTGTTTTGTTTTTAAAGATGTTGCAGTTTCTGTGTATTTTCTCTATTCTCTAAGCTTTTTGTGCGCAAGGGGATCCTTATTATAGCCCCGTTTTCAGCTCTCATTGCAAAATGGGCATATTAAAGTCACTGAATCTCCAAATTTTTAATCTACCTAAACTCCAGTGGGCCTCCAACTGCTGTGAATGAAGAAGAGATGATCTTAATTGTTCCCTAAAGCAAGGGCTTCCTGGAAAGCAGGTTTCTACATGGTGACACTTCAGAAGCAATAGGAAGCCCAGCAAATGGAGGTGAAAACAGTAGCATCCATATCCAGAGTCTCATACACTAGAGTATCACAAGACAATTTCTAGGTCACAAGCCTTTTTGGGGTATGGAATGATGATCTAGGCTGTGTGTTGTGCTTGCTAAAAGACATACACATACACTAGACTAGAATGTAACAATAAACGTTTTGCAGTAGTTGGAAAAACTGTGAAAGAAAACATGAGTAAATGTTTCTTCTCCTGCATTTATGGAACCCAATTTCATTAATTTTATCCTCATTTCTGTCATAATTTCAGATTCGACTCTAGAATTATTGTCTCCTCAGAATCTCCTAAGCCAATTATTACCAGAATAAGATGAATTTAAATAGTCTGTCTGCCTTCTTCCATAGATGACCTTGGACATGAATGGAAGGTTCAGAGGATCCAGTTGAATGATGAAATGGACACTTTTGCTCACTTTTCATTGGATAACATAGCTTGTGAAACATCGATTTCATATATTATTTTCCTTACATGAAGTCTAATTGCGTGCCTTCTTCCTATATAACAGAGGGCTATATGATGACAGGTACAGAAGACACCCTGTCGTCTCAGGTAAATTTATGTCAGAGAAGATTTAGGTCTAATATAATGGCATTGACTCTAAATACAATAGGAGTGCAGAGAATGAAGAGATCAGTGTGGTTTCAAATAGAGCTAGAAAATTTAGAGAGGAAAATGGTCCTTGAGAAGAATACACAGACTCCATAGGTTATAATTTTATCCAGTTATGAGAAACCATCAGACAGGCCCAAACTGAGGGGCATTTTTGAAAAAATAACTGACCTCTACCCTTCAACATTATTGATAACATGAAAGACAAAGAAAGGGTGAGAAAGGTTTATAGATTAAAGAAAATTAAAGAGATAGGACAAGTGAATGGTTCAGGATAGTCTTTTGCTTATAAAGAGCATAATTGGGACAGTTGGTGAACCTTTGAATAATACCTACAGTTTAGATACTATATCATATCAAAGTGGATATCCTGACTTTGAAAATTATATTAAAATTATATAAGAAAATGTTCTTGTTCTTAGGAAATTTACAGTGAAGTATTTAGAAGTAAATGGGAAAGATGTCTGCAACTTTTTTCCAAATTGTTCAGAAAAAAAAAAAATGTATGTGGTGAGGGAAAAAAAGGGGGGGAGAGGACAGAGAGGCAGAGAGAGAGAAAATAAATGTGGAAAAATGTTAAACATAATGGTAAAGAGTACAGTATAAGAATGTTATGTGAACTACTTAGTAACTTTTCTGTAGGTTTGAAACCATTCCAAAATAGAAACTAAAAAACTTGTCCCTCTGTTGAATCCTTCTCTTGGATCTGAATCATAATCCTTCTCTGGGGGCTGAACCATCCTTCTCTGGTGAGTGTTGGGCCTTGACCTGCCTATCTCCCCTCTGTGAAAAGCCTCCTAGCTGTGTTAGTTCTTCTGAACCCTTTTTAAGCATTTTAAACAGTCTATTTTCAACTTGCAATCTCTTAAGTTAATGATACCTATAAATTTATTTACAACACCTGGCGTTTCAGAGGTGCTAGAATTTGTATATTGTTTTTCTACATTTATATTTGATATATAGAAGGCTACATTTCTTATTTTAAAATTTTGTTTGTATATGCCTTTCCAGTGTTCTCAGAACATTTTCCATTAAGGGCAGACAAGCAAAGCTATAAGAGGTAAATTACACTTATGTTATTTCTGCTGGGTGTCAAGCACTATAATGAACACATTCTTTGTACAAATTTGTTACTCATAACAATATTGTTAGATATCTTAAGTATTAACGATGAGAAAATAGGCCCAGGGAGGTTACAAAATTTTCCCAAGTTCACACAGCTAGCAAAGGTAGAGTTAGTATTTGAACACTTGATTATTTAGTTCCTAATTCAGTCAATCTTTTTACTCCTAGGCTAATCTCCGCACACTGCATACTTCTACAAAAATTAAAGTTCAGTGTCCATTTGGCAATGATCGAATGGGAAGAAAATAATATATTCACATTGTATGAGTGAATGATAAATTGCAAAAAAAAAAAAATTAAACCCTGCTTTTCTTTGATGCAAAGAAGAAGGATATCAGCATATCAGAGGAGATAAATTACTGACTGGCACCAAATTCTAAGAGCTTTCAAGACTGATGTTCTCTACCTCTAAATTCCAGGACATAGAGAACATTCTGGTCTTCAATTTCAATGCTTCCTCACTTAATAAACTACTGTTGAAAATTATGTTCAGTTCACAATGTTACCAAACACCCTGAAGAAGATGTGCTTGTGGGGTATGTGCCAATCTCTTCCACCACTGGAAAATAATGATTTAGAAACTTGTAGGATTTTTAAAGGAGAAAACTATCAAATAATCTCTGGAGAGCCAAATCTAAATATCATTGTTGAGAGTACCAAGAAAGAAATGTAACAAAAGTCAGAAATGGGGATCCAGCCATTACTTGGTGGGGGGACACTTCCCAGTTCAGACACGTAAGATATTTTCCTGATTCCCTTGAACCTGTCCCATTTACATGCATGATTTCATGAGTCAATGAAACATAAAATGTATTCACTCAATACGTATTTATTGAATACTTAGTATCTTGCAGACATTGTGGTAGGCGCTAAGGTGACAGTGAATAAGATAGACAAACATTTTTAGGGCTTATATTTTAGTGGGTGAGAAAGACAATAATGGAGCAAAAGAAATATTGAAGAAGGTAATATCATATGTTAGTAAGTGTGCTATGAAGGATGTATGCTTGACATATAAAGCTGAGCGATGTGAAAAGGCCATGCATATTCTAGAAAGTCCTCTTTAACTAGGTGACTATTGCTGTAAGACTTGATAGTTTATAAAAGCCTTCAATCTAAGGAGTGAGGGACCATTTTCAGCAGGTGGAATAATAAATGCAAAAGCCATTAGACAAATAAATGCTTGGTCTCTTCTAGGAAAAGAAAGTCAATCCGGCAGGATTGTTTTGAATAAGAAGAAAAAAGGAAGGAAGTCATGTCAGCAAATTAGGAACAATGTGATTAGAACCAGCCATGACTTTGGTAAGTAATTTTGAGTTATTGGAGGTTGTTAAACTAGAATATTATTTTGTTATTGGAGGTTGTTAAACTGGAATATTATACAATATGGTGTATATTTTAGTATGATCTTTTTGGCTGCTCTTTGAGAAGTGGATTACAGAAAGGCAAGAGTACAATAGATGGGAGGATATGGTAGGCTCTAGTAGTAATCTGGATAAGGATTAGGGAATTAGTGTAGTGGTGGAGATGAGTGGGTAGATTTACATTTTAGGGGTAAAGCAGTTAGGTAGGACAGACTAACTGAAGGACTGGAAGTGAATGAGGATATCGAGAATACCCTTTAAATTTTTGGTTCAATAATTGGGTGGACACTTCTGATATTAGGAAAGAAAATAAATTGTATTTTAGAAACAAAATTACTTTCCATAATATTGACTAACCTGTGAATGTAGGTACTAAAAATGGTCTTATTAAAATGTTAATTTTTTTTCTTCTGCTCTAATAGGCCATTTTAGTGACAAATATTTCCAAAAACATGAAATTACTTTTTTTTCTGACATTTCTATTTCTTCAAAAAATCAGGATGCCAAAATTTTCTATTCTTATATGAATAAAATAAGAAAGCTTATGTGTTTATTTTTGAGGCTTAATTGACAATAATTAAACATGATATTAAAATTAAATTTTATTGAAATTAATTTTAGAACTTTGTAGGAAAATAGCCCAATCTCAGATGAATGATGACTCATAGATGAACAAATATGGCTGATCATTTAACACCCAAAGTTATTTCTGTTACATAATTACCAATCACTAATATTTTTTCAATAAATTCATCAATTAAACAATGAAATGCTTCCCAAGAAATGTGCTATGAAATCTGGGCAACCTCATGATATACTCTTTGAATAACTATAGCAAAGTGACCAGAAAGGAGAAAAAAAAAACATTTACTAGAAATTCTAGGTTGAGGGTCAAGGCTTTTAAAGTGAAGTATTTCATTCTCCTGATAGAGAAGCATATAGAGGCATCATTTGTTTCTGAGTTTTGATAGAACCACAGTTTGTCAAAAATTCACCAGAATATCTGAGGGTCTACTGAGATTATTTTCAAAATCTCAGTTTAGTAGGATTATAGGGGATGCTCAGAGCAACAAGTGTTCTCCTTGGTCCCATTGGGCCCAAACTCTCTATTTTGGGCCACATGATATATCTTAATATCAATAGATTCTGAGTTCTGACTAGTTTCATAGAGCATTTATGTATGTATGTATGTATATATGCATGTATGTATTTATAGAGAGTGCATGAGTTGGGAAGAGGGACACAGGGAGAGAGAGAGAATCTTAAGCAGGCTCCACACTCAGTATGGGACTGGATTCCATGATCCTAGGATCATGACCTGAGCTGAAATCAAGAGTTGGATGCTCAACCAGCTGAACACCCAGGTGCCCCCTTGTTTCACTGAGCTTTTATTGCTGAATTTATTTTATCTTAGAATCTATAACCAAATAAGGCTTTACATAAGGCTGATAGACCAAGGTCTTTGTAAAATTAAGCCCAGTCTTTACATAAACTTATTTACACAAATATTTAATACTGGAAATATTTAGACCTAGGTTTTTGTATAAGGTCATTAGATCTTTATGTTTGAAAGTATGACATTTTTTCCCCACTAACCTCTTTATTCTCTTGCTGCTTCATTTGCTTTTTCTCCTGTCTATATATACATGCAGTCTGGTTTATATATTTTTGCTGTTTCCTGCATTTTATTCTTTATGATGAATGTTTAAAGGATTTTTCATGGAGGCCTAAACCAAATAACTCTCATTTCTAATGTAGCTCTAAGGGCTAATGGTTTTTTACATTGCTGAACAATTCATGAAAAGTTAATTGGTCAAACTTTGCCCTAGGTGCCCTATAAATCTTCTATGAGAACGCTCCTTGTTTTGTCAATTTGTGAAAAAAAAAAATTCCTTTGTTTAGTCTGTATTCCATTATTAACATCATCAGGTTGTTGATTATACAGCCCCTTCCTAGCCTCTGCTTGGGTTTAGAAATCCATGATACTGTTTGCAGGCACATACTGTTGACCAATCATAATGACCTTTATTTCTTATCTGTTTTTTTGGTTTGTGTCAAAGCCACAACCTCCTATTTGAAGAACTCTTGGCTTCCCAAATCATTACATAAATAAAATCGCAGTCTGCTTTTCCTGATCAGCATAGCTTTCCCTTATTATAAAAATCAATAATTTACCATTTTATTTCAGATATTGAGAGGTATTCTCATAATCCTTTGACAATTCTAGATTTATCACTCTCTGAAATATAAAGACAAAGATAAATTTACTGCTTACTAGATTAAGATAGAACTATGTTGGTCAGGCACAATATACCCAAAGAAAGAAACTTGCTAATTTTATGTAGGGTTTTGAGGAGCACAAAGTTTGGAGATAGGTAGATTTTCAGAGGTGCAAATGTTTTGATCACATCTATATATGTGTAGTAACTATTGATTACTGTTGAGTAGTGGGTTTGGAATGAGTTCATTTATGATTGACTTTCAAAATCAAAAGACTGTCACTGGTTGTTTGGCTTGTAAAACTGTGTTTACAGAAGCAGATTTGCACTGAAGGATGAATGGGTTTAAAACTGATTCTGGTGGCTATGTGTTAACATAGTTGAATAACAGTCATTTCCATGGAGTGAGGGATCCTCTATTCTTTTTCAGTACCCTATTTTTTTCTCATTCAGCCAGAGCTTCTGTCAAGAGAAGGGTTGCTCAACCTCAGCATTATTGATATTTTGAATCAGATAGTTCTTTGTTTTGTGTGTTCATGGTGGGGAGGGTGTTTTATGCATTGGAAGATGCTTAACAGTGTTCAACAGTATTTCTGGCACTTCCGTTCCCAATAATGACAACCAAAAACGTCTCCAGACTTTGCCAAATGTCCGCAGTGGGGCTGGGGAGACAAGACAAAATCATCCTCGTAAAAACTATTGGTGTTGAGAGATAAGTGTTTCTAGCAAATCTTAGACCTAGATAGGGGATCACTATAGGCTAAATATGAAAGGCTAAATCTTAGAATAAATCAGAAAAGTATGAAGACAAGAATAATAAATAAGAGTATGCCAAGGATTGTGTGACACATAGAAGAATATTGCCATCGGCAACTTTTTGCAAGGATCTTGAGTAAGCAGTAAATTTCCACAGAGTATCTGCTTCTGGAGGTTCACTTGAAGCCTCTATTTATCTACAGGAAATAACACAGTTCTGCTACACGTCCCTTCCATTTTTTCCCAGAGAATTGGGTTTGATAAAGGCTACAGTGTTTCTGAATAAGAGGCAAAGCCTTGCACAGTATAAAATTGTGAATAAGTTTTTCAGTTAAATATGTCTTTGTATCACAGGATAAATATATTGGAATGGTCTAGATAGGGAACACGAATCTAATAGTTGTTTTTTTTTTCTTCTGTGAACGTTGTAGATTTTTATAGGGACATGATTCAATCAATCCAGAAAGTAAACAGTAGATATATATTTATAAATGATAAATAGAGGCAATTGAATTAGATCTACTTGAAGATTGCCTCATGCTACACCTTTACAAATATATAAAAATATAAAAATTGTGTAAAAGTTATAAAAGATTAGAGTTACTTGAGACTCTGCCACTCAGATAAAGCCCTGTTAACATGTGGTTGTGATTCTTTCCTTTCTTTGTTTACACACATACACAAACACATTCGATTATATATAAATGGAATTACATGTTGTAGACAACTTCTCATGTTAATAAGTGTGTATATATATATATGTATATGTATATATATACATATATATATGGTGTGTGTGTGTATAATAATTTTATTGTATCTAAATGTTTTCTGTTCTATATTTATACCATAATTTTGTTAGTTATCTATTGATGGACATACAAGTTGTTCAATTTTTTTTTACTGTAATAAAGCACACTACAGTAAATATTCATTTATCTGTGCCTTTTCATAGCTATTACTGCAGGCTTAAAATTTCTATGCATCAAAATTTTGATTCAGATTGCCAAAATGGCCTTCAGAATTCCTTAAACACTTGTTCTGAGTTAGTACTCCAGAAAGACGCTAGTTGATAAACTTAATGCCAAGGATGATTAGGGGCAGCTAGACTTAGAGGCACTTACATTTTCAAGGAAGACATCTGCAGAAGGGAATGAATTAATTCAAGAGGAAAGAAACTTTAAAGGTATGATTTGTGGGGAATCCTTGTAAAGTCCCACAACAGAAACCACCACTTCTGTCATTTATGCCAGTTAGGAAAATGATACATCTATATGGGCAGAGAAATGTGGTATTTATGTAAAGTTGAAAGGGTTAGCTGATCATTTATTTATTTTTTTTAAAAAAATTTTTTTTTCAACGTTTATTTATTTTTGGGACAGAGAGAGACAGAGCATGAACGGGCGAGGGGCAGAGAGAGAGGGAGACACAGAATCGGAAACAGGCTCCAGGCTCTGAGCCATCAGCCCAGAGCCCGACGCGGGGCTCGACCTCACGGACCGCGAGATCGTGACCTGGCTGAAGTCCGACGCGTAACCGACTGCGCCACCCAGGGGCCCCTGATCATTTATTTTTTAACTTGTTTGCTTTCCCCAAGAAATTGGTTAGGATCTTTGATTGATAGTTCTTATTTTAATTATAGGGATAACATGTGGGTTTGAAATGACTCAGACACTTAGAATACATAGAACCTTTTTTGAAATACTAATTTATATATTTAATGTTTTAAGTGTACCTTGATACAATGCTTTTATAGCCAAATACCTCCTGATTAGTCCCTGAGGGAAATCCAATAATATAAACTATTATTATGAGGTGAATAAAAATGTAGGAGAGGATGAAGAGAGAGCTGTTTTGTGTGGAGATGAAGTAAAAGGTCACAAAGGATTTGGGTAAGTAAAAAGAAAACTTGGTAGAGATTACTGGAAGGAAGTTACACATTTATTACAGAAAAGAGAATGAAAAATTGGAATTTGACTCTGATCACTGTAATTATCAGTAATGGTCAATTGTAATTATTATAATTTAGAAAAATGAAGGAATTTGGCTGGCACTAGGCATTTAATTACCATGTTATGACCACACTATTTGGAAAGCTTTCATTTGTATTCATGGAGATGAATAATTTCTCTTGGATTTAATGAGAAGAAAGCAAATTTCCTCTGCTTTACTTATATCTTACAATCTGCTGGAGAAATTTCTCCTTCATATTCCCTTTATGCAAATGGCCTGCATTATTATCACCAAGGTATAACAACTTTTTTTCCCTCTTTTTTTGTTGTAAATTCTCTTTTATTGAGAGAAGCTTTTACAGTATACACTTATGTGAAGTTTAGTGGCCTGTACCTTACAACTGAATAGATAGCTCTAGCTGCAAAATACTCACTAAAATGGAGCAACTCATTCATTAAAATATAAGATTTCTGTTTTGCATTTACAGATGACTTTATTCTATTTTTCTGATAAGAGCTTTCATATTCATTATTTTACTTTTACTGTGAGAGTTTATATATCCATATTTTTCTGATAAGACATGTGAGTTAGAGAATTGAAGATTTCTTTTGCTTTTCCTATTTCTTACTTTTTTTTTCTTGACCCAATATATACTTTTGTGATGTGAGATATAGGTCTATATTTATTTTCTTAGAGATTATTCATTATATCAGTGACATAAACCATCTTTCCTCTTGGAAATGAAATATCACTTTTATCATATATTAAGTTTTTTCTTCATTTGAGTCTACATTTATACATGCACACATATACATGCATATATACTGTATGAACTCCCTCCCTATACTCTTTTTTTAACATCGTACTATTTTGATCACAATAAATAGTCAACTTAAATAATATATAAAACATTATTCTGGGGCGCCTGGGTGGCTTAGTTGGTTGAGCATCTGACTTTGGCTCAGGTCATGATCTCACAGTCCATGAGTTCGAGCCCCGCATTGGGCTCTGTGCTGACAACTCAGAGCCTGGGAGACTGCTTCGAATTCTGTGTCTTCCTCTCTCTCTGCCCCTCCCCCACTCATGCTCTGTCTTTGTCTCTTAAAAATGAATAAACCTTATAAAAATTAAAAAAACATTATTCTAACTCATAGATATAAATAATACAGAAGAATCTCTACAGAATAGTATAAAACACTTTTAACAATTCAATAGATAATGGATAAGGGGTATAAACTGATAATTCACAGATGAAGAATTGGCATAGTGGCAATAACAGTAAAAAAAAAAACTAAAAAAATTCAACATAAGACTAAGTTTTACACATTAATGAAGGAATAGAAAGAAGAAAGCAAGCATTTAAAAAAAGTGAGAGCAAAGTGGTGACATAGGAGTTTCTAGTGCTTTTCTTTTCCCTGGAAATGTCAGTTTGAACAACATTCCATGCACAAAAATACCTTCACAAAAGCTAAGGAGTCTAGGTGAGGGATTACAGTACCTGGTCAAGCACAGAAATAAGAAAAGATTTATTGATGAGGGTAGAAGGATAGATGCACATTACATTCATCACCCCTTCCCCAAGCCCAGGCAGCATAGTGCAAATTGAGACCCCCCACTTCATGGAGAAGGGCGAATGAAGTCCCCATCTGACTTCATGGCAGACTCAAGAGCCAGCCCATCCTAGCACCAGACCTACTCCTATAGCCCTAGGTGAATCCATGTAGACTCCTGTGAACCCAGGCCCCCAAGTCATCCCAGTATCTGCTAATTCAGTAATCAAAATCCTCTCAGGAAAAAAAAAAAGCTCAGGACCATATTATTTCACAGTAAATTCTACCAAACATTTAAAAAGAGCTAACACCAATCCTTCTCATAGTCTTCCAAAAGGAAGAGGGGAGATTCTCAAACTCATTTTATGATGCCAGCCTTACCCTCATTCCAAAGCCAGAGGAGGACACTACAAGAAAACTATGGACTAATATCCTTTATTAATATAGATGCAAAAATCCTTAACAAATTATTAGTGAACTCTATGTTTGGCTCTCCATCTTGTTCATGTCCTCACAATGACCTTTCTTGGGGCTACGTGTCCCAGGCCTCCTGGATGTTAATGTGTGCCCTGACTGGAATGCAGAAAGTCTTGTCCTGATCGTCCCTAAAGTGGTACACTGAAAGTGTGTCACTATCCTGTGACCTCACTAGCATGCTCCTTGATCCATAAAAGCTGGAGATTAAGGTCTGGATAGGTGTAGAGAATGGGCAGAGAATAGAGGCCACATACCACCTGAATTGTCTGTCCACTCGATTACCCCTTGCCAGTAAGTTACACTGAATAAAAGTCTTTGTCAATGGTATGGAGTGACTTGCTTCACTTTTTGGTATTAAAATGTCTTCTCAGTCTGGAAGATGCATTACTGACCCTGCTCCACGTTCTAAAACAAACTGAATTTAACATCATATTTAAAAGGATCGTATACCATAATCAAGTGGGATTTATCTCTGAGATGAGAGGCTAGTTCAACATATGCAAATCAGTAAATGTGATGTACCACATTAATAGAACAAATAACCCAGTGAAGAAATGGGAAAAAGACATGAATAGACCCTTTTCCAAAGAAGACATCCAGATGGCTAACAGACATATGAAAAGATGCTCAACTTCACTGTTCATCAGGGAAATACAAATCAAAACCACAATGAAATACCATCTCACACCTGTCATAGTGGCTAAAATTAACAACTCAGGCAACACCAGATGTTGGCGAGGATGCAGAGAAAGAGGAACACTTTTGCACTTCTGGTAGGAATGCAAACTGGTGCAGCCACTCTGGAAAACAGTATGGTGGCTCCTCAAATAATTAAAAATAGAACTACTCTGTGACCCAGCAATTGCACTATTAGGTATTTATCCAAAGGATACAGGAGTGTTGATTCAAAGGGGCACATGCACACCAATGTTTATAGCAGCACTATTGATAATAGCCATGTATGGAAAGAATCCAAATGTCCATTGACTGATTAATGCATAAAGAAGATTTGATGTGAGTGTACACACACACACACACACACACACACACACACACACACTGGAATATTACTTGGCGATCAAAAAGAAAGAAATCTTGCCATTTGCAACATGGATGGAACTAGAGTATATTATGCTAAGCCAAATAAGTCAGTCAGAGAAAGACATATATCATATGATTGCACTCATATGTGGAATTTAAGAAACAAAACAAATGAACAGGGAGGAAGAGAACTAAAAATAAGATAAAAACAGAGAGGGAGGCAAGCCATAAGAGACTCTTAAATATAGAACACAAACTGAGGGTTGCTGGCAGGGTGTTAGGTGGGAGGATGGGTTAAATGGGCAATGGGCATTAATGAGGGCACTTGTTCGGATGAGCATGGGGTATTATATGTAAGTGGTGACTCACTAAATTCTATTCCTAAAATCATTTTACACTATATGTTAACTAACTTGGATTTAAAATTTAAAAAATCATGATTATTTCATTTATGCAGCAAACCATTAAAATTTAATATCATTTAATGATAGAAACTCAACAAATTAGGGGCACCTGGGTGGCTCAGTCAGTTAAGCACCCGACTTCGGCTTAGGTCATGGTCTCAGGTTCGTGAGTTCAAGTCCCTCTGAGCTGTCAGTGCAGAGCATGGAGCCTGCTTCGGGTTCTGTGTTTCCCTCTCTCTCTGCCCCTCCTCTTCTCATGCTCTGTCTATCTCTCTCAAAGATTAATAAACATTAAAAACAATCTCAACAAAATGAATATAGACATAATGTAACTCAACATAATAAAGGCCATATTTGGAAAACCTACAGCTAATATCATATTCAATGGTGATAGATTGAAAACATTTCTTGTAAAATCAGGCACAAGAAAAGGTATCCACTCTCACCACTCCTATTCAGCATGGTACTAGAAGTGTTAGAGCAATCAGGCAAAAAAAGAAAAAAAATGTGTTCAACTTGGAAAGCAAAAGTAAATTGTCTCTGTTTGCAGATATGATTTTATATAGAGAAAATCCTGAAGATACCACCAAAAAAAGACTGTTAGATCTATTCAATGAATTTGGTAAAGTTGCAAGATACAAAATCAAAATGCAGAAGTCAGTTATGTTCCTATACACTGACAAAATATCTGAAAAAAAATCTCATTCATGGTAGCATCAAAACCAAACAATAAATAAGTGAATTAAAAACTTAGGAATAAATTTAACAAAAGGCCTGAAAGATCTGCACATTAAAAATATAAAATGTTGATGAAGGAAATTGAAGACACAAATATGAAAGAAAAATATTCATGGTCTGGAAGAATTAATATTGTTAATATGTCTATACTAAGCAAAGCCATCTATGCGTTCAATGCAATCCTATCAAAACTCCAGTGGTATTCTTTACAGAAATAGAAAAAAAACCTAAAATTGGTATGGAACCACAAGAGACCCCAAATAGCTGAACAATCTCAAGAAAAAAGAACAAAGTTGGAGGTATTATACTTCCTTATTTCAAACCATACTACAAAACTAGAGTAAGTAAATCAATATGACGCTGGCATATGAACAAACACAGACCAATGGAATCAAGAGCCCAGAAATAAACCAAGGCATATATGGTCAACTAATATGTGCCAAGGGAGCCAAGATACTCAAAGAGCAAACAATAGTCTCTCCAGTTAAGGTGATGGGAAAACTGGATATCCATATGCAAAAGAATGAAATTGGACCCCTAATAACACCACTCACAAAAATTAACTCAAAATGGATTAAAGACAAAAGTAAAAGGGGAAGACCCAAAACTGTAAAACTAAAAGAAGAAAAACAAGGAGAAAAACCTTCTTGACACTGATCTTAGCAACAATTTTTTGGGTATGATGTCAGAAGCACAAATAACAAAAGCAAACATAGACAAGTGGGACTATATCTAACTACAAAGTGCCTGCATAGTAAAACAAACATTCACAAAAATGAAAAGGTACCTACAGAATGTCAGAAAATATTTGCAAACCATGTTTTAATAAGAGGTTAATATCCAAAATACAGAAAGAATTCATACAACTCAGAAGAAAAATCCATATAAAAAATGAGCAAAACACTTGAATTAACATTTTTTCCAAAGAAGACATGCAAATGGCCAACAGGTACATGAAAGGTTTTAACATCACTCATCATCAGGGAGATGCAATTCAAAATCACAATGAGATACCACTTCACAGCTGTTAGAAAGGCTATTATCAAAAACAGAAGAAATAACAAGTTTTGGCAACAATGTGGAGAAAAGGGAAGCCTATGCACTGTTAACAAGAATGTATATTGGTGTAGCCACTATGGAAAACAATATGGAGTTTCCTCAAAAAACTAGAACTGCCATATGATCCAGCAATCTCACTTCTGGGTATATATCCAAAGGAAATAAAGTCACTGTATTGACAAGATATCTACACTCCATTATTCACATTAACCAAGACATGGAAACAAGCTCAGTGTCTGTCAGTGGGTAAGTGGATAAAGAATATGTGTTATGTATTTATATAACAGAATGTCATTCATCCATATGAAAGAAGGAAATCCTGTCCTTTGTGACAACATGGCTGGACCTTGAGGCCATTATGACAAGTGAGATAATTTGGACAAAGAAAGACAAATATTTTGTGTTTTCATTTATATGTGGAATCTAAAAAAGCTGAATTTTGGAAATAAATATTAGTATGCTGGTTGGGGAGGGTGGGAGAAATGTGGAGATATTGGTCAAATGGTACAAACTTCCAGCTATAATATGAATAATTCTGAGTATCTCATGTACAGCAAAGTGAATGTAGTTAACCATACTGTATTAACACACTTAAAAGTTAAGAAAATAAATTTTAAAACTCACCACACCCATAAAAAAATGGTAACTATGTATGCTGGTGGATATATTAACCAGTTTAATATATTGTAACCTTATACCTGTAATCTTATTGTGGTAAACATTTCACAGTATAACAGGCATCATATTATTGTGTTGTACACCTTAAACTTATGTTATATGACAGACAAAAAAGAGAAATCCCTTGTAAGATTATGTATATGTTTATGAGCGTCAAAGAAGTTGTGGAAAGTTATACACTAGACCTTGGAGAAATAGGGTTACCTCACTGAGGCAAGAATAAAAATGGAGATGACACTATTAACTTTTTCTAATGTTTTTAACTTAAAAAACACATTTATTACATTTGCAATTAAAAATTTGAGTGCAATGAAAATAAAAAAAATGCAGTTTATGAATACCTAGAGAAATGTAAAATGTTAACATAATTTCAGAAGAATAAGAATTATTCTCATCATACACCTTACTTTGGATTCTCTGAAAACAGACACTGAAATAAAGATTTTTGCTCACGTAGTTTACTGGGAAGTGTACTAAGTTATTCTTGGGTGTGGGAAAGTCAAACAGGGGAGAGAAGGCAGTCAATATATGTTACCCAGCACTTGGCTGCTGCGAGTTATCCAGGTCAAGGGCTAAAAAAGCTGGGGTACTCATGTATTAGCTCTAGTCATATGGACACTGATTCCTGAGGGAGACCTTAGCTTTTGCCTTTTGAAACCCATTAGACATTAGCTTTTGTCTTCAGAAAAATTGTTCAAATCAGGGTACTGTATCACTTTAAATAGTCTTGTCTACAATTTTTAAACATTTGTTTTAATGTTTGTGTGTGCACGTTTTTTCTTTTACTAAAGTAAAAGTTAACTGATTATCCACAGGTAAAAAGGTAGGTCTGAATGCAGATAGACTTATTTTACATACTTTGATTCCTTCTTTTTAACATAATAACTGTCGTATTAAATATATATAATCTTATATGCTTATATCAATTCCTCTTTTTAAAAGAATCTTTCTTGGTGTGCCTGAGTGACTCAGTCAGTTAAGTGTCTGACTCTCTTGGTCATGATCTCACTGTATGGTGAGTTTGAACCTAGTGTCAGGCTCTGTGCTGGCAGCTTAGAGCCTGCTTAGGATTCTCTCTCCCTGTCTCTGCACCTCCCCTACTCACTGTCTCTGTCTCTCTCAAAATAAATGAATACGCTTAAAAGAAAGGAACCTTTCTTTTTTATAGATTTGGTTAATTCATTATTATGCACAATACCTGCAACATTTTGAAAGTTTAAATATATTTCAACATTTTAAAATTCTCTATTATTCTCAAAATGAACCTTGTACGTTTGAAAACTTGAAAAGTTATTCTCAAATACATGAAGTTGTTGTTGTATTATCCAGCCTTTGTGAATGAATTACAAATAAAGTAATTTTTTAGTAATAAATCTATTCTTGATTAAATTCTCATTTAAATTTTGTTGGCTTTGTTGTTACATGAAAAAAGGAAATCTATAGATTGATTGATTTCATCAAGCTTCTTGGGCATTTGCCATATTCTTCGCTGACCATTGATTTCACATCTAGCTGACTTCAAAATGACTAAGCAACTAGGTGATTTCCCTGTTCCTTCTGTCTCTTCTACGGTCAACCTTCTGTAGAACCTGTTTATTGATATTTCCATTGTAATATAACATGAGGTTGTTTTTATAGTACAGTGTCCAATGCATTATTATTTCCTTATATTTGTGAAAGGACTAATGTGATACATTTCTGTAAGTAGACACAGCAGTTTGCAAAAATATGGAAAATGGAAGTGATTAGTAAGAGGATAGGGTTCAAAGACTATTTTATTTTATTTCATTTTGAAAGTGGCTGAAGAAAAGCTACATATGCAAAGAACTCTGGTAGTCTCATTAGATCAAAATAATTGAAACATTTTTCCCCTCTATAGTTCTAGTAGAATCAAAACTAAGAAATCTCTTAGGTGTTCTGAATTGTAAATGTCTTTTCTGAAGATGGATCTAGCAACGGTAACACAGTTAGAAAAAGAACTAAAATGAAAATAGTAATAATTGATTATGTTACTTATGCCCATTGCTAGTAACCTCTAATTTCAAGAGAAATAACATTAAACTCCCTTTCAATTCCTTCTGTTTATATTTCCACCAATCACAAACCTTGATGACCTAGTTTTGCCATATAATTCATTCCCTAGGAAAACAAAACAAACCTGTGGGAATTGAACTGAATTTCACGTTCCCAGTATTCACTTTAATCCACATCAATATTTTAAGAAGGTTAATGGACAAGCGGTTATCCTGCTGTGGAGTTCTGTAAATAGCCAGAGTAGGCCCTCTACTGGGAGCAGCTTTTTAGTTACAATTCTGTTGTGATAGAAATCCAACTCAGCCTCACTTTTGAAAATGGGAACATTTACTGTGTCTAATAACTGGGAACTCCAGATCAGATAGATCTAGGGATACAAATCAGGTCATAGAGTTATTCATTTATGAGCTTCCTTCTCTCCTTGTCCTTCCCCTCCCTTCGCCTCTCCTATTCCATCCGTTTCTCTTCCCTGGGCTCCCTTCTGTTCCCCAGCCCCCATTCTCTTTCTTTGCCTCCTCCCTCAGTCCTCAATACATTACTGTGTTGGCCTCATCTTCTTTTACTGAAGCCAGTCTTATAGTCCTTGATTCACATCTGGTCAGCCCAACAAATTATACCGACCTACTGACTTAAAAGAAAACAACTATTTTATAATTTTCCACGATTCTGTGGGTCAGGAATGCCAACTGGACCCAGAGAAATGGCTCATCTCTTATTCACTTGGTGAACGCAAGATCTTGACTAACCAGGATGCCTTCTTCACTGACACGTCTGGCACTCCAGCTAAGAAGGCAGAAATCATCCATAATAATACTAAAATAATAATGAAACCTACAGCATTGTAGGTTTCCCCCCCACACATTTTAATAAAGAAACTTTTAACCATATTCTAAGTGTTAGGTTTTATTCATCTTGTAGGTATACATTCTTTATAGTTATTCTGTGATTTTATAGAAAACCTTATTCACTTTTATTTTAAAACCTTAATTGTACATATAGAAATAATCATGTGTTTTTCTTAATTTAGTGTGGTATCTTTTTAAAATTTATTTTTATAGCTCCCATCTGTTACCATACAATGCTATTATAATATCATTATAATCATTGTCTATATTTCCTTACATCACATTCCATTACATCATTGTGTATATTTCCTATGCTGTGCCTTTTATTTTCATGACTTATTCATTCCATAACTGAAAGGGTGTATCTCTTGCTCCCCGTCACCCATTTTACCCACTCTCCCAACCCTCTCCCCTCTGGCAACCATCAGCTTGTTCTCTGTATTTAAAGTTCTGATTCTGCTATTTGTTTATTTGTTTCGATTTTCAGATTCCAGATATGAATTAAATCATATGGCATTTGTAGTTCACAGTCTGACATATTTCACATAACATTTTACTCTATAGATCCTGCCATGTTGTCACAAATGGCATGATCTCATCCTTTTTTATGGAGACCTAATATTCTATTGTGTATGTGTATATGTGTGTGTATATACATACACAAAACATCTTTCTTAACCATTCATTTATTAATAGATTCTTAGGCTACTTTCGTATCTTGGCTGTTGTAACTGTTACAGTAAATGTAAAGGTGCATATCTTTTCAAAGTAGTTTCAAAGTTTTCATTTTCTTTTAGTAAATACCCAATAATGAAATGATTGGATCATATGGTATTTCTACTTTTAATTTTTTGAGGAACCTCATTATGTTTTCCAAGTGACTATACCAATTTGTCTTATGAATATAGAAATTCACTCTTAAATATAATTTATAATTCTTTCAAATAGAGTAAAACACTGCTCTGCCTTGATGTATTAAATTTTAATTAAAAGTCAATTTTGATTTTATTTATTTATTTATTTATTTACTTACTTACTTATTTTATTATTTTTAAATTTACATCCCAGTTAGCATATAGTGCAATAATGATTTCAGGAGTAGATTCCAGTGATTCATCCCCTATATATAATACCCAGTGCTCATCCCAACAAGTGTCTTCCTTAATGCCCCTTACCTATTTAGCCCATCCCCCACCCACAACCCCTTTGGCAACCCTCAGTTTGTTCCCTGTATTTAAGAGTCTCTTATGTTTTGTCACCCTCCCTGTTTTTATATTATTTCTGCTTCTCTTCTCTTATGTTCATCTGTTTTGTGTCTTAAATTCCACCTATGTGTCTACAGTCATATGACACATGTCATTCTCTGACTGACTTATTTCACATAGCATAATATATATATAACACATATATATTACATATATATTACATATATATTACATATATATATATAATATATGTAATATATTATACACACACACACACACACACACATACATATATATACCACATCTTCTTTATCCATTCATCCACCGATGGACATTTGGGCTCTTTCCATACTTTGGCTATTGTTGATAATGCTGTTATAAACATTGGGGTGCATGTGCCCCTTTGAAACAGCACACCTGTGTCCCTTGGAGAAATACCTAGTAGTACAATTGCTGGGTCATTGGGTAGTTCTATTTTTAATTTTTTGAGGAACCTCCATACTGTTTTCCAGAGTGGTTGCCCCAGTTTGCATTCCTACCAGCAATGCATAAGAGATCCTCTTTCTCCATATCCTCGCCAACATCTGTTGTTGCCTGAGTTGTTAATGTTAGCCATTCTGACTGGTGTGAGGCAGTATCTCATTGTGGTTTTGATTTGTATTTCCCTGATGGTGACTGATGTTGAGCATCTTTTCATATGTCATTAGCCATCTCGATGTCTTCTTTGGAGAAGCGTCTATTCATGTCTTTTGCCCATTTCTTCACTTGATTATTTGTTTTTTGTGTGTTGAGTTTGATAAATTCTTTATAGATTTTGGATACTAACCCTTTATCTGATATGTCATTTGCAAATATCTTCTTCCATTCTGTCGGTTGACTTTTAGTTTTGCTGATTGTTTCCTTCACTGTGCAGAAGCTTGTTGTTTTGATGAGGTCCCAATAGTTCATTTTTGCTTTTGCCTCTGGAGATGTGTTGAGTAAGAAGTTGCTGTGGCTGAGGTCAAAGAGGTTTTTGCCTGCTTTCTACTCTAGGATTTTGATGGCTTTCTGTCTTACAGTTAGGTCTTTCATCCATTTTGAGTTTACTTTCGTGTATGGTGTAAGAAAGCGGTCCAGGTTGATTTTTCTGCATGTCGCTGTCCAGATTTATTAGTTATTTTAGATGTTTATATTATCAAGTGAGATTTTCCACCAATTTTTCCCCCCTTTTTTGAGTTGGATTGATATTGTGTCATGGTACTTTGCAAAATTAAGTATTCTTTCAACATTTTTTGTTCATAAAGTATGTTATTTTCTTTGGAAATCTTAGAAGAAATTACCATAAAACCATCTAATTCAGGAGCTATTTTTTGAGGCAATATTCTCATAATATTTTCAGTTTTTCCACAATTGTGAGTTTTGAAGTATTTTTATTGCTCAAGTCAATTTTTGTAATTTATATTTTTGACAGTAAAAAGATTCACAGATTTAGTCTTATGGTCTTCCTACTTGCCTCTTTGCACCCTACCAGACTGACCTGTATGGACTATATAAGTGAGATCCCTTACCCTCTGGATTCCTATTGGGTTCAGTTAATGGGGACCCCCATCAGAATATTGGAGTAGAGGAGAGTTAGGTACTCATTACCCTTACTTCCTCGTTGCAGTTCAGCTCAGTATCAGGATTACTGATGGTTGTCTTGTCCTCAACATTCTCTTTCTAGGGTATTTTATCAAGCTTTGTAGTTTCCCTGCACCTTGCATATACCTTTACTAAATCATCCTTGAATTAGCCTTTTTTTAAAAAAAAATTTATTTTTAAGCAATCTCCACACCCATCATGGGGCTTGAACACACAACCCCAAGAACAAAAGTCACACTCTCCACCAACCTAGCCAGCCAGCCATCCTCATCCTTGAATTACCTTAGTTTTTGTGCATCTTGTGTTCTGCTCATATACAATTCAGGTAAGTTGATACTCAAATTTATTTTGTCATTGCTATTAGATGGTTATTTTATGTGTCAACTTGACTGGGCCACAGCATGCCCACGTATTTGGCCAAACATTTTTCTGGTTTTGTCCAAGAGGGCATTTCTGGATGAGATTGACATTTGTATAGGAAGACTGAATAAAGCAGATTTCCCTTCTTAATGTGAGTTGGCCTCAGCCAAGAAACTGAAGAGCAGAATAGAACAAAAAGCCTATGAGGGAGATCCTCCTGCCATTTGAGCTGGGACATCAGTCTTCTCCTGCATTCAGACTCAAACGGAAAATTCAACTTCTCTTGGGTATTGAGCCTGCTGACTTTCAGACTGGAAGTTACATAATCAGCTCTCCTGGTTTTTAGGCCTATATATTTGGACTAGAACTAGACCATTGGTTCTCCTGGGTCTCCAGTTTGCTGGCTGCAGATCTTGGGACTTATAAACTTCCATAAGTATACAAACCTATTTATCTATCTACCTATCTACCCATCTATATCTAGCTGCTGATCTCTGTATATAGTATTTTATCTAAATTGTAGCTTTTATTATACATATAGTCATTTTATTATTTATTTTTCTAATATTGAGTTCTAAGAATTCTTTATATAATTTGACTATAAACTCCATATCAGATGGAGCATTTGCAAATGTTTTTTCCCATTCCATTGTCTTCTCATTTGTTGATTTTTTTTTTTTTTTCTGTGCAGAAGCCATTTAGTTTGAAATAGTCCCATTCATTTATTTTTAATTTTGTTTCCTGTGGTTTAGGTGTCATATCCAAAAATCATTGCCAAAACCCATATCAAGGAACTTCTTACATTTTCTTCTAGAAGTTTTCTGTTTTTACATGTAAGCTTTAATCCTTTCCAAGTTAATTTTGTGAGTGGTCTAGCATAGGGATCTAATTTCATTCTTGTTTAATTTTTTTAAACAGCCACCTCTTGGGTTTGTAGACTGCTGCAATTGTCATTCTAATTCCTAAATCACCTATTTCAGTTTTCATAACTTAGCATTTTATTTCTTCTATTTTGTTTTGTTTCTTCTCCTTCACTTTCCTTTTGTAGTCTTTTTTTTTTATAATATTTTGAGTTGAATGTTTATTTTCTGCCTTTTCATGAGCCTCAAATTTCAAAAGGATAAGAAATTTTATCTGAATATAACTTTCATTTACATATAACTTGGACTACATCTTATAGATGTTGACATTCTGCAATTTTATTTTGATGTGATCATTAATTAGGAGAAGAGATCCTTCTAGAACAAAGCAGGCTAAAATACACTAACTCTTCTACTGAACCACCTTGACCCTCTACAAGATTAACGTACATAAACATGTGTAGGATAGTATTTTTTAAATATCTGGTTGATTGGGTTTTGAAAGTGAAATCTCTTATCAGTTTATAGTTTTGTACATTTTGGGCAGAATGTGTCCTGTGTAATTAGCCTTTTATCATTATCAAAATTTTATTTGTTGCATAAATTATAGCAGATTTTCTGATTCTCCCATGTGTGTTAGGGAGAAAGAAAGGCATGTGCTTTGTTTTTGGGGTAAGAATTCTGGATGTAAGATCTTAATTTAACTTATTTATTATATTATTTCAATTCTCCATGGCCAAATTTATTTGTCTGTTTGATTTATCACTGATTGATAACAGTGTATCAGCACAATATATAAACATTAAGAGAGTAAAGATAATTTGAATAATAAAGCCATAAGAAGAATCCTGAATATTTGTCTAACCTGTTATGTCTCTAGTAGACAACTTGCCACATAAGTATCTATGTCACATTAGTTATACTAGTTTCCTATAGCTGCTATAACAAATTACCACAAACTTAACAGCTTAATACACCCTTGTTCGCCTATGGTTCTGGAGGGCAGAAGTCTGAAATAGCTTTTACTGGGTGAAAATCAATGTGTTGGGATGGCTTCATTTCTTCTGCAGGCTCTGGAGAAGAATTTTTTTCCTTTGCTTTTTCCTGTTGCTTGAGGAATTCTGTATTCCTTGGCTCATGGCCCCATCCCCCATCTTCAAAGCCTGCAGCTAGTACTGTCAGATGGTTATTCCCCTCTTTCTCTTTGTCTTACCTCTGCTTCTGTTGTTACTTTTCCTTCTCTCATTTGCCTACCTCCCTTTCACTGGTATGGACCTTTGTGATGATGTTGGGCCCACCCAGATAATTCAGAATAATCGCTTGATCCCAAGATGTTTAGTTTAATCATAGCTGAGAAGTCATTTTGGGCATGTAAAATAGCATGTTCGCATGTTCCAGTAATTAAGATATGAACATTTTTGAGAGGCCATGCTTCTGCCTACCATACCAGACACTTTTAAAAATTTTCCCCATTCCTTCTAGGGATGTAGATCATAGATCTAATTTTCTGCAGTCACTTGCTTTTTATCACAAATGGAATGTATATATGCTGAGCCAATATTATCATCTATTTTTTTAACCACAATCATAAACTGAATTTTAATACACTGAATTTTAGAATCACTGTGTGACTATTTGATGGCTTTGACCTTTGGACTCTTATTTATGTTTTAATAATGGTATCTTTGGATTTTCATATGTGAATGTGCAATTTATTTAATGCACAATGATCAGTTTATCATGTTTTAAAATGTGCCAAAAAGTTTCTAATTACAATGATTAGTAACCAGTTAATGGAAGTATGGAAAATACAAACTTATTTTAGGTTTTACAAAGGTAATTCATTAATTAATTTACCCTTTCCTCTGTCTCCCAAATAATAATAACATAAATGCCTTTCTTTCTGTGGTTTAAATGGATCTGTTTTTTGCTTCTGTGGAGCTAGGAAGACAGAAATATGACACGATATTTGTCAAAGATATGTGGCTAACATATGAATAAAGTATAGAATTAGTACCTCTTATTTATTTTTTTAAAGATATATGCCATTGAAATTAGGTCAATTAAAAACCCTACCATAGCCTTTAAGTGTTCAGGTGAAAGGAAGAATCAGCTGATGCAACAAACTTCATTGTTGTCTTATTTTAAGAAATTGCTACAGCCACCCCAAACTTCAGCAACCACCACTCTGATTAGTTACCAGCCATCAGCATTGAGCTAAGAACCCACACTAGCAAGAAGATTACAACTTGCTGAAACTCAGATAATGGTTAGTATTTTTTAGCAATAGAGGTTTTTTTTTTTAATTAAAGTATTTAATTAAAGTTTTATTCTTTAGATATAATGCTATTGCACATTAATAGACTACAGTGTAGTATAAACATACCTTTTACATGCATTAAGAAACCAAAATATTTATTAGACTGACTTCATTGCAACATTCACTGTACTGTGGTGGTCTGGAACCAAACCTGAGGTATGCCTGTATTGATCTTTTTTCCATAGCTCTTCAAAACAGAAAACTCATCATTCTCTTTTAAAACATTCTTATATTTACTCATTGATGAAGGAAATATTTATTTATCCTAGCCCTGATACCTTACTAGCGGAAAGCCTCACATTATTTGGTGGAGAGACAATGGTTTTAAGACTATGTTTTTATCAACCCAAATATAAAACATCTTAGATTGATCTGGCCCAAAACAACAGCAGCAGAAGTACCTTGTGAGTATTTAATCATTTTTTGAAAACTAAATTCACCATTGTAAATCTTCTAAAGGTCAAAGAAATAAGATATGAAGGAAAACAAAACAACTTAAGTCATATATTGATCTTCACAGCTCTCCTGTGTAGTTATACAGGGATTGTTAGTATCAAAATATAACCTAAAAGGGTTCAAAATATAACATAACTTCTTATTTTCAACAGAGTATTGTTAGGAGAATAATATTGAACTCAATGTAATGATATCACATGACTTTCAATGGCCAAATTTGAAGTTTTAAGCTAAAGATTTCTTCATTTTATTGTCAAATACTAAGTGGAAAACAACACTATGCTAAACCAGAAAATAAATAGCTACCCCAGCTGTAGGACCAGGGCACCCATTACAGCATATAAAATAGTGGGTAAACTTTACACTGTAAACTTATAAAGTATGGGCTTTTGGAATAATGTACACTTGATCAAGTAAAAGTGAGAAATACGTAAGAGATATTAAGAAAATGAAGAAGTAGGAGAACTCAGAAGAGAAAAGATGATCTTGAGCAACTTAGAAGGCTCTTAATTTACATATTTTCTTAAAAGCTTATATTTAGTCACCAGTACTGCATTTTGGCAAGGGGATTGCTGAGTGAGAATTAACATTATTTTTTAAGCACTAAAGTTATTTAAACATTACAAATTTGAAGGATTCCAGGAACAAAATTTTCTTTTAATATTAAATATATACATAATAATGTTTAAACATACATAGTTTAAAACAAATAATAGTAGGGCCTCTTGGGTGGCTCAGTTGGTGATGCGTCCAACTTTGGTTCAGGTCATTATCTCATGGATCATGACTTGGAGCCCCATATCTGGCTGTCTGCTATCAGCACAAAGTCTGCTTCAGATCCTCTGTCTTCCTCTTTCTCTGCCCCTCCCCTGCTCACACTCTCCCTCTCTCTCAAAAATAAATATATAAAAGAAAAAAAGACAGAAGACACTGTCAAAAAATAAATAAATAAAACAAATAAAAATAGGGTTGCCTAGGTGACTTAGCTGGTTGAGCCTCCAACTCTTGATTTTAGCTCAGGTTATGGTCCCATGGTTGTGGGATCAAGCCCCACAGTGGGCTCTATGCTGAGCATGGAGTCTGCTTGGGATTCTCTCCCCCTCACCCTCTGCCCCTCCCCAACTCGTGTGCCCATGCATGCATTCTCTTTCTTGGTATGTTTCAAATTA
The DNA here is from genome assembly GCF_028749965.1 of Puma concolor. Lineage (NCBI taxonomy): Eukaryota > Metazoa > Chordata > Mammalia > Carnivora > Felidae > Puma > Puma concolor. The sequence goes on along the minus strand of NC_141669.1, from coordinate 69,540,740 downwards.
AAAATAAAAATATAGATATAACCAATAGTAGCATATTAATGCTCAGTTTAAGAAATTAAGCATTATCAGTAAACTTGAAACTCCTTGATTCCTTCTTTTGCAATCTGATCATTGTTTCTCCACCCATAAATGACTATATCCTCAATTGTATTTATATAATTCTTTTGCTCATCTTTATAATTTTACGATGTTTATCTTTGCAATTGTGTATTGCTCTGAAGATTGCTTTTTAAAATTATTGACGATGAATTTCTAAGGTTCATCTATGTGTGTACTTATGGAAGTAGTTCAATGTCAAAGTAGAATATTCTAGTCTATGAACATGCAACTATTTATAGCTCAAGCTTCTGTCCATGGACGTTTGGTTTATTTCCTTTTTTTCCCCAATTACAAAATAATGTTGCTCTGAATATTCTTGGATGTGCCTTCTGGTACATAAAGGGAAGAGTTTTCTCTGGTGTAGATGAATAACATTAAAATTTTTGGGTCACTAGGAGTAAAATTTCTGAGTTAACACATTTCAGTTGACTAAATATGCCAAATTGTTCTCCAGAGTGGTTAAAACTTCTTCTAGTATTCAATAAAGGTTTTCGATCTGCATCATTTTGAATTTTGGTATTATCAAACAATTTAATTTTATCCATACAGTGGATATTAAATATTTTCTATTAGAAAACTTTAATGTGTGTCTTCCTGATTACCAATGAAGTTTAATAACTTTCTCCTTATTAATCTTTACTTTTATTATGTTTCTTGTGTCTTATTTTGTGTCTTGTTTTAGAGTTTCTTCTTTATTCTCAAGTCTCTCAAATCTGTGCTGTGATGGTTTTATGTGTCCACTTGGCTAGGCTACAGGACCTGCTTATTTAAATAAACACTAATCTAGGTGTTACTATGCAGGTATTTTTAGACATGGCTGAGATCTATAATCAGTTGATTTTAAGTAAAGGAGGTTGCCCTTGATAACGTAAGTGGGCTTCATCCAATCAATTGAAAATTGAAAACTGGGTGGGGTTTTCTGGAGAGGAAAAAACTCTGACTCAAGACTACAGGTTTAACGCATGCATGGGTTTCCAGCCTACTGATACGCTCTGGATTTCGGACTTGCCGGTTCCTACAGTCATGTGAGCAAATTCTTTAAAATTAATCTATTTTTCATCCATTGCTTCTCTTTTTCTGGAGAAGCTGATGGATGTATGCACTTAAATTATATTCAAAAATGTTTATTATTTAGTGACTCACATTTAGATATTTTAGCAAACTGAAATTATGTTTGCATAATCAAGTAGGATAATATTCCCAATATTATTTTTTGAATAGCCTCTCTTTTACCAACTACGATATAATATCAGTTCTGTCCTAGACTAAGTTTCCACTAAGTTACACATGTGAATGTGTAAGTGATTCTCCACTCTAGGCCATTGTTCTTTTCATTTTTACTGACGTATTACCAAACTATTCTAATTACTATAGCTTTAGGAAAAACCTTGTATCTAGAAAGGCCATAAAAATTGTAAAGTGCCATAAAATTATGCTGCTGAAATTTTGATTTCATTAAATTATATGAATCAAGTTAGAGAAAGCTGATAATTCAAACTACTATACCTTTTTTTCCCAAGAAAAATTGACTATATCATCATTTATTTAGGAATTTTGTAAGTATTTATATATGGGATTTAAATTTTTCTCTTTAACGTTCTTATATGTCTTGTGATATTTTCTACTCTACTTCTTATTGTAATTAGTATCATTTTTTAAGTCACATATTTTGTCAATATAAATTTAACTAATTTTGTATGTAGATTTTTCTATTTAGAAAACTTATTAAACGTTTAATATTCTTTTGGGTTTTATGCATTTATAATTACATTTGTGACTAAAACAACTTTGTTATTCTGTAATCATTCTTCATTTTATTTTATTTCTTATAATATTAAGTCCAAGGGTAACAGTGAATATCTAGTGTTTTTTTTTTCTAATTAAAGGGAAATAATCTAAACTACCACCATTAAAAATTATACCTGCTTTATATTTTATTGACTTACCCATTTTTAGATTAGGGAAATTTTCTTATGTTACAGATAGATATAAATTTTGTATGTATTCCTTTTGAAATGTTTTTAGTACCTTTTCTGCACTTATTGATATTTTCATTTTATTTTTCTCTTTTATTTTAAAAATAAACTATCTTCTTACCATTCCACGACAAGACTAATTTGGTCATTATATATTATGACTTTATCAGTGAATTTAGTTTTCTATTAACATATATAGGATTTTTGCATCTATATGTTTGAGAGAGATTGATCTATAGTTTTCTAACTTTATAATTTTATATCCTGTTTTTATTTTATTTTATTATTTTTCCAGTTTTATTGAGATGTAATTGACATACAACATTGTAAGTTTAAGATATAAAAATGTGTTGATTTTGTACACTTATATATTATTAAATAATTACCACCATAATAATAGCTAACACCTCCATCACATCACTTAATTACCATTTGTGTGTGTACATGGTAAATATGTTTAAGATCTACTACTCTCTAAGTACTTTCAACTATATAGTAAAGTATTATAAACTATAATTGCCATCCTATACATTATATCCCCAGAACTTATTCATCTTATAACTGGAAATTCATATTCTGACCAATATTTCCTGATTTCCTACCCTCTACTTTTGGGTAAACAGCACTGTTCTCTCTGTTTCTGTGAGTTTGGAATTTTAGATTCCATGTATAAGTGATATCACACATTATTTGTTTTTCTTTGCCTGGCTTACTTCAGTTAGTATAATACTGTCAAAGTCCATCCATATTGTTGCAAATGGAAGGATTTCCTTCTTTCTCATGACTAAATAATATTCATACATATGTAATAGTATATATTCATATATATATGATATATATGATACATATTCAGACATATGTTAGTAATATATACCTTATATATATATATCACATTATATATGCATCAAAAAAACCACTCATGTATGTGATATACATATATCTACATATGTATATGTATGTGTATATGTATATCACATTTTCCTTATCCATTCATATATTGACAGGTATTTAGGTTGTTTCTGTATCTTGGCTATAGTGAGTAATGCTACAAAGAACATTAGAGTGTAAACTATCTCTTCAATATCCTATTTTCATTTCCTTTGTATATATACCCAAAAGTAGTATTGTTAGATTATACAGTAGTTCTATTATTAATTTTTTGAGGAACCTCTCTAGTGTTCTCCATACTGGCAGTACTGACTTACATCCCCACCAACAGTACGCAAGAGTTCCTTTTTCTCCACATCCTTGCCAATATTACTTGATATCTCTTGTCCTTTTAATGAGCCATTCTAACAGGTGTGAGGTGGTATCTCATTGTGGTTTTGATTTGCATTTCCCTGAAGATTAGTAATGTCAAGCACCTTCTCATGTACCTATTGGTCATTTACATTTCTTCTTCTTCTTCTTCTGAGCAAAAAGGTGCTTTTATTATAGCATGGAGACAGGACCCATGGGCAGAAAGATTGTGGGTTTGTGAGGAATAACTGATTATATACTTTTTAGTTAATTGGGGTTGGGAATAATGTAATTCTCTCAGGAATTTGTGCATGTTAAAAGCAAGGTCTCAAGGACCTTGGAGGGCTAGCTATTGTTAAGATAATATTGCTTTTAGTCTTTAATGAAACATCAACAGTAAGGCAGCCATGAGTTCCTGGAGGAACATCATTCTCTCCATGTCTCAGGGATTTGTCATTGGGCTGCAGATTGTAAGGAGATTTAATTTTGTTTACATTTCTCTGGCCTTGTTTTCCTCATAGTTTCCCTCCTGAACAATTTCTACCCTTAAGTCTTTAAGGTTGCTGAGGGTGAAAGCTCTTAACTTCTGTAACTTCTTCTTGCTGGATAGGGTCATAGTGAGGCTGCTACCTGTGGGTCAACATTGGTCATTTGGGGATATAGTAGTTACAAAAGGCAGAGGCAGCCAAATCGAAGGTAGACAACATGTATGAATATCCTCAAGTATAAAGGATCCATCTGTTGGCTTGAAGTTATGGTAGTGAAGGAGCCTTGGCACCAAGCAGAAAGATGTCTGAAAAGACCAAAAATAAATATTATTTTGAGACAACAAAATGAATATTTGTTGTCAGAAAGGACAACAAAATAAATATTATTATGAGAAAAAGGAAGCCTAATAAAAAGACCTATGATAGTTGACCAAAATCCTCCTCTAGTCTAGGAGTTTAAGCAATTATTATAGGAAAGAGAGGGATTGTTTAAAGTGCCAACTTGAGTATCTATATCTTTCAGAAATCCTTACATTTTTGTGATAATCTGGAATATACACACAGCAATGTTGCATGTCTTCTTTAGAAAAATGTTTATTTAGTTCCCCTGCCCATTTTTGTAATCAAATTTTTGTTTATTTGTTTATTTGTTTTGTTTTTACTATTGAGTTGTATGAGTTATTTATATATTTTGGATGTTAACCGTTATCTGATTTACAAATATTTTGTCCCATTCTATAGATTAGATGTTAATCCTTATATGATTTACAAATATTTCATCCCATTCTATAGATTGGCTTTTAATTTTATTGATCGCTTCTTTTGCCATTCAGAAGCTTTTCAGTTTGATGTAGTTCTAGTTACTAACATTTGCTTTTGTTGTTTTTGGTGTCATATGCAGGAAATGGCTGTTAAAACTAATGTCAAGGATTTCCTTTCCTATGTGTTCTCCTAGCAGTTTTATAGTTTTAGTCTCTATGTGTAAATTCTTAATCCATTTTGAGTTCATTTTTGGAACTGGTATATAATAGGGTTCTAATTTCATTGTTATTCCTATGGCTATTCAATTTTTCCAGCAGCATTTATATAAAAACTATCCTTTCTCCATTGAGTATCTTGTCAAATGTTGACCATATATGCAAGGATTTATTTTTGGGCTCTTGATTCCATTGGTCTATGCATCCATTTTTATGTCAGTGCCGTACTGATTTGATTCCTATAGCTCTGTAGTACAGTTTGAAATAAGGAAGTGTGATGCCTCCTGCTTTGTTCTTCTTTCTCAAGATTGCTTTGGGGTGTTTTGTCTGTACAAATTTTAGGATTGTTTTTTCTATTCCTGTGAAAATGCCATTGGAGTTTAATAGGTATTACACTGACTGCATGAATAGTTTGGGTGGTATAAACATTTTAACAATATTCTTCTTTTTTAAATGTTTGTTTATTTTTGAGAGAGAGAGAGAGAGAGAGAGAGAATATGAATGAGCAGGGGAGGGGCAGAGACAGAGGGCAACACAGAATCTGAAACATGCTCCAGGCTCTGAGCTGTCAGCACAGAGCCCGATGCGGAGCTTGAACCCATGAACTGTTAGATCATGACCTGAGCCAAAGTCGGAAGCTTAACCACCTGAGCCATCCAGGTACCCCATTTTCTAATCCATGAACATAAGGTATCTTTACATTTGTTTGACCTTTTTATTTATTTCATCAGAGTCTTATAGTTGTAGTGTACAGACCTTTCACTTCTTTGGTTAAATTTATTTCTAAATATGTTACTGTTTTGGGGCGCCTGGGTGGCGCAGTCGGTTAAGCGTCCGACTTCAACCAGGTCACGATCTTGCGGTCTGTGAGTTCGAGCCCCGTGTCGGGCTCTGGGCTGATGGCTCAGAGCCTGGAGCCTGTTTCCGATTCTGTGTCTCCCTCTCTCTCTGCCCCTCCCCTGTTCATGCTCTGTCTCTCTCTGTCCCAAAAATAAATAAACTTTGAAAAAAAAAAATTTAAATATGTTACTGTTTTGATGTTATTGTAAATTGGATTGTATTCTACATTTTTTTCAGAATTTCATTGTTTTGTGTATAGAACCATGACTGATTTCTACATGTTCATTCTATATTCTGAAAATTTTGTATTCACTGACTAGTTCTAACAGTTTTTGGTGGTGTTGTCTTTAGGATTTTCCATATGTAAGATCATATAATCTGCAAACAGAAATTACTTTTTCCATTCTGAATTGGATTTCTTGTATTTCTCTTTCTTGTGTGATTCCTCTGGCTAGGACTTCCAGTACTATGTTGAATAGGAATGGTGAGAATGGACACCCTTGTCTTGTTTCTGATGTTAGAGGAAAAGCTTGCAAACTTTCACCACTGGGTATGATGTTAGATGAGGGCTTGTTATATATGGCCTTTTTTATTTTGAAATATGTTCCTTCTATACCCAATTTGTTCAGTGTTTTTATCAAGGAAGAATGCCATATTTCATCAAGTGCTTTTTCTCCATCAATTGAGATATCATATATTTATCTTTCATTCTATTAGTGTGTACCACATTTATTGATTATGTTGAAACAGTCTTGCACCCTAGGGATAAATCTCACTTGATCATGGTATATGACAATTTTAGTGTGCTGTTGAATTTAGTTTGCTAATATTTTGCTGAGAATTTTTATATTTATATTCACAAAGATATTGCTCAACAGTTTTCTTGTAGTGTTTTTTTTTTTTTTTATGACTTTGGTATTGCTAGTCTCATTAAATGAGTTTGACAGTGTTCTCTTTTCTTCTAATTTTTGGAAAAATTTGAGAAGGATTGGCATCAATTCTACCTTAAAATTTGGTAGAATTCACTAATGAAATTGTCTGGCCCTGGGTTCTTCATTGTTGGGAGGATTTTGGCTACTGATTCAATCTCTTTACTTATTGGTCAGTTCAGATTTTCTGTTTCTTCATAATCCAATCATGGTAGGTCATACGTCTCTAGGAATTTATCCATTTTATCTAGGTTATCCAATTTTGGGGCATATAATTATTCATAATCATTTTTTTAAGTTTTATTTATTTATTTTGAAAGAGAAAGAGAGAGCAAGAGCAGGGGAGGGACACAGAGAGAGGGAGGAAGAATACCAAGTAGGCTATGAGCTGTCAGTGAACAGCCTGACATGGAGTTCAACCTCATGAACCATGAGATCATGACCTTAGTGGATATCAAGAGTTGGATGCTTAAACACCTGAGTCACCCAGACCCCCTATTCATAATCATTTTTAATGATCCTTTGTATATCTGTTTTGTCACACAACATTTAGTCCCCATTTCTTTTATTTATGCTCTGGTCTTATTATTTCCTTCCTTCTGCAAAATTTGGGATTACTCTTTTCTTTTTTCTAGTTCCTTAAGGTGTTAAAGTTACATTGTTTATTTGTGAACTTTCTTTTTTCTTTTTCTTAATGTAGGTGTTTATTGCTATAAACTCTTAGAACTACTTTTGCTCCATCCCATAAGTTTTGGTATATTGTGTTTCAATTTATTTTTGTTTGTTTCAAGATTTTTAAAAAGATTTTATTTTTTAAGTAAAATTTATACCCAGTGTGGGACTCGAGCTTACAACCTTAAGATCAAGAGTTGCATACTCCATTGACTGAGCTAGCCAGGTGCCCTTGTTTCAAGATAATTTTTTTTTTTTGCACTCCTTTCAATTTCTTCTTTGACCCATTCATGGTTCAGAAGTATGTTGTTTAGTTTCTATGTATTTGTGCATAGTTGGAGGGAGCTGGCTACTGATGAGTATAGTGATACTGGATAGTAATAGAAAACAGTGCCTGAGGGGCGCCTGGGTGGCGCAGTCGGTTAAGCGTCCGACTTCAGCCAGGTCACGATCTCACGGTCCGTGAGTTCGAGCCCCGCGTCAGGCTCTGGGCTGATGGCTCGGGGCCTGGAGCCTGTTTCCGATTCTGTGTCTCCCTCTCTCTCTGCCCCTCCCCCGTTCATGCTCTGTCTCTCTCTGTCCCAAAAATAAATAAAAACGTTGAAAAAAAATTTAAAAAAAAGAAAACAGTGCCTGATCCAGGCCCACAAGCAGCTGTGGGAGTCCTGGCCATCAGATGTGCTATTCCATGGTTGTACAGTCTCCCCCTAGGCAAGGGAATGACAGTGGAGGCTGGTGGCTGGCATGAGGTTGTTAGCATGCAAACGTGTAGCTGGAGGGGCTAGTCCTGGGTGAGTTTATGATGGTGGGGGTCAGTTATGTGATTCTAGGCTTGTGTCTTAACACACATTCAACCACGGAAACCTGGACTAGCTGCCAGCATGGTTCCTGGGCTCTGATGGGGATGAATGGGTAAAAAAAGGGACGAACTCAGGCCACTGGCATCAATGACTATGAATACCTGTGACACAAAAGCTGGTGTGACATTTACAAGGGGTTTATGGCAGCTGTGCTGGCCCTGGATTTCTTCTTTACCATCAAAAGCTTTTGGGTTTATCTGTAGAATAGGTCATTGTGAACTACAATTACTCTATGTACCTGTTATTGGTAGCCCCTGCTTTTTTTCTTTGTTTCTAAACATCTCTATATATCAGCTTTGTCAGTCTGAGTGGGTTGAAATCAAACAGAACCCTGGTACAGTGCTGTGAAAGTCTGGGGAAGCTGGTTGCTTACCCTGCTCTTTCTTTCTCAGTGAGGGGAATACTTTCTAGCTGGTGCTGTGCAATGCTCTATCTTGGTTTTAATGTAAATGTTATTGTGTAGGAAAGCAGGCCTAGGCTACTGAAACCATGATTGTTCCCAAGAAAAGTACATCTTTTGTGTTAGCTCTTGACCAGCACCTGGGAGATGAATAATAAGCCCTTGGAATATTCTGCCTGATAAAGCTATTTTGTATGCCTGAGGCCTTGGACCACTTCAGCTTGATCAGATCAGATAGTTAAAGCCAAGAACATGATTCATGGTGAATGCCTATTTTTGATCTGAGGGTGTAAAGTCTGAGTATCTAAATTAGGTCACACAAATGCCTAACAAAAACTCCTGATGCCAAGGTTCATTTGAACTTCTCAATTGGTAACACTTTTAATGTGTTGTTATATATCCTTACTGGGATATTTTAGTGTGTCTGTGAGACTCTACTGTGAGTAAACATTTAGAAGCTCAATCCGGGTTCTCCTGGCATTTGCCCATATTTCTTTTTCTTTTCTTGGCTTTAATCTATATCCTTTCACTGTAATAAACTGCAACCATCAGTATCACAACTTTTCTGGGTCCCATGAGTTGTTCTAGCTAGTCATTGAAGTTGAGAATATCTGAGGGACCTCTGATACAGTTGGCTTCAGAAGTGGAATTCACTAGAATGACACTGACTCACTGAAATATGGTGAAAACATTGTTTGGGAAAAAGAAGGATGATGGGAGTGAGGATACAAATACTTGATACCTGGAAGGCTACAAAGTAGTAGTATGAGGCAGCATCAGATCTCTGATGTTATTATAGATAAAGTTGTCAATGGAATTTAGAAATGATAGACCAATTTCCTAAGGAGTTCACTCACTGAATATATACAAAAACACAAAATATTGAGAAATAAGCCAGCATGCACTACCTGGTTATGTTTTTCTATAATAGATAAAATGAAAGTAAAGGACAAGACTGGAATAGGTTTTGGCATCAAATTTTAGCTTTCTGAGCTATGACCACTTGCTTTAGGGCTATTTCCAGTGGAAAAACTTATTCTGGAAAACACATATAGCACTTCTATGATTTATGGTCATCAAGACGGTGGTCCAGGTAGCAGGTTCATGCTTATGTGTTTGAAAAGCCAAGAAACTACTGAAACTGGGGATACATTGTGAAAGAGTTGTCTTATTTTATGGATTAATATAGTCAGCTTCATGAAGAACCTTTACCAAAGTAAGTTATTAAAGTAACTAACTTTGAAGCAATCTTTGGTTTTGAATACAATGGGATGGAGGAGCACATTTGGGTTAATGCAGAACTTTTATTTTGCTATTGAACAATCAAAACTGGCTGTTGTGCATTATTCCAACACACAACAGACTTTTCCTGAAGGCAGAGGTAGCCTGGTGGACTGAACCAGATGGACTGAAGAGCCCTAAATAAATGTTCTTTATTTACCCTAGTTTGGAGAAGTTAAAGAAAAAGAGAACACACACACAAAAACAGAAGGCAAAGATCACAATGAGAAACCTGACTTTGAATTGCCAGGAAGTGATAGTCTGGTAAATTAAAGAAGAAAAAGATTCATGCAAGGCCTGGTTTCTTTGCTTAACCCTTGTCTGGAGCCATAAGGCCATATGCACATGTGTGGACAAAATGAACAGTGACTTGAAAAGAAACCTTCATGGAGCTCCTTGATATGGAAGCCCCATGTACTCTGATTCTAAAACCTACTGGTGAAATCCTAATGGGCCACAATTATAATGGGCGGGTATGGAGGTGCAGCAGTTGATGGGATTAAGGTAAAAGTTTGGATAAAAATTTAAATATTTGAACAGACTTTGTATGATGTGGTTGTGTCTCTTATAAATTGAATGTATTGCTGGCATGAATATTATGTCTGACTGGAAAACACTTTTCCTATCTAATATTGTAAAATAGAAGGCATTTGAGTTTGTCCTTAGTTAGTATTAATTGGACATGCTAAATGAAAATTTATAGAATATCACACACTGGTGGTTAATTGAGAACCAGTATTAGATATCTGGTGGAAAAAAAATAAATTATCACTTGAATGACAAGTTAGAATTTGGAGTACTGGTATAGTCCAATTCTCTGCACAGTTAACCTGTGTGATATATGAGAAAGGTAGATGGCTCATGAAGATGAAGAGTAGATTATCAAGGCTTGAATAAAGTAGTACTTCCTCTAGCATCAGCAGTCCCTGGTGTGGTTTCAAAAGTATAAAACATGTAAAGACGACTGGAACTTGATGTTTGATCTTGCAAATGCTTGATGCTCGATTCCCATCTTATAAAAGAGCCAAGCAGGTTGCTGCTAAATGGGAAGGTTACTGGGATTCACCAGCTTACTGTCATAGTTTGGCTAGACGAGATTGGGACTTAAGGCAAGTACCAAGTTTGGTAGTACACTATCTTGATATTCTAATATCACAAACTGAAGAATATGCTAGGATAGGCTTAAATGTAATGGTGACACACATGAGTATGGCTGGTTGGTAAGTCCAGGAAAGATCTAAAGACTCACTCAAATAATGAAATTACTATAGGGAATAACATAGGCAGGAGACATCCATGACATTCCATGGGCAACTAAAAGTAAACTACTGTATTTCCTATCTCTGATACTAAGCAAGAAAAACAGTAGTTTTTCAGGTTGTTGGGATTTTGTAGGATGCAAATTCCACAGCTAGGAATATTGATAAAACTGCCTGAAAGAAGGGTGTCTAAATTTAAACATCAGGATATATCAGAATTTTAAAATGCAGTGATTTAGTCAATGCTTTTGGACCATTATGGTCCATACTCAGATATAATTCTGAATATATCTATAACTTGCATTTACATAGACTGAAGGTTATGGCAAAATCCCATGAGTGCCTCTTAGCATCAGCAGCTAGGATTTGTACCAGAAATGTTCTAGATGTGACAGTGTGGTATAAGTCATTTAATAAATAATTATTGACTTGCTATTGGGCATTATTGGAAACTACCCCTATTACTAAAGATCATAAAATTGACCCTAAAACCTAAAATATCCACAATGTCCTAGATAATGCCAGAGAAACATTCTAAGAAGGAAGTCAGTGTCCAAAACAGTTCCATAATATAATGGAAATCATTTATGTAGGAACATGCTACCTGATACATGCAAGGAGGTACTTACCATATTCATGAGCAGATAACCTCTTTTCCTCTAGGGCTGACTTGGTACCATCTTAGTTGGCACCTGATTATATTGCCATATGAGTGGTACCCTGTGAACAGATCTCAGCTGATCAAAAGAAAACTGCTTAGTTTATGGATAATGGTTGCAAGCATCCTGTTTGAAAGGCCATGGTTTCTACTCGGACTCTGGTAGAAACTCTGACTGATGAAGGTTAACAACAAATCAACTCTGTGGGCTGAAATGCATGCTCTTTTCCTTGTAGTGATGGAATAATTGAACAATAAGAATCCAGCTGTTTAGGGGTATATAGAAACTCACGAGCAGTGGCCAGTGGCATAGCCATGTGCTGAAGCAGGTAAGCAATGGAAAACTGCGCTCTTAGAGGAATGTCTGTATGAAGCGTAGACCTAGGGAAATGACTCTGGGAACTTATTTGGTGCATTAAGGTAGGATGCATTGATGCCTATCAGAAGAACCCTTTTCCAGGATCAAAAGCTGATTGAAACCAGCAAGTGGACATTCTGGTGTACTTGCTGGAGGGAGTCATCCAGGTTCACGATACAAGAGGAAATGGAGCAGCTACAGCAATATAGAGATGGCCTGAGCTTGGACATATTCCTGTTGCATTCTCAGAGGTACAAAATGCCAGCAAGACCTGTCCAGTCTGCCACCATTGAAGACAATCTGCAGATGGCTATGGGGTAGACTCCCCAGAGGGGGAGGGCCATCACACATAGCTGGCAAGTAGATTACATCAGACAACTACCAGTAACCCTGGGAGAGAATAAATGGGTTCTGACAGGAATAGACACATTCTGTACTAGGTTTTGCATATCCGATAGTTAATGCAAATGCTCAAAACACTATAAAAAAAAAGCTAGAACAGAAGATACAGTACTAATTTGGACCACCGAGTTATACCACTTCAGATAAAGAAATACATTTTTACAGTTCCTTGCGTCAACGATGTGTGAAGAGTTATAACATCAAATGGACATATCACATTGCATATCATCTTCAAAGAAATAGTTTGATAGAAAACTGGAACAGGCACTTGAAACATTTGTTGTCTAAAGTGGGAAGATATAAAAGAATGAAGTCCCGACTTACATTCCTTCACAATTGTAAGTTCATACTCCCCAGTATGAGGGAGACCAATAGTGGGAATTCACCCCAAAAGGAAGATTCCCCTAATTTTCTGGAGAATCTGAAGAAGGGAATATGAGGGAAGACAATGCAATTCTTCCCCATATCACATTAACATTCTTTTTCTCCTTCCTACTTATGCAATGGTCTTGGGACTACAGCTGCGACTGTGGGTGCTGGAAGCAGGGATAACCCCCAAACAAGAAACTGTAACCATATCTTTAAATCTCTGTGCCAGAATTTTTTAAAAAAAATTTGTAACCTTTATTTATTTTTGAGACAGAGAGAGACAGAGTATGAACGGAGGAAGATCAGAGAGAGAGGGAGACACAGAATCTGAAACAGGCTCCAGGCTCTGAGCTGTCAGCACAGAGCCCGACGCGGGGCTTGAACTCACTGGCCACGAGATCATGACCTGAGCTGAAGTCGGACGCTCAACCAACTGAGCCACTCAGGCGCCCCTCTGTGCCAGAATTTTTAAGGAGCTGATGGGGTGGACTGTGCCTTTCCCCATGTGGAAAGCAGTCAGTGCAGCTATATTGTCTAGTGTGAGCTCTGCTAGCTCTATTCCTAGGCAACCCTAAACTGTCTGGATGGCCCCGTGTCAGGCTCTGTGCTGACATCTCAGAGCCTGGAGCCTGCTTTGGATTCTGTGTCTCCCTCTCTCTCTGCACCTCCTCCATTCATGCTCTGTCTCTCTCTGTGTCAAAAATAAATAAACATTAAAAAAAAAAAAAGAGGGAAGGAGAAATGGTACCTGAGAGTACAGGTTATACTGAGAGGGAAATCCATATGACATTGGTGCCTTGAAAGAGGTTCAGACAATGAGAATGATATTGTCTCTTAGCACAGTTATACTAGATGCCCAAAAGGGTGAAGCCACAAGTGCAAGGTCACCACTTTTTTGGAACCTGGCAAGGTTCAGGAAGCCTATAAATCTGCATCATTCTGGGAGACATTTTGGTCATACACCATGATTGTATCATGGACCAATATTTTTTTTTTAATTTTTTTAAATGTTTATTTATGTTTAAGAGGCAGAGAGTGAGTGGGTGAGGGGCAGAGAGAGAGGGAGACACAGAATCTGTAGCAGGCTCCAGGCTCCAAGCTGTCAGCACAGAGCCTGACGTGGGACTCGAACTCACAAACTGTGAGATCATGACCTGAGTGAAGTCAGACACTTAACCAACTGAGCCACCCAGGTGCCCCTCTTGGACCAATTTTTGATGACTGAATACAACTCTTGTCATGTGCCAGTGACATTTGACTCTTATTTTTCAGGTTCCATATACTTTGAAAAATATAATTTGGAAAGAAATTTCTAGGAACTACTTTCTTCTGGGCCATTGGACCATACATTGTATAACTCCTGGCAGGTTGATTATTGTTAACTATATATCTTTATCAAATGCTTAGAAAGGTGCCTGCTCATAATGGAAAAAATCTAGCAGCTGTAGTCTGACATGCTAATGTGCATTATGCTCAAATACATACTATCCTTGTTTTTAGATGTGGCAAGTTACTCAGAAGTTTTCTTATTTTTCTGTCCTGGAGCAGTTTACTTCAAGTTCATTTTTACACTGTGGACGTAGCTCTTCCACTGGGATTTTGTAAGTGTCTCCCATTAGATTGTCAACATTAAGCAGGATAGGTTTTTTCTTGTTTGTCATTCTCCCTTCAAACATATGCATCAAAACAAAAGTTCAAGTTCACCAAGATTTGGCATTTGCCTTGTGGTGAAAACCAGCATTAGAACTGGTTTTACCTAGTCGATTTCAGCTTTCCCCAATTTTGGGGTCCTAATGAGTGCGTATTTTCTCACTACCTTTTCTTCTTCTTTCTTTCTCCTTACCTTTTTATTCATTTCTTTTTTTCTTTAACTTTGGAACTGGGGGTTTTCTTTTTTGTTATTTCCATGTGAGTGGCTACATATTTATTCAAAAGTAGTCTTGTAATAATACCTTATTTTCTCATTTACAAAAGTATGGAGATGGAATTCTGATTGTAGAGAAAAGTAAACATTAAATGATCATATATAAAATGCATATATTTTGAACGTATATTTTTCCAATCACATACATGCATACACGCATATATATCCATGTGTTATATATATATATATATATATATATATATATATATATATATATATTTTATATATGCACATATATGTGCATTTGTAACACTAGTTACTATAAAGAAAGAATTTGGTCATGTTATTAAGCTTTCTTTAGAAACTTAATTCTTTATATCTTCTTAACTTTCTTATTGCAAAAGTAATGTATGTTGATCTAGGAAACAGAAAGTACAGATAGAGGAGAATTAAGAATTACCATCACTTGTCTATAGAAGCTCTTGTCTATTTCATCTTATGACAAATGTGAGTTTATAATATACATGTTCTCTGGCAGCTTACTTTTTTTTTTACTTAACAAAATATTGCAGATGCTTGTTTTTTATTTATTGAATGTATTTCCAAAATATTTTAAATGATGCCTAACATTCCATTTTATGTAAGCAAGATACTTTTAAAAACCAATCCCATATATTTGGTCTTGTCTGTTACAAAATTATTATTTGTATAATGTATACAATTCCTTCATATGCATTCCATAAAATGGAACTGTTGAATAAATTTGTTTCTTATATGTATATTTTACATAATGCTATAATAACTTTCCTTGCATACAAATATTTACCCGCATCTCAGATTATTTCTTTTGTATAGATTTCTAGAAGTAGAGTCATTGAGACTCAAAATAGGAATGTTTTTAAGGATCCTGGATGACTATTTCCCAATTGCTTTTCAGACAACTTGAGGAAGTGTCCGTTCTCACCAGCACATTTGACTATGCATGTTTCAAGTTATGTTTTTCCTTCATTAATCATTCACTAAAAAGAAAATACTTGCTTATTTTTATTTAAAAAAAATTCTTCTAAAGAAGTATTTTACTATTTATATTTCAATTTACTTAATTACTAGACTAAATATTTTTCATACACTCATAGGTCATTTATTGTTCTACTAATTTTTAATGAAACTATCTATTTTTCTACTTGGTTTAGCGCTCTTGTTCTCATTTAGAGAATCTTTATTAGGTCAAAATTTCATAATACTTGTGAAATTTTTTTAGTTCTTTATTTGCTGTTTAGTTGATTTTGAATGATGTGGCATTCGAAAACTTCAGTCTTTACATTCTCAAATGTTTAGTTAATTTTTTGCTGCTGTTGTCATTTCTTCTATTGAATTTTGGTTGCAAAAGTCCTTTTTACCTTTTATTATTGGCATTCTTCATTTAAAAATATATTCCAGTTAAAATATATTTTAATATATGTTATAAAATGTGGATTTGGCTTGATATTTCTAATAGGTAGTCAACTAGCCTCAGTATGTGTTTGTCTTTAAACTCAGTTGGAGTCATGGGATGTGTCTTTACTTTAGAATTTTGGAAAATTAAGAGTACAAAGCTAAAACACATATACAAAAGAGGCAAGTATTTTATTCTACTTCTACCTTTCCATTGTTCATGTTTAGTATAATATGACTGCTCATCTTATTTTATATGCTTACAACATTAGATAAAACACTACACAGGATTTTATTTCTTACTAAGAATTTGTAAAGTTTCCTTTTTCTCTACTTTTTTTCTTCTTGACCAGTTTTGCCAATTATAATATAGATTGCTTGTGGATGGATATGTCTGAAAGGTTACTTGTATCTGAGCACAGCTAATTCTAGGCACAGATCTAATGTCAAAATAAAGTAATCGGTATATATCCTGTCCCTTGCCTCTCTCTACCAGTTTCAGATTCTGTTTCATGGAGCAAAAATACAGCCCCGTCTTCTTCTGCAGTGACAATCCAGGTGAGATAACAGAGTGTTCAATTAGCTGAGCTGATGGAGCAGCTCCCCCAGTTAAGCAGTGAGAACGGTTTTGAAGCCTTCATGCTTCCTGTTCAATTTCATTCTCTCTGATAACATTTTTAACTGCCTGACAAATCCTCTTTATTTAAAGGCATTCTTCCTATACCTTTTTAGTCAGGCGACATTCCAGTTAAATCCCCCCAAATGTCAACTTTGTTGGGCACCAAGTAGAAGATTTTGCATAAGTCTCGTATACGGTACATTTCTCCAGCCCATCTTACCTCTTCCATGTTTGAATTCATTCAAAGTGAGGGGAGGGCAGGCTGCCAACTCAGAGAAATCCTTGCCACAGTCTTTCCCATAGTTTGCTCCAGACCTGCTGTCTTCCTAGACAGGAAGTTTTCAAATGTCTGAGAGAAGTTAAATTGTCACTTTCCCTGAAATATACAGTGTCGACAGCAAGTGTGGCAATTAGCAGAAAATAAAGAACGCAGACACAGCAGTGTCTCAATCCATTCTTTTAACTCTGTCAACGCTGGATGGAGTTGTGATGAGCTGGTGTGTCTGTGGTATGTGGAGGAACGCTGGTTTGCATCCAGAAGATGTGAGTCTGAAGATAGGCTCTAACACTTATAAAGAAAGGCTGACACTCCCTTCATCTTTCAGCTTTGTTTCCTTATTTTTATTTCCTATGGTTATTATGAGAACAAAATGAGTGATGTGTGAAAGTAACTTATAAATCAAAAGTGTTGTACAAAATAAAAGGACATGTTGTTGTTGTTATTCCTGATGTGCAAACAATGAGGGAAGGAGAGGATTTTATTTATAGACCTTTTCTAGGAGGCTTGTGGAGTAAAGTGTTAGGAGGATGGAAGAAACAAGACCAGAATTACAGATGGTCTGTCATCCCACTGGTTATATTAAGGCATGTCCTTTAGAAACTGGTCACAGCATTTAGAATTTTACTTACTTTGCTTGAAATAGGTACCATGACAACATGTTATTTTCTCACTGAGTAGGTAGGTCCTAAAATCTTTAGAAATAGGCTCATATAGCTATCCTTCTTTCCATCCATCTATTCATTCACTTGTTCATCCAAATGATTAGTATGCATTCTGTGTTGATTTTGTGTAATGTACTAGGTTAAGCTATGTGATTACAAAGATTAAAAATACATGGTTTGTGCTTTTGAAGGAGCTCAAAGCCCTAAAACAATGATAGATGTAGGTGGCTTTTTTTTTTTATAAACTCAGTCTCACAAGAAGGCCAGATAAAATCAAAGATGGTCTAAAAAACTACTCTTTTGTATAAATTTAAAGACAATTATGTATCATTTGGAGAGGTCCTTAATCTGTCTGTTGTTTCACTTTATTTTCAGGCCATTTAATTTTACTATATGGTGGCTAGTATGTAATTCCTATTTGAAAGCTTTCAGATTTATCTAAACTTTTCTTACAAAGTCAGAATCAAATACACTAGCTGAAATAATTGTGCTTAAGCATCTTCTAATAAACAAGGCCAAGTTACCAGACTCAAAAACAAGATTATTGAAATGAGACTAAAGCAGAATCTTCCAAAATACTTTGGCCCTAGGCAGGCTCATGATTTAGTTTCTATTCAAAATGTTTCCTTTGAGAATGGGTTTAGCATTTATTTAATGGGGTTAAAGGAAACTCAAGTAAAGCATGTTTTCTTGTTGTTTGTTACTGTCCATTCTAGGGAGGGGAATCGATCATTTTATATTTCATTACTTATGTAAAACTTTATGCATAGACATCTGAGTAGCTGGCAACAAATTTTAGATTTACTGAAGTTATATTTTAGTACTTTTTATAGGTTGGATTAGTTGGCAGCTGCCCAGCTGGCTTGCCCTTAATCTGGTTCAGAAAGGAGTCATGTACATTCTTCTTTTATGTTTTACCTTTTCTTAAAGAAAAAACAATACCCATCAGGATAAATTCAGATCTCATTGCTATCAGTTTTCTTTCTCTTCCACTCATTCACCCGTGTGGAACTTCTATATAAACAGCTATAAATTACAGTGAGTTATACTTAAATTAAGAGTCTCTTTATTTGCTTCCTTCTTTTTTTCCTTTCATCTTCCTTCCTTCCTTCCTTCCTTCCTTCTTTCCTTCCTTCTTTCCTTCCTTCCCTCCTCTCTCCCTTCTTTACTTCATTCTTATTTCCCTCCCCAAGATAAAGAGAAATATTACCAGGGGATTTTTAAAAATAACATAAGAAAGTAAAAATGACTCAAGAAAGTAAAGATTATTCATATTTTAATGCATCTCTTTCCACTTGCTATATAAATATACATAAATGTGTGTATATATATGTGTGTGTGTATACACTTTTTAAAACTTGATTTGCCAAATTATTGTTTTGTAAACTTTTTTGTTTGTTTAAAATATAAGCATCTTTAAAAAATATTTTCCTATAACATAATAGCTGTATTCCAATGCATGACTCTTATTAAGGCTGATTTACCAATTCCCTGGTTATTTCTAAATTTACATTATAAGCTATATTGTTACATCTTATAGTTAAATTTTAATATATATAAATAATTATTTTACTTGGACATAATTATTATAAATGGGATAACTATGTCAAAGAATATTCATATATGAGGCATATAATGGCAATACAAATTTCCAAATTCTGTTCTAGAAACGTACACATTTATACTTCTAACATATGTATACTTGCAAACTTTGCCCAAACTCATATTTATGAAAAGAGATTCCCCAGGACATTTCTTTTCTCTTTTTCAACAGCATAATATTCATAACAGAAGAAAAATTAACTTACTTTCTTACAAGTAAATATAACTTCTCTTCAATCAATATTGTAACAAATTCTAATGATGTGATCATGAAATGTCCAAAAGACAGTCTAGTTGAGATTTTAAGTATTAATTATACTTGTTTTCATAATGTGAATTGATAAGAAGTGACAAATATGAACAATATCAATTCAAAACAAAAGCAATGACTTAGTATAATTAGTATGAATTAAAATTGAATAGGCTGCTATTCAGAATGGAGAGAGCTATGCATTGTGGGGGAGAGAACACAAGGCTTCGTATATTGCTGCCTCCACCGTCACCAGGCTACATTCACAATGTTCTGCAAAACTATTAGCATGTTTAATAATCAATTCTCCTATCAATAAAATTCTGACAATGATAGGGGTGTGTGTGTGTGTGTGTGTGTGTGTGTGTGTGTGTGTGTGTTTTACCAAATTCATAGATTTTGTTGTAGGGCTACTGAAAAATACACTGAAAAAGATAAGGCATATTGAAATGTGATGTATGAATAATAAGTATGAATATGCTTGCAACACGAAGTGAACCAGGAGCAGCAGCAGTAACAGAATATCAGAGCAGAACATCAAGCCCACTCCACTGTACGAAAGAGAATCTATAATTTAACACAATCCAGTGATGCTGGTTACCTTAAAGCTTGATAAGCACTAGCTTAGAAGAAAACAACACAAACAAAAATCATCTTTTTTAAAGAAGAGATATTTACCAAAGCATTCTGTCAATCTCTTCTCCAGAGGCTGGTGGTAGAATGAACATACTAATTAGAGTCTGAAAAATGCATTAAAATTGGGTAAGTTAAAAAAGGTCAGACAAACTACATTTGAATTGGCCTTTTCACTCAGAAGAAATGTGCCTATTTTGAGTTATGACTTTTTGAGCACAAAAAAGGCTTATTAACATCAGGTAGTAGCAGTTGGATCCTTATATGTTGAGATCACACTCACCTATCCTGGTGGGGGGATGGAGGAGGGAGGAGATGAGTAAGGGGCAGCAATGGGGCTTCCCTTGTTTAGGTTCCCATGACCTTCTGTACTGAACCTCATGATGGCACTTACCATGCTGATTTTGTGAGGTTCTGCAGTCTTGTTGATACTTCCAATAGACTATACATTTCCTAAAGGTAAGGCTGTGCTTTATTTATTGGTGAACCCTTAGAAATTACCACAGTATCTTGCACGTAACAGGCTGGATGCAATATTTAGTAGTAATATTGGATAGAGCAAATTTACATGGAAAAAATCACACTATTTGCTGAATTATATATCCAATCAACCTAAGAGCATATATAACTGACCATTTGGAATCTCAATGCTTTTTTTAAAATTGAAATACAATTAACATATAATATTCTTTTGGTTTCATATGTACAAAAGAGCGATTAGACATTTGCATATGTTGCAAACTGATTATAACAGCAGGTCTAGTTCTCATCTGTCACCACACAAAGTTAATACAATATTATTGATTGTATTCCCTGGTGGTGTTCATTGCATCCCCATGACTTATTTATTTTATAACTGGGAGTTTGTACCTCTAGATTCCCTTCATATATTTCATGCTTCCTCAGTCCCCCTCTCTGGCAACCCACTCTGTTCTCTGTATCTATGACTCTGGGTTTTATTTGGTTTTTTTTGTTTTGCTTTTTAGATTTCAGTTACAAGTAAAACAATGTGGTATTTGTCTTTCTCTGTCTAACTTAGTTCACTTGGCTTAATACCCTCCAGATTCATCCACGTTGTCATACGTCAAGAATTCATTCTCCATTATAGTTGAGTAGTATTCTATTGTATATATACCACATCTTCTTTATCCATTCATCTATCAGTGGACACTTAGGTTGCTTCCATATTTTGGCTATTATAAACAATGTTGCAACAAACATGAGGATGCATACATCTTTTCAAATTAGTATTTTCATTTTCCTTGGGTAGATACCCAAAAGACAAAATGCTGAATCATATGGTAGTTCTTTTTAAAAATTTTTGAGGAATCTCCATACTATTTTCCACAGTGTTTGCTTCAGTTTACATTCCCACCAACACTGTATGAAAGTTTCTTTTTTCTCCACATTCTTGCCAACACTTGTTATTTCTTGTCATTTGATAATAGCCATCAGACTCAGGTGAGGTGATATCACACTGTGGTTTTAATTTGCATTTCCCTGATGATGAGTGATGTTGAGAATCCTTTCATGTTTCTATTGGAAATCTCTATGTCTTCTTTGGAAAAATGTCTGTCTAGACCCTATTTTTTTAATAAAAAAATGCTATTGAGTTGTATGAGTTCTTTATATAGCTTGGATATTGACCATTATCAACTGTATGATTTACAAGTGTCTTTTCATTTAGCAGGTTGCATTTTCATTTTGCTTATGGTTTCTTTTGTTGTGATGAAGGTTTTTACTTTAATGTAGTCCTGTATGGTTTGTTTGTTTGTTTGTTTGTTTATTTATTTATTTATTTATTTATTTATTAGTTTTTGTGGCCCTTCCCTTTGGAGTCAGATCCAAAAACATTGCTAAGACTGATGTCAAGGAGCTTATTGCCTGTCTTTTCTTCTAGAAATTTTATGGTTTCAGATATTGCATGCAAGTCTTCAATTCATCTTGAGTTAACTTTTGTGTACAGTGAAAGATAGTGGTCCATTTTTATCTTGAATATAGCTGTCCAGTTTTTCCAACATCATTTATTGAAAAGACTGTCTTTCCCCATTGGAAATTACTGCCTTTTCTGTCATAAACTAATTGACCATATATGCATGGGTTTATTTTGGGGCTCTCTTTTCTGTTCCATTTATCAATGTGTATCCTTTTATGCCAGTACCATATTGTTTTGATTACTATAGCTTTGTAGTATAGTTTGAAATCAAGGTATGTCATACTTCCGGCTTTCTTCTTTCTCAAGATTGCTTTGGCTCTTTTGGGTATTTTGTGGTTCCATACAAATGTCAGAGTTATTTGTTCTGGTTTTGTGAAAAATTGCATTGAAATTTTGACAGGGATAGGGATTGCATTGAATCTATAGATTCCTTTGGATAGTATGAACATTTTAAGAGTATTAATTTTTCCAATTCATGAACATGCTACATGTTTCTGTTTGTGTCTTCTTCAATTTCTTTCATCAGTGTCTTATATTTTTTCAGTGTACAGGTCTTTCACAGGTTAAATTTATTCCTAGGTATTTTATTCTCTTTTGATGCAGTTGTAAGTAGGATTGTTTTCTTTCTTTCTTCCTTATCTTTTTAAAAAATGTTTAATCTTTATTTATTTTTTTGAAAGAGACAGACAGAGCGCAAGCAGGGGAAGGGCAGAGTGAGAGGGAGACACAGAATCAGAAGCAGGCACCAGGCTCTGAGCTGTCAGCACAGAACACGATTCAGGGCTTGAACTCACAAGCCATGAGATCATGACCTGAGCCAAAGTCAGACATTTAACTGACTGAGTCACCCAGGCACCCCTATTTCTCTTTCTGATAATTCATTATTAGTGTATAGAAATGCAGTGAATTTTGTATATTAATTTTGTATCCTGAAAGTTACTGATTCCCCTCTCTTTTGTGGGCAGATTATCTTTCCCCTATTCTTGGTCAAATTGTATATTTATGTCCCCACATTCCTACTGCAGAAACCTAAGCCATCCCTGAAGGCTTTCTCTGCCAGATTCCTTTTCTCACTACCTAGTGTGGGCAAATGGTGTTTGTTTGTTCTACTAATCAAACTCTTCTGAGATTGGATAGTGAGGTACTGAATTCTGAGTTACAAGAATAGAGGAAATGCGGGCGCCTGGGTGGCTCAGTCAGTTGGGTGGCCGACTACAGCTCAGGTCATGATCTCGTGGTCTATGAGTTCGAGCCCTGCATCGGGCTCTGTGCTGACAGCTCAGAGCCTGGAGCCTGCTTCCAATTCTGTATCTCTCTCTCTCTCTCTCTCTGCCCCTTCCCTGCTTTCTCTCTGTCTCTCTCTCTCTCAAAAATAATAAACATTTAAAAAAATTAAAAAAAAAAAGAATAGAGGAAATGGCTATAATTTATTTTGGCAAAGTACCCTGACCAGTCTGTTTCTGCTAAGAGTCCATCCTTGATAAATATTTTATCCTTATTCTCTGGAGTTTCCTGGGTCCTGCTATTGCCAAGTGATTTCCTCTATTCTTCCTATTGATTATGACAGCTCTCATCAGCCACTGCCCACCTAAAAATATTGTTTTGCTTATAACTAAAAACCCCTAAGCATTAGAGTGGTTAAGAACATGAGCTTCAGAAATATATGACCTAGCTTCATATTTGGTGTTCCACTGTGTAGTAGTTGAGTAAAATGTAATATATCTCTCTTTGCTCAGATATAAACAGGTATATTAATGTCTAGTACATAGGGTTGTTCTAAGAATTAAATTAGGCAACATAGGTAAAATGTACAGTATAATTTCTTGGCACCCAATAAATACTCAAAATTGAGAATGGTAGCAAGCTAGTTGAACCTCGGTTTCCTCAACTGTAAAACATGAAATAATAATAATACATATTACCTACATTTTCTGGGGGTTATAAACAACATGACACATGTAGGTTGTATGTAAAGCACTATAACATGACTGGTATTCATGTATTACCCCTGGTGAATAATTCTGTGAGGTGCTTGGGTTCGGCCTGATGGCCTCATGATCATCATCAGTATCATTATCGTTATAATCAATATCTAACGTTCCTATGTGAAGTATTTTGCTTTAAATACTTTTAAATATTTATAGTAATGAATAGATGTTGTTATCCTCATATTATTTATTATTTTTTTAGAGAGAGAGAGAGAACATGAGCAGAGGAGAGGGGGAGAGAGAGAGACAGAGAGAGAGAGAAAGAGAGAGAGGGAAGGAGGGAGGGAGGGAGGGAGAATCTTAAGCAGGCTCCATGCTCAGCACAGAGCCCAGTGCAGGGCTTGATCCCACAACTGTGGGATCATGACCTGAACTGAAATCAAGAGTCAGATACTCAAATCGACTGAGTCACCCAGGCGACTGGTTATGCTCATGTTATATATAAAGAATCTCAAGGTCAGAGGGTTTAAGTAATTTTCCCAAACTTTCTTAGCTAGTAGGTAGGTAGTCAGGGACTTAAAACCACTCATTCTGAATTCAAAGCTCATGTTCTTTGTTATAAGACTGTGAAGGTGAATGAAAAGTTCCCAGTTGGTTCAATGGCCTTGTCTTTCAAGCAGAAAAAAATGTCTAATTTTTTTGAAGTATATTAACCAGTTAGCAAAGGAATAACCATTTTTATCAAGGTCTCTGGTCCATGTTTTGGTTCTGAATTCTTTAAACCAATTGAATTTTCCCACTTATTATTTGACATACATTGCATAATCTCTCTCTCTCTCTCTCTCTCTCTCTCTCTCTCTCCCTCCCTCTCTCTCTCTCACACACACACACACACACACACACAACGTAAGAGGTTTCTAAGTAGAAGATGGACTAGTTACCAAAATTTAGCTTTCTGTTACTTTTGTGTAAAAGAAAAACAAGTGGTTTTTACAGCATTGTTTTTACAAAGAAAAAAATTGGATCGTTGAATATTGTCAAAATCCATGCTTCTAAGTGCTGGAGCTATGGAAATTTGCTATCTTTATAAGACAAGGTATAATGTAAAGGAGAAAGTGTATAAGCAAACATTTACTCTAAAACACAATATCTCCCAAAGGAAAGCTTTTCCTACATCTATTTCTCTTATGATGTGACACTTTGTCAGGGTGTTTTTATTTCTTACTGACTGAAAAATAAGAGTGATTCCTGGGGACTTGAAACTTATTGGATTGAAACTTATCAGATTCTGAAAGTTAAAGGAAATTTCCTTCCTGTTGATATTTATTCAGTCTTTGAACATCTACAAACTTTCAAAACATGCAATATATGAAAGTTTAAATAGGTGATTTGGAATCTTACCTGATCTGTTTAGTGGAATTTCTATGATAAATTTTTTTCTAGCATATATAAATACTTTTTAAAATCAAGATTTTATTTTGGTTTATATATACATCTATAAAACTAAATAAGTCATACATTTATTCACTAAACAACATTTCTTGAATGTCTTCTTTGTGCCCTTTGATAAGCTGTGGGCTATGGATAGAAAGATGAAAGAGATTCAGATTTCAAGAAACTCAGTGTATGGGAGAAATCATCAATAGAGGGAATTATAATAAACTAGGTTAACTACTATGGTAGAGACATACACATCCTTGGCTCTGGGGATACTGAGGAACATTTAACCTCCATCTCATATTTGACTAAAACATGAGAAAGCTAACGTTAAGTCAGAGTTGAATATTGATGAAAGGGTGAAAGAAGGCTATGTTTCTAAGCTTTAGTGTCGTGGTATTCATAAAATTCATCATTTAAGTAAATTCTATTTTCCATACACTGTTGTAAGAATGATATATAGCCTAGTGGTTAAAAGTATAGCTTCTGCAGTCAGGTGTTTTCCTGTCTAAAACCTGTTTTACCACTGGCTTGCGTGCATTTCTTACCATTTTAAAACTTCATATTCCTTCATTTGAAAAGGTAAATGGTGGTTGTTTCATCTCATAGCACCATTTGGGGATTAAATGAAACAGTCTATATAATATATGTTTAACACATTTTCTGTCATGTAATCAATAGATGATAGCTACTATCATTGTTATTGTTATCATCACTATTATTATTTACTCTCATAGATTGTAACTTTATTTTATTTTGGACATGATAAAGTTTTTAGTAGTAGGAAAGTCACTGGGATCAAGTCTTGGAAATGTCTTGATTCTAGTTGTGGTCTTTAACTCATTCACTTAATCTTCCTGGATATACATTTCCTTTCTGAAAATTGGAGATAGACCTAGAAAGTGAGGTTGAGCTACAGATCCTCACCAGTCCCTTTGGTATCTACCTCATTTGTCCTTCCAACAGGCCCTAGCACTCTGCATTACTGGGACAAATGAATATTAGCAAGATGAAATTTCATAGAATTCAATGTAAAGTCTTTTGTTCCAAGAAACTTATCAGGCACGTATAGCAGGGCCGAGAAATTGATAGTGTGTTATGAGAAGTTCAATCTTAGAAGGTAGAGATCTTTAAATTGAGTATAAGTTCAATGTGTACCCAAAAGTGTGACAAGTCTGATAAAAAGTAAATGGGATTTTAGACTGCTACCTCGATGATGGTGTCCTCTGTTTGATTAGAGTCCACATGGGGGCTAATCCAGATCTGGGTGAGGATATATACAAGGACAATGTTAAAAAAGTGAGATGGCTAGAGGAAGAGGAGCAGAACAATGGAATGGTGAAGGGAATCATATTGTGTGTAGAACATTTGAATAAAGTGGAAATTGTCAATCTAGGAACAGGACAAATTGAAGGAGCAGGGGGAGGAAAGAACAGGAAGTTCTCTTCAAACATTTGAAGCCCTTCTTTACAGCAAAGGGTTTAGGTGTAGCTAGAGTAGCCCTAGGACACTGAACAAGGGCCTGTGGTTGAGGTTCCAGAGAGAAAAATTTTCATTCAATTCCAAAGCATAATTCTAAACAGTTAGAGCTCTTTTAAAAGGCTTTTTAGGTAGAGTGATAAGTACCTTCCACCAGAAATGCTTCAGTAAAGATTAAATCAGTATCTCTCAAACCTGTTCCATGCAAAGAATAAACTAGGCTCCCTGATAAAAATACAGACTTCTTTACTCTCTTCTAGAATTCTGATGCAACAGGTCAGCGAAAAAGCACACAGACACACACACACACACACACACACACACACACACACACATATGTAAGCCAGCACATCATGAATTTTTTATGAGCAAGAAACTGAGAAAGCCTTCCCTGTTCACCTACCAAGGATGTAGTAAGAAGGCTCTTGATTTTGAGGGAAGGATTGTTTCTATGGTGTTGAATGTTCATTTTAAATTTCTGGTAGATTTTCAATATATTTAGTGATTGACTCCATCATAATCATTGTAGCAACACTATTTTAAGAAACACATATGAATTTGTATATAGCATATAATCCACCAATGTGGACTAGATGTTTTATTTTAATGTGAAAATGTTTTTAGAAAACTTAGGAATAATTTAATCATCAGTATTCAGGTTTATAAAGATGTACATATTTTTGTACTTCAAGATGAAATTTTCCTGTGTATCATTCCATCAAAATAAACATGTATGTATCATGCTAATTAATAAGATGGGCAACTTTTTAAATGACATCCCAAGTTTGAAAAAAATACTGGTTTACAGAATATGAACTATTTTTTTTTTAATTTTTTTTTCAACGTTTTTTATTTATTTTTGGGACAGAGAGAGACAGAGCATGAACGGGGGAGGGGCAGAGAGAGAGGGGGACACAGAATCGGAAACAGGCTCCAGGCCCCAAGCCATCAGCCCAGAGCCTGACGCGGGGCTCAAACTCACGGACCGCGAGATCGTGACCTGGCTGAAGTCGGACGCTTAACCGACTGCGCCACCCAGGCGCCCCCAGAATATGAACTATTAAAGCTTGAACACTTTAGGAATCAATAAATCAAGACTTATATTTTTTGTATGATTTAGAAAAAAATTAGCCTATGACATTTCAGGCTGTGGAAGTGATGGCTGTTAGCAGAAACATTCACTTTAAATTGTTATTTTATAAGGTAAGTTATAGTAACCATCTAGGGACCTGTGTGCTTCTGACTGTATCAATTTTATTTCTGTGACAATTGAGCCAACTCTGGGGTAGTGTTAGAAATTTTATTTTTGCAAAATAAAGAAAACAAAATAAGGAGAAATGTGTTGAACTGAAATAAACTAAAACCATTCATAAATTCCTTCTAGTCATCAGTAGCAAGACCAGTTTATCAGCACGCATTACCCAGAGGGTAGAAAATGGAAATTTGGAAATAAGAAAATGTAACCAGTATTTGTTTTGGAGGAAAAATAAGAATGAGAAGGATTCTTGTGCTGGCCATTAGGAGGAACAATGAAGCATATGAGGTAGAGGCTTTCTGAGTAGCTTTGAAAGATAGCTGCCTCAGAGAAAAATGCCAGCCAAAGGATTCTCAACTTCCATACAGAGCATAACCCTTGGGTAAACATAATGCCATTTTTGTGGTTTTAACATTTGTCCACAAATTCCCTGATATTCTTCATCCAGGAGTTAGAACCTAATTCTCTCCCTCTTTTGTTTTCAAATTTCTATTTAAATCCTAGTTAGTTAACATGTAGTACAATAGTGGTTACAGGAGTAGAATTCAGTAATTCATAGAGCCTAATTCTCCTACCTTTGCATGTTGTGTGGCCTCATTAGAAGTTATTCACTTCTAACAGAATATGCAGGAAATAATAGTATGCAAATTTAGAGACACTAGGTAACAAAAAGCCTCTGTAGATACTGTCAAGGTTGTTCTGATTGGTATCTCTCAGATCACTCACTGTGAGGAAACTCAGTAGCCTATGCAGACGTCCATATGGCAAAGAACTGAGGTCTCCAGCTAATAGCCAGTGAAGAACTGAGGTCTCCCAAGAACTTGGGACTGAATCCTTCCCTAGTCAAGCCTCCAGATCACAGCCTCATGAATGACCTGAGTCAGAAGCAACCAGCTAAGCAAGGACCCTAATTGATGCATTCTAATTGATCCCAAGTTATCTTTTCTTTATATAATCTCAGACCCTTGCATCTCATCCATTTAGAAATTGTCACAAAGAAATTGTGAAACTCTTGTGAAACTAGCTTTCCTTCCCTTAGTGTTGGGATAATACCTTTTTTTTTTTTTCTATTTAAATATCTTCTTGGCAAGAATGCCACAAAATGATGTGTCCTTCTCAATGTCAAGAATCACCTGACATCCACATGTCTCATTGTTGGTTACTTAGTTGTTGGTTGTTAGTTACTTACTCTCATCACTTAGTAGAGGCAGTATATTCCAGGTTTTGCCCCTAGAAAGTTAATATTTTCACTTTGTAACTAATAAGTATTCTGAGATCATGCAAATATTCTGTTTCTGATCATACATTTGCTTATTCATTTTAGCTTGCGATAATTATTACTGTAGTGTTTGCCAAATGGTGAGTTTTCTACATCTATCATTCTACATTTAATAATTGGAATTTTAGTATAATGGAGAGTATTCCTTCTCCCTTCTAGCTTATTTATTCAGTTATTTATTTAGGATTTTTTGGTACTATTTTTTTGTAACTTACTTGCAAATGTGAAACTATTTAAATAAAAAGTTAGAAATTTTAAAATCTTAAAAATCCCTTAATGTTTTATTGAGGAAGTCACAGAAGTGTCTTATAACTTTAATATAGTGTAGGGAAATTTGTAATTTTAGATGCTTTCAAGTAATATGTGCATCACTGAAGTAGAATCAAGATGGTATTGTCAAGATCACCATTGACTTTGCCAATTATAATAATATAATTTCTATTAGGGGGTAATCTTCATATACAGAAGTTTGCGACAAATATTATAGTAGTTATTTCTTTCAATTATTGGAATTCATCCTAGTAAATTTCCTTTCAAAATGTACATGTCCAAATTCTAGATAATGAACAAATTTATTTTTTTAAAGAAACATATGTTAGAGACTCTTTAATTTTTTTTTTTTTTAATTTTTTTTTTCAACGTTTATTTATTTTTGGGACAGAGAGAGACAGAGCATGAACGGGGGAGGGGCAGAGAGAGAGGGAGACACAGAATTGGAAACAGGCTCCAGGCTCTGAGCCATCAGCCCAGAGCCTGTCGCGGGGCTCGAACTCATGGACCGCAAGATCGTGACCTGGCTGAAGTCGGACGCTTAACCGACTGCGCCACCCAGGCGCCCCTAGAGACTCTTTAATTTTATCCCAGTTTTTCCAGTGTTACAAGGAATAGAGAAATGGCCATAATTAAAAGGTTTTAAATTTGTCATAATTTAAAATATTTTATCTTCACATTCTAGATACTGTCAAGTAAACTAACATTGATTGAGCTCATACCATGCAGCTGATTATACTATTATACTATAATCCTATTATTATTAAGCATATGATTATACTATTATGTTATTATTATACAATTATAGTATAATATTTGTATATATGTTATACTATTAATATTATTTGTACATACATTAGACAATGTACATACACTGACACTGATAGATATTTTCACTTATATTAGATTAATGGATCGTCAAAACAACTGCTGTGGTGGGCATTATCTCTATTTTATAGATGAAAACATGAAGTCAGAGAAGTTAGTTATCTTTTTCCATGTCTCCCTGCTAGAACTATAAGGATTATGGTTTTGAAAATGCATAGTTTTTTCTTTGTGTCACAATATCTTAGTCTATATTTCCATAAAGTCATGTTTAACCAAATTAGGACATATTTACTTAGATCACAATAATCCTCTGTATTGTCTCTGTTTTCTAGTATTTTTTTCTTTTACAAGGTTCTTTGGTCTTTTTTTTTTTTTTTTTAATTAATTTGATATTGTAGTTTCTTGCTCAGAGAGGAAGCTGATACAAGTCCATTTTCTTGAAATGTAGTTTTGATGCAGCTGTTTCACAAGAATAAAAATAGAATGAAGATCTTCTTTATTGTGTTTATAGTTGCTTGATGTTATTAGAAACTGTCTATTCTTAGTTAAGTATCATTTATATTCTTTACAATATATTAGTAAACATATTGACATTTTTTTCCTAGCAACATGTAAGAGGAAAAAAATAAGCTGAAAATATTTTCTTTTAGCTGCAGTGCTAGTAGCTCTCTATTTTCAATTGATCAGCATTAGTTAGCAAAGGGTTCCCTGGTGATGGCCCTTGGCTTTGTTTTGGCAAAGAGGCCTCAGGAAGATTCCCCAGTTAGTTTGGATGCAATGAATAGTGATAAAATAGCATAGCTGGCTGGATATATGGAATAGGAATACATATTAAAGGGAATTTATGTTGTACAATACATTTTCAAAAGAAAGATGCTCATTAAAAGATGAAAGTTTAGAATCAAAACCCCAAATAAATCTGTACTAGAAAAGGAGTACCCTAATGCTTTCCTTTCCAAATAATATATAATTGTCTGTAGCCACCTGCATTGTTTGTAAGTTGAAAATATTATAAGGATTGTAGATTCATGAATTTTATTTGTCAAGTTGATTGGCCCTGTAGTATCTGGATTAAATATTATTTCTGGGTGTGTTTCTAATGGTGTTTCCGAACATAAAGAGTATTTTAATCTGTGGACTCAGTAAAGCATATTGCCATCCTCAATGTGGGTGGGCATGATCCAGTTTGTCAAGAGCCTGAACAGCACAAGAAACATGAAGAAGGAGACATTCATCCTTTATTCTTACCTCACTGATTGATCTGAGGAATCTCACCTTATTTTCTCTCGCCATCACACTGGAATTCACATCATTGTTTACTCTGGTTGTCAGGCCTTTGGACTTGAACTGATTATGCCACTGACTTTCCTGGTCTCCAGCTTGCAAATGGCAGATTGTGTGACTTTTTAGCTGCCATAATTGTTTGAGCCGGTTCCTTACGACAGCGTCAATATAATAAACACATGCATATTATACATGTAAAAAAAAAATATATATGTATTACCTATATGTACATTATATATAATATATAGTAGATAGAAGATAGACATAGATAGATAGATGATAGATAGATATTTTACTGGGTTTATGATTTCTGGAGAACCTCAATTAATACAGGCAGGGACAAAATAGTTTAAAACAAATAATCTCCAGCACTTTGTACACAACTGCTATCCAATAAATATTTACTGACACTGACTAATGCCTTTGTCTGGAGTCAGTGAATTGATGTGCAGTAACTTCAGGAATTAAAGTTATAGTGGATTAAATCTGAGGAGGTATTCATAGCATCCTGGCAAATGGCCTGGTTTCCCCCTCTTTGTTCTGTTTCTATCTGCATTACCTTGTATTTTCATTTTTTAAAACTGCAGGACTCTGATGACACTGTTCCATTCTCATGTATAGCCCAGCAAACCTTTTAGTGCTAAATGAGCAAAGACATGAATCAGCTCATTAAGCAGATGCTGGGCTCTGGGTCTGAAAGAAATGGACAACCTAGGTTATAAATATTAATTGGACAAAATAGCAGTCAGGAAACACTCCTAATTTTGAAAAATGTGCAATAACAAAGGGTGTTATAAGTACATGTTAAATAAGCCACTCTGAAGACATCCTCTGAGAAAATTTCCACATAAAAATGCACAGAATTATAACTTGTTAGAGTAATTAGAATGAAGCACTCTGATTTTCCTGAGTATTTTTAGGATAGACACCTTACTTTTCCTTGTAATTCAATCAATTTAGAATGTCTATTCAGGAGTAATGTCAGTAAGAAATAAGAATACGAAGTCTCAGCTCTTATCTCCCATAGAAAGAGCAATTTAACAGTATACGGACCAAAATACTTTTCTGAGAAGTTCTGAATCCAGTTAACAAGTTGCAGTACTTGAGACAAGCACAAACCACCCCCCCCCCAAAATCTACATTGAAATGGATAAAACAGCAATCTCTCTGTACCCATATCAGCCCCTTCTCCAAACCAGCACAGCTCAGTGACTTGGTCTATGACTTCTCTCTTAAGGAGAAAGAGAACATGGAGTGTGCATCCAATGACCCTGGACTCTGAGTGCACTGCCTCAAAGCCTAGTTTCTGTCTCACCTTGCAGGGGCAGTAACAGAACTGGCATGGTTTTGGCAGCCATGAACAAGGGAAGATGTGGTGGCTTGCTGCTGGTGGTACAGCTGTGCAAGGTTGGGAGAATGTGCAGAAATTTGAGGCACAACATCTGAGAGAGAGGCGTGGACCATCCCTCCAACATCCTGGTTTTTGGGTGTATTTCCAAAGGACTGGTGGTTTCTGTCTTGCCTCGCATAGAGGGATGATGGGATGAGCATAGTTTGGGTGCCTAGAGACAGTTAAAAACAAAGGAAATGGGCAGAAAGCTTGTTATACCCTGAATTGTTCTGCAAGATTGAGATAAGGTACAGAACTTGAGGCTTCTTTCCAAAACAGGAGGAAGAGAAGTAGAGTATGCCTCCAACATCCTGGGTTGTAATATAACAGAGACACCTAAGGGAACAAGAGATTATGGGCTCCTGAAAAAAAAAGGTGAAACTAGTAAATCCCTATAAGTAGGAATTTATACACAAAAGCCCAGAGAAGATACATGCATAGAAATTGTTTGAGAGGCTCCCAGAATGTCCAGCTGAGATGAGGGGTGAATATATTTCTCAGTTGAAGCTGTTTTGTAAAGACTGGGAGAAATGTATGTAGATATGTAGATATCAACACAAAGCTACAAGGAACAAAGAGAATCATAGAAATATGAGCCAATCAAAGAATACAAATAAATCTCCAGTAATCAACCTAAATAAATGGAGATCTATTTATTATTTGACAAAGAATTCAAAATAATCAAGTTAAAGAAGCTCAGTGAATTACAAGAGAACATAGGTAACAATGCAATTAGGAAAATGATACATGAAAAAAAAATGAGAATATAAACAAAGAGATATTATTATAAAAAAGAACCAAAGAGAAATTTGTAGCTGAAGAGTATAGTAATTGAACTGAAATTATCACCAGAGTTAAATACACAACAATTGGCTTTATCAAGCAGAGGAAGGAATCTACAAACTTGAAGATAGTTTATTTGAAATTATCCAGTACTAAGAGCAAAATAGAGAAAAAAAATGGAAAAGAGTGAAGAAAGCCTAAGGGACTTACAGAATACCAGTAAGTAATGAATGCCTAATTGCTGTGGCTAGGACTTTCATAATTATGTTGAATAAAAGTGGTGAGAGTGTGCATTCTATTCTTTTATCTTAGAGAAAAGCTTTGAGTTTTTCACTCTTGAACACAATGTTAGCTGTGGGTTTGTCATATGCAGCCTTTGTTATGTTGAGGCATAGTCTTTCTGTACCCACTTTGTTGAGAGTTTTTATTATAACTAACTGTTGAATTTTGTCAAATACCTTCTATGCATCTGTTGAGAAGATCATATGATTTTAATCCTTTGTTTCATTGATGTGGTATATCACATTGTTTTGTGGATATTTATCCTTCAATCTGTGGAATAAATCCCACTTGATCGTGATGTATGACTCTTTAATGTATTGCTGAATTCGGTTTGCTAACATTTTGTTGAGAATGTTTGCGTCTATCTTCATCAGGGATGTTGGTCTTTAACTTTCTCTTTCCGTGGTGGGGGGAATGTCTTCATCTGATTTTGGTATCAGGGTAATGTTGACTTCATAAAATGAGTTTGGAAGCATTCTTTCCACTTTAATTTGGGGGAATAATTTTAGAAGGATAGGTACCCTATTTCTTTTGGTCATATTTGCTTTTTCTAGAGATTTATCCAAATGGGATCATCATGTGTAGTCTTTGGCTTGTTTCACTTAACATAATATTTTATGTTTATTTGTGCTCTTTGTTTTTTCTTGTTTGTTTTGTTTTAATAGTTGCTTCTTTTAAGTTTCTGATTAGTGTTCTATCCTATGGACATAAAACAGTATGTCCATTTAACTATTGATGGACATTTATGATGTTTCTAGTTTGGGCCATTACAAATAAAGCTGCCATGAAAATTTAAGTACAAGTCTTTGTTTGAACATAAGTTTCTTTTTTTTTCATTTTCCTTTTTCTTGTTGGTAAATGCTTAGGAAAGAGATTGATAATTGTTATATGGTGAACATGTATTTAATTATGTAAGAGGCTTCCAAACTGTCTTTCAAAGTATTGTGCCATTTCACATTCCCACCAGCAACATATGAGAACTCTGTCTTCTCTATATCCTGATTGATCCTTGGTATTGTCAGATAGTTTAATTTTAGTCATTCTAATGGTAGTATAGAAATAACTCATTGTGGTTTTAACTTGAATTTACCTGATGACTGGTGATGTTGGGCATCTTTTTGTGTATCTTTTTTTGATAAACATTTATTCAAATCTTGCCTATTTTTATGGGGTTAGTTGCATTTTTGTTAATTTTTGAGAGCTCTTTATGTAGTCTGGGTGTAAGTGTATGTCATATATACGTAATGTGATTGTTTCCTTTGTATTCTATAGGTTTTCATTTTCTTAATGAGTATCTTTTCATTTTTTTGGATGAAGTTTAATTTACCTTTTTTTTTTCCTTTTAATTTTATCATCTGTCCTTTCCGGGATGGGAAATCTACTTAGGAAATCTTTTCACCAATCAGTGTCATAAAGATTTTCTCCATTTTCTTGTAGCTCTTTTATAGTTTTAGCCTATAGCCTTAGGACAATGATGAACATTGACCTAATTTCTGTGCATGGTGTGCTGATCAAGGTTAATTTTTTTTTCAAAATAGTTACACAATTGTTCCATTACCAAATATCGAAAATACTGACCTTTAGTCACTAAGTAATATTGTATGTTTGTTAAAAACAATTACTGTGTACATATGAGTCTATTTATGAACTCTATTCAATTCCACTGCTCTCTTTGTATATCCTGTGTTAATACCACACTATTTAGATTATTATAGCTTTATAGTATGTCTTAAAATTGAGTAGCAGACACCTCCCAATTGTGTTTATCTTTTTAATAATTATTTTAGCTATTCCATATTTTTTTGCATTTCCATAGAAATATTAGTATCAGCTTACAAATTTCTTTCAAAATTGTCTGCAGGGAGGTGGAGAGATTGCATTAAACCTATAAATTAATTTAGAGAAAACTTGAGCACAATGTTAGCTGTGGGTTTGTCATATACAGTCTTTGTTATGTTGAGGCATATTCTCTCCGTACCCACTTTGTTGAGAGTTTTTATTGAGTCTTCTAATTTTACAGTATTGAGTCTTCTAATAGTTCAGCATGCTATATCTCTTTATTTAGGATTTCTTAAGTGTAACACAAACTTTATCATTTTCAATGGACCCACACTCTTGGTTTTTTTTATGTTTATTTACTTCTGAGAGAGAGAGATAAACATAGTGTGAGCAGGGGAGGGGCAGAGTGAAAGGGAGACACAGAATCCAAAGCAGGTTCCAGGCACTGAGCTGTGAGCACAGAACGCGACTCAAGGTTTGAACTCGTGAACTGTGAGATCATGACCTGAGCTGAAGTCGGACACAACCTACTGAACCACACAGACACCCCTGAACCCATACTCTTTTAATTCTGCTAGATATATAGTGAGTTTCTAAGATAACTCTATAAAATATTACTTTTTTGGTAGCCAAACAAATGAAATAATTGTATTTCCTGTCTATTAACTAGCAAA
The DNA here is from genome assembly GCF_028749965.1 of Puma concolor. NCBI lineage: Eukaryota > Metazoa > Chordata > Mammalia > Carnivora > Felidae > Puma > Puma concolor. The sequence continues at coordinate 69,503,985 of NC_141669.1, read as the reverse complement.
ATCACAATGATGTCCTGAGCCTTAGGCACCGAATACACTAAATGTATTTCTAAAGATCAGAAGTGATGAAATTCTACTTGGAGGAGCATATGGTATTTGAACTCATATACACTAGATGTTTACAGTTTTTTTGATTCACATTAGTTCACATTTACTGTCTAGTGTATATTAAGCATCGTTCTAGAAGTTAGAGATATAGCAGTGAACTAAAGCCAAATTCCTATATTTGTGGTACTTTAATTCTGAACTTTTATGGTGATAAAGCATCAATTCATACATCAGGTAGATTATATAGTCAGGTGGTAACAATTCAAAGTAAGTCATGGAGCAAGCTCAAATCATTAATATGTGGAACAAAAGGATACTCTGAAGATTGTACTCATTAATGGAGAAGAGGCTTTATATTATAGTCATATAAATATTATCAGCTTCATACAGAGCTATGTATTAACATTTTGAAAATCTAAAATTGAAAGGATGGATGGCTCTAAACCATCATTCATATCTCAGTGATAGCATTGAGGGAAAACTTTGATAGTAAACTAGTTTTAAAAACCTGTTTAACAGCATTAATCATTAAAATGACCTTAATTATATAGCACTGAAGTTTGAAAATATGGAATAATATGTACTGGAAATTATAATGTGATTCACCCTGGGTTTAACTTTAGATTCTAAAAAAAAAGTCAGAGTAATTCAACTGAAATTTTGTTTGACCTATGTCTAATTGATGCTGAACCACTAAATATGTGACTGGTAAGAGTGACAGTTTCATTGTATGTTTCTGGCTACAGTGATTTACAATAAAACTTTCTGGAAAACATAAAACTGAATGGCATTTTTGACATTAGAACTAGGGAAATGCAACAAAATACTTCAGTGAAAGTCACACTATGCTTAATGCTGTGGATGTTTTTTTAAGTTTATTGATTTTGAGAGAGAGAGAGAGAGAGAGAGAGAGAGAGAGAGAATGAGACAGAGAGGAGCGAGTGAGCATGAGCAGGGGAGGAGCAGACAGAGAAGGAGAAAGAGAAAATCCCAAGCAAGCTCCATGCTGAGCCCTATGATGCGTAGCTCAGTCTCAGTGACAGTGAAATCCTGACCTGAGCCAAAATCAGGTCAGATGCTTGGGGCGCCTGGATGGCTCAGTTGGTTGAGGGTCCGACTTCAGCTCAGGTCATGATCTCGCGGTTTGTGAGCCTGAGCCCCGTGTCAGGCTCTGTGCTCATAGCTCAGAGCCTGGAGCGTGCTTCAGATTCTGTGTTCCCCTCTCTCTCTGCCCCACCCCTGCTTGTGCTCTGTCTCTCTGTCTTTCAAAAATGAATAAACATTAAAAAAATTAAAAAAAAAGAGTCAGATGCTTAACCAACTGAGCCACTTGGGTGTCTCACTAATGCTGTAGGAGATAGCATTTTAAAGAGATAAACTCTAATGTTGCTAATAATATCATCCTCCTTAACATAGCCCTCCATTACTCATTTTCAATATGGATTTAAGAGTATTTTGGAAGGCAAGCTTTAAAATCCATTTAGGAATATAAACCTTTAAATTAATATTTATTACTTAGTGTATGTAAAATTTTATTACATAAATTATTTTATTTAATCCTTTCAGGAACCCTATAAAGTCAATATTGCCATCATCCATTTCATAAATAAGAAACTGAAGTTTAGGGAAATTAATTTATTCTTCTAGTTTCACAGCTGGTAAGAGAGAGAGCTGGCACTTGGGTTCAAGCACATCTAGATTCAAAGTTCATGTTCTTCCACCTTGCACGATTCTGGGCAACAGTTAATGCATGGTAAATGACAAAATAAGGGTTTTATTCTTCCAAAAATGAAAGCTTCCAAAATAAGCCTTTTAAAAAGCTGTATCATTATCAGTGGATTTGCTTAAGAAGTTGAAGGAAATAATATAGTATGTAATGGAATGTAGTTGATTACCTTAGTTCTTCTCTTAAAGAACTTGAAATTTCTTACATGCTATTACCCATTTTAAAAGGGAATACTTCTATCTTTTATGCCATTGTGATTTAAATATTTTTGGTTAATTTATTAATATAGAATTATAAGTTCAAGCTAATTGTAAAAGGAGAACAAAGCTAACAGGAAAACTGTATCATTGTTGCTACTGAACTAACACAAAAATAATGCTATTGGTGCTTTAAATGAGAAAAAAATAAAATTAAGAATATATATTAACATACTGCTGTGAGAAAAATGAATAATAAGCACAGCATTAAAGCACAATAAAAATAAAGACATATAATAGACATTTTGAGTTCCAAAATAATAGGAGTTTAGAATAAATTTTATTTAGCTTTAAAATAACTTTGAAGTGCTTATTATTGTAAAAATCAAAAATATTGAATTTAAACTTATCACATCTGTGGATAATGAAATAGTTCTTGTTGCCATTTTGAAGAGGCAGTTAAATTGAAATGTTTTTAAATTTGAGGAAAAAGACTGATGAAAATGGGGAAGTGAGTTAAATTTTAGATTAAATGTAATATATTCATGGAAGGATCTTAGGATACTTTTATTGCTCCAAATAAGATTTATAAGGGGCTGAGAATAGACTAGTGCAGATCCATCAATAGCACATTATCAGTAGGAGATAGTTTTCAACATAGCCCAGAAGATTAGGGAAGGACACACAGAAAGTTAAAGAAGATATTCAGAAGAATAACAGGAGAGTAGATTTATATGGTAACTTTCATAAAGTAATGACTTTGAAGTGCCTTTAAGAAGAGAGAGATAGCAAGTCAACTGTTTTTCATGTACACTTAAAGTAATAGGCCCAACGACCCAGGAATAAGAAATTGTGGAGAGAGCTGCACAGGGCAGAAACATGCAAAGGGAGGTATGTCCAAATGTATACCACTCCAGTATTCTATGATCCATGCTAGACTACTACCCCTGGAAGTGAAGTTTTAGAAGTAGTTCAAGGCAAACATGGGTATGTTCCATACCTCTCCCTTGGTCATAGGAAACTAACATAGTATTAGAAAAATAGAAAACTAACTCCGTTTCTTGAGATGATGGAATAAATCAGTACTACTGTTTCTGTCCGGTTGTGGTGGGTACAATATTTTGTTTGGAAATGCCTTAAGTTGTGTTCTCTTCTCATCTGATCTCGCATTTAGTCCAAATCTCATGATCTGTCTTGAAGGCAGCCATATGGCTGGCTGTGGCTTGAAGCTCTCAGTAGCAGTGACCAGCCCATTTGCAGGCCAACACTATAGAGTGATTTTATGATGGTGTAGTCTAAGCAGGACAGTTAAAAAATCATTTCAGTACCGAAGTGTAGCAGGTGAAGATTTAAACAGAGTCAAAAATAAAAACTTAATCTTTTTTTTATTCTGTTAATAACTAGAGATGTACCCTCTTAAAATTTTAAGGGTGCAGTACAGTATTGTTGACTATAGGTACAATGTTGTACAATAGATCTCTAGAAAGTATTCATCTTGATTAACTGAAACTTTATGCCAGTTGAGTAGTAACTCTTCACTGCCCCCTACCTCCAGCCCCGGAAACCACCATTTCACTCTGATTCCAGGCCTTTGGTTATTTTAGATATCTCATATAAGTGGAATCATGCAGTATTTGTCCCTGTGTCCGGCTCATTTTATTTAGCCTAATGTCCTCAAAGTTCATGCATGTTGTCATGTAATGCAAAGTTCCCTTCTTTTTAAAAGCTTAATAATATTCCATTGTATGTATACCACATTTTCTTTACCCGTTCATCTCTTGAGGGACATTTCGGTTGTTTCTGTATCTTAACTATTGTGAATAGTGTTTCACTGAAAAAAAGTAAAGAGCATGGGAGTGTTTGTATTCCTTTGAGATCATGATTTCAATTCTTTCAGATAAATAAATAGTAGTAGGATTTCTAAAGTTTCTTTTCTATAATTGAAGAGATTTTTCAATTCTGTTTTTCAGTGTTCAATTCAATGTTTCAGTTTTCTAGACTTTCTATTTTGAGCACCCCTTATCAGTCCCTTGCCAGCTCCTCTATGGTGCACAACTCCAGGCAAGCCCTACACAAAGACCATGCCATGCAAAGTGTCTCCCAGAGCTCTGCAATGCAGTGCCCTGCTATCTTGTCAGGATGAAAACAGTAAATTCAGCCAGTTCAGGACTGCTAGCCTTACACCCCATTCTTCCTGAAGTTGTTTCTAAATAAAAAGGCATGGGTACCAACATCTGATTTTGGGGGTGTCGTTTGTCCATGCTTACTTCTCTGAAATATTGTCTCAAGGTTCTTTGCTCAATGATCCTTGCAAGTTGCTGATATGTGGGGAATTCTGTGAGGAAGGATGTGTTTAGGCCCTCTGGTGGAGGTAGGGGTGAAATTACAGTTTATTATTGATTGACCATAAGTTTTTCTTACATTAGGACTCTAAAGGTTTTCTCTCCAAAGATTTTAATGTTGCATCAGTAGCCTTATCTCTCTGGACTCTGCCAACAGCATTTGCCAGCAACTGTTGGTGGATTAAGTGCAAGTTGGTAATTTGACACCTGAAGTACTAAATGAATGTGTTCTCCTAATCCTTGTTCAGTAGGGTTGTCATTTTATGAAATTTCACTTCATCTATTGTTAACTCTAAGCTGAAGCTTAACACATAAATGACTGATTTGGATCATATGCATTCTTTGAAGCTGTAATTAGAATTGTTATTTACCACTATTGCTTTCCTGTCTCTTCTAGTAAACTATATTTTTATCTATCTATCCATCCATCTATCTCATTTTTGTGTAATAAAAACTAACTTTAACTCATTGATTTCTTCTTTAGTGTAACCTTAGACCAATATTTAAGAGTGAATATACACTCCTCTAAACCCTGCTGATAAGTAATTGTCAGTCTGGGCAAGTCACTTAACCTTTCTGGATCACAGTTTCTTCATATGCAAAAATGATTTTGGAACAGATAATCTCTAAAATTTCCCTAAAATCTATAATTCTATGAATATGATGCTCACTTATTGACATGTTGATACTCAAGTATAGATAGTTGCTACATAGGACATTGCTCAGCTGCTGGCTTTGGAGTCAGAGCTACTGTAGTAGTTACAGTACCATTTAGGGCCAGGAAAGTGATTGAATCAAAGTACCTTTTGCTCAGCAGACCTGAACAGTCCTATAATAAGTGGTACCAAGGTTTAAATAAGAAGCCTCATTTGGAGGTAGGATCTATATTTCATAGCTAAATAAATGACAACAACAAAAGCAAAAATTCTCAGAAATGGAAACAAGGAGTCTTAGGAAATGATTTTGTAGAATAAGAAGGGAACTAAATCTTTTAGGGTCTTATATCAGTGTTAAGACATTAGTAATGAAACAATTAACAGGTGAGAGACATTGAAATGTTTTAGGCAAGGGAGTGACATAGTTAGGTTTGAGTTTTAGGTAAATTATACTTATGGCAATAAAAGTAGATTGAAAAAGGCTATCCCAGTGGAACAGAAAAGGGAAGAGACAGGTCTCAACAGAGGCGGTGGTTGGAGAGACTGGATCACAAGCAGATCCAGCTATAAACAGCCATCAAAGAGGGTGTGAGGGGAAATTGTGGAACCAAAGGTGGACACTGCATTCTTCAGTTCTTCATTCATGGCTTTCCTATATCTTCATTCAGACTGTACTCAACTTGAGATTGAGCCTATGATACCTATTTCATTTTTATCCCCCATAACTTCTAGCAGAGACTGGATTCAGTTTTTGCTCAGTAAATATTTTTCATTTGTCTTCACCAATTACACCAGAATAATATCTCTACAAGCCAGTATTTTGACCTGATAGTATTTTGTATATTTGTGTGCTGTCAACCTTTTCCAGAGGCTTCCTGACATGATATTGACAATTACTAGAAGCTTTGTGAAATTAGGCCCTCTTTATTATAACATCAATAAACCTGACTTGATAATAGCTATTGGTATCGATAAAGTTTAAGTGTTTTACCCGTTATGTGTCACTGGAATGCTAACTGACATTAATACTAATAATATTTTTTAAAGTTTTTTTTATCTTTATTTTTGAGAGAGAGAGAGAGAAAGAGCATGAGCAGGGGAGGAGCAGAGAGAGAGGGAGACAGAGAATTGGAAGCAGACTCCAGCCTCTGAGCTATCAGCACAGAGCCTGATGTGGGGCTCCAACCCACAAGCCCTGACATCGTGACCTGAGCCAAAGTCGGATGCTTAACTGACTGAGCCGCCCAGGTGCCCCATGACTATTTTTTTTAATGCTGTTTTATGAACTCATGTTCTCCATGAAGGCAAGGAGAACATTTCACATAACTTCTCTATTTTCTCTATCTCAGTATATAAAATAGACTAGAATCTTTTTAAAGTTTCAAACTTTTCTTTTCACTATAAATATATTAAACTGTGGCATAAATGCATATGTACATAATGTTTGTGATTCATTGGCTTTGACCAATGGCTCCCAAACTCACAGGGCTACTTAAGTAGCAAAGTTCATGAAATA